>NC_064626.1:516338093-516678361 GCF_023864275.1 Schistocerca cancellata
CAGGCAGTAACAGACCTGAGTTTATAGGTGAACAGTGTTGGCAACATTCATCCTAGAGCACAACCACACCCCACAGATGAGTACCTCCTCCTGCTGAACATTTCCAGTCATTTGAATGGCTCCTCTTTGTGGGCCTGTAGGAAGCTGGATGGACGTATCGACGGATTGGTGCACATGTTTGGGACAGTGTATCGGTGGTGTGTCGTTGCTTTCATCAGTGCCTGTGGAACATTTCCACACCTAGAGATAAGGTTCTGAACGTCCGCGTAGAACACACGCACATCATGATCGACACATTGTGTGAGCAGCAGGGCCTGATAAAATATTATCCAGCGACGACATCTGGACACATGTTGGGCCTTCTGTGTCATCTAGGACCATCGAGAACCACCTGCCTGCAGCAGGATTAAGATCCTACTTGCACCTCACTTGTTAATAAAACGACCTTCTCGCTTACAATGTTGCATTTTTTACCGACAGAAAAGATTCACTTGACATTCTGCTCCATTAACTCAGTTTGAATACTGAGCGTTTTTAAACGGAGTGAGGGAATGGTCTTCTTCAAATAGCCACTCACTGTAATACATGAAATGAGTTAGCACTTGTGAATACAGACAACCATCAGCTGTATAATGGAACGACGACAGTGAAAATTTGTGCCTGACCGTCACCTAAACCTGGATCGTACACGACTAACGGAGAGACCCAAACTTCCACATGTCGTCGATCATGAGTCACAGCCTGCACTAGTAATTCCCGTACGGATAGATTGCATGCAACCGGTGGTGGAGTGTTCGTCGCTGTTAGTAGTAGTTTATCCTGTAGTGAAGTAGAAGTGGATAGTTCCTGTGAATTATTATGGGTGGAGGTTACACTCAACAACCGAGCTAGGTTAATAATTGGCTCCTTTTACCGACCCCCCGACTCAGCAGCATTAGTGGCAGAACAACTGAGAGAAAATTTGGAATACATTTCACATAAATTTTCTCAGCATGTTATGGTCTTAGGTGGAGATTTCAATTTACCAGATATAGACTGGGACACCCAGATGTTTAGGACGGGTGGTAGGGACAGAGCATCGAGTGACATTATACTGAGTGCACTATCCGAAAATTACCTCGAGCAATTAAACAGAGAACCGACTCGTGGAGATAACATCTTGGACCTACTGATAACAAACAGACCCGAACTTTTCGACTCTGTATGTGCAGAACAGGGAATCAGTGATCATAAGGCCGTTGCAGCATCCCTGAATATAGAAGTTAATAGGAATATAAAAAAAGGGAGGAAGGTTTACCTGTTTAGCAAGAGTAATAGAAGGCAGATTTCAGACTACCTAACAGATCAAAACGAAAATTTCTGTTCCGACACTGACAATGTTGAGTGTTTATGGAAAAAGTTCAAGGCAATCGTAAAATGCGTTTTAGACAGGTACGTGCCGAGCAAAACTGTGAGGGACGGGAAAAACCCACCGTGGTACAACAACAAAGTTAGGAAACTACTGCGAAAGCAAAGAGAGCTTCACTCCAAGTTTAAACGCAGCCAAAACCTCTCAGACAAACAGAAGCTAAACGATGTCAAAGTTAGCGTAAGGAGGGCTATGCGTGAAGCGTTCAGTGAATTCGAAAGTAAAATACTAGGTACCGACTTGACAGAAAATCCTAGGAAGTTCTGGTCTTACGTTAAATCAGTAAGTGGCTCGAAACATCATGTCCAGACACTCCGGGATGATGATGGCATTGAAACAGAGGATGACAAGCGTAAAACTGAAATACTAAACACCTTTTTCCAAAGCTGTTTCACAGAGGAAGACCGCACTGCAGTTCCTTCTCTAAATCCTCGCACCAACGAAAAAATGGCTGACATTGAAATAAGTGTCCAAGGAATAGAAAAGCAACTGGAATCACTCAACAGAGGAAAGTCCACTGGACCTGACGGGATACCAATTCGATTCTACACAGAGTACGCGAAAGAACTTGCCCCCCTTCTAACAGCCGTGTACCGCAAGTCTCTAGAGGAACAGAAGGTTCCAGATGATTGGAAAAGAGCACAGGTAGTCCCAGTCTTCAAGAAGGGTCGTCGAGCAGATGCGCAAAACTATAGACCTATCTCTCTGACGTCGATCTGTTGTAGAATTTTAGAACATGTCTTTTGCTCGAGTATCATGTCGTTTTTGGAAACTCAGAATCTACTATGTAGGAATCAACATGGATTCCGGAAACAGCGATCGTGTGAAACCCAACTCGCTTTATTTGTTCATGAGACCCAGAAAATATTAGATACAGGCTCCCAGGTAGATGCCATTTTCCTTGACTTCCGGAAGGCGTTCGATACAGTTCCGCACTGTCGCCTGATAAACAAAATAAGAGCCTACGGAATATCAGACCAGCTGTGTGGTTGGATTGAAGAGTTTTTAGCAAACAGAACACAGCATGTTGTTCTCAATGGAGAGACATCTACAGACGTTAAAGTAACCTCTGGCGTGCCACAGGGGAGTGTTATGGGACCATTGCTTTTCACAATATATATAAATGACCTAGTAGATAGTGTCGGAAGTTCCATGCGGCTTTTCGCGGATGATGCTGTAGTATACAGAGAAATTGCAGCATTAGAAAATTGTAGCGAAATGCAGGAAGATCTGCGTTGGATAGGCACTTGGTGCAGGGAGTGGCAACTGACCCTTAACATAGACAAATGTAATGTATTGTGAATACATAGAAAGAAGGATCCTTTATTGTATGATTATATGATAGCGGAACAAACACTGGTAGCAGTTACTTCTGTAAAATATCTGGGAGTATGCGTGCGGAACGATTTGAAGTGGAATGATCATATAAAATTAATTGTTGGTAAGGCGGGTACCAGGTTGAGATTCATTGGGAGAGTCCTTAGAAAATGTAGTCCATCAACAAAGGAGGTGGCTTACAAAACACTCGTTCGACCTATACTTGAGTATTGCTCATCAGTGTGGGTACCAGATCGGGTTGACGGAGGAGATAGAGAAGATCCAAAGAAGAGCGGCGCGTTTCGTCACAGGGTTATTTGGTAACCGTGATAGCGTTACGGAGATGTTTAACAAACTCAAGTGGCAGACTCTGCAAGAGAGGCGCTCTGCATCGCGGTGTAGCTTGCTCGCCAGGTTTCGAGAGGGTGCGTTTCTGGATGAGGTATCGAATATATTGCTTCCCCCTACTTATACCTCCCGAGGAGATCACGAATGTAAAATTAGAGAGATTAGAGCGCGCACAGAGGCTTTCAGACAGTCGTTCTTCCCGCGAACCATACGCGACTGGAACAGGAAAGGGAGATAATGACAGTGGCACGTAAAGTGCCCTCCGCCACACACCGTTGGGTGGCTTGCGGAGTATAAATGTAGATGTAGATGTACGGGGCAAGGACATTTTTAATTATAAGTCGGTGCATGCATGCATGTCCGAAGGAACACTGCATCACACTTCTTAATAACACAGGCACTGCAATATTGCTCTTACTGTAAGTCTGTCGTAGGTGAGTCTTCAAACTGACTTGAATTTGTGAAGTCATCCCACTAGGAATTATTGGCAGGTCTGTGTTGTTCTTTGATACCAGATCCTTTACTTCGGGTGAGATGTCTCCTGAAGGAATTTAGTTCTAACACTTTTCCTCGTTTTAAGCAAAGAGCCTGGTTATCTATTCAAAACAACCTTCAGTCAATCTAGTATCAGGTCATTTGTCATCCATCTCTTTCCTTGACATCTATAGGCCTCCTGCAGATAGTTTGCCTTTTGGTATGGTTTTGCTGCGAAGAACCACAATTGAGGCCAGCTCCCTTTCATCTGTCAACACATCTGGCCTTACAGAATTCATTACGAGAATATCTTATAAGAATGCTTTTAATGCCCTTCATGTCGACAATATAATTTGACAGCATTTCAAAATAAACATACCTCTTACTGGGTTTGACCATGTGGCTAAGCAAAAACTTGTGCCGTTTCCTCGGGTTGATTACATGGTACAGATACGCAAGTAGCTTTTCGTCGAACGCCGCGGGAAATGGCTGGGCTACCATCGTTCTCGGACGTAACGTAAGCTCCGCCCTCGTCATTATCAAAAGGCGTTAGCCAGTACCTGCTTTGAATTCTGCGACGCATGCAATTGGAAAAATCTTCTTTACCCCCAACGCCTTCATTCGGATACTTTCTCGAGTAATCTGGAAGCCTCCAAGACGTTTCACTGGCATGTACTGAACCAACTACTGCTCTACTTCCTGAGACCTTCCCTGCTCTGGTCCCCTGAAAGTCCAGCGTTTATTCTTCATCTGATGCCACCTACGAACATTCGCTTCTGTGACATCAGATTTTCTTCCTGATGCACAGTTGTTTATGGAATCTGGTACAAGAATCACCATAGACTTAAAATTATCGTCCTATTGTCTGTGAATCGTGAACCTGTAAATCCACGGTTCTCAACAGTTATTGCTTCGATCTGCAACCGTTACCGGGTTGTTGCAGTTTGCTGTTCTTGAGGACCTGACAATCTAATCAAACTGACCAACAATAAACTGTCCTCTCGGCACCTCACTGCTGGATCGGCAGAGATCGGATCACTTCGGGTTACATCTACATAGATACTCTTCAAGCCACCGTACGGTGCGTGGCGAAGGGTACTCTGTCATTTCCTTTCCTGTTCCACTCACAAGTAGAGTGATGGAAAAACGACTATCTATATGCTTCTGTATGAGCCCTAATTTCTTGTATCTTATCCTCGTGGTCCTTACGCGCAATATATGGTGGACGTTGTGATGCACCTTTTGCATTTCTTGCTTATACGTTTTCGTTTTCTTTAAAGTCAAAGAGAAAAGGTGAAGCGGTAGCCCAGCGTAGAGCCTGCGCCTACCGTCATGTATTTTTGATTTTCAAATGTTAAACATATCCTCGGTAAGAGGAAGGACTCGCTCTCTTCTAATGAACAAAGGTAGACGCACGTTATTTTAGGGCATAATCTGAGGTAGCCATTTTGGTTATATGAGAATAAGTCAAGATTCTGTATTTTTTATGTACATCAAAGGAAAGAATATAGTATTATTTTACTAGCTGAAAGATTGTATGAGTCACTATTCCAAGTATTACTGTAAAAAGAAGATCTGAAGCCCACCTGTGTACTTCAGAGTATTCACGATGATCCGATTAACGTAACATGGAGACAGTCAAGATTTTGTAGGTGGACACGGCGATCGGACGTAGTATTATTAATTGGTAAGCACAAATCTACAGCTAGAAAAGGACTATTTCGTCAATGCTGAACTAATATGAATCCATTTACAGGCATAGCCCAGCTTATTGTGCTTGTCCGAGTGCCGAAAAATTAATCTTGTTTTAAATTTTTTATTATATTATAACGTGATAGAATCGTTCGACAGTCAGCTTCAGATGCCGATTCCCTAAATTTTCTCAACAGTGTTTCTCTAAAAGAAAACAGTGCACTTCAACATTTGTCGCCAGCCTTTAAATTCGACAGTGCGGCGGAGCAGTAGCAGCTTTGGCCCCTTTCTTGTTTAATTTGCTGTGCCGCTTTCCCTGAGTTCTGAGCTTACACATTTACATTAGACTTAATTTGTCCCAAGTAGAAATTGATGCTCTCGTTGAGTATTTGTCTGTCTGCAAAGTCAGTTCAAACCCAACTATAACTGGATTAAGCAAAGTAGATGTTCATAAAAAGCAAGGTGTGCAGGATGCATCCCCGTGGTCGGCAGCAAGACGAAATTTGTTGCCCGCTCGTCGATCGTCTCCCTATACCCATCCTATAATTATAGCATATCGCTCTGTCAAGATACTGTAGGCAGCTCAGAAGAAAGCCTGCTGGGAGAGAGGCATGGTACGGGGAAACAGTCCTTCCCCTCACTCGCTCATTTCCGCCCTGCGACTCACAGTGGTCAGCGGGACTGGGCGAACGACAGCTGCTGCCCTACAGGTAGACTGTGAAGGTGCTATGCACTTCAAAGTCGATACACCTCTCATTATTTGTCGTAAACTTATCGATCTCCTTCATCGCAGAGTGTATATTACATTAATGCAACTATGACTGGTTTATCCGAGTCCAGCATTTTTCAGTGATCACTGCCTGCTGTCAATGCTTCCAGTAGTAGTGATTGTTATTGGTTGGCACGAGTGCTTAGTGTGGCTGTCGAGGTAGTGGTATATTACATTAATGCAACTATGACTGGTTTATTCGAGTCCAGCATTTTTCAGTGATCACTGCCTGCTGTCAATGCTTCCAGTAGTAGTGATTGTTATTGGTTGACACGAGCGCTTAGTGTGGCTGTCGAGGTAGTACAGTTAAGATGGTATGCGTCGTGGCTTTGCTCGGACATAATTGCTAATTTTCTTTCAGTGCATGCGTAATTACTCGTGTCGTATTCTGTTCGCATTAAGATTTCAGTGCAAAACGATTAATGTCGTATGGTGGGATGTGGAGTAGTGCTAACACCAAGTGTATTTGAAAGTGTTTCAAATGTCTGGTACCGCGCGCCGCGGAATTTGAATCCCCGTCAGACGTCATGGACGTCGAAGACCCCTAGAGGTCTCTGCACCATCGCGCCGTGAGCTGTGGCGCCACGCACCTCCTGGCCCGCATTAAGAGTAGAGATGGGAGATGCGCTCTTGAACTAATTCATAGAGTTGAATCTTTCAAAGGAGTGAACAATCAGTGATTCAGAAAAAAAGAACGGTAGCTCCAAACGTTTCCCACGACAGAGAGTGAGAGAGAGAGAGAGAGAGAGAGAGAGAGAGAGAGACGGAGCATATCAGCACCGCCTCTGCTGGTCACAGCACAGTGCACGCCACACAACACAGCCGGCGCCCGCCTCTGCCCTGCTTCTACCTTGGCTGCCTGCATTGTGCAGTGCCCCATTGGATTTTGTGTTTCACATATGCCGTGCCGTCTCTGTGCGTCGTCTGCCGCGTGCAGTGAGTGTCTGGCGCAGCCTAACTTAGCATCGCACTCTGTCGGCGATCGTTTCAGTCGCACGTCCTGCCCTCTGGGCAGTTGATGCGAGCAACAGGACAGAGAGCCACCTAGCGGATAACATAGGAACTACTTGCAACAACCTGCTCGCAAGGGAACGGATGATTTGTCTTGGAGCGGGTGAGTTCACCGCTCCCCCCACCCTCGGAACTCGCCCGCTCAAAGCTCACCCCACCGTCTCGACTCTAGCCAGAGCATCGAGCAAAGCGACTCAGGTGTCACTCTGGTCTCTGCGGTCTCAGCTCACGCAGTAATACAGCTCGCGGCTCGACCTGCTCGACTCAGCGCCTCTGCATCGGAGTTCGTCCCTACTGGATATTGTTCTTCGTAATAATACCGCTATTTATATTACATTATTATGTTATGTATACATCAATTGTATTTATTTTATTTTTATTTGTTTAAACTGATCAGATTAGGTTCCTGACGATTCCTCTTACTATAGGATTTTTATTATGGACACTCGAATTTACGCTTTAATTACGAGCGAACCGATAAACGTATCGCAAAATGTGATACACCAATATTTTCCTTGTTTTATTCTGCGTAAGGCCATATGCAGCACTTTCGTTTTACAGTCAAATTTATGTTTTTTTTCTTATTCTGGTACGGATTTTGCGATTTTAGGCGTCTTCGGGAGGAAACGTTCACTTTAAAAATATATGGCTTGGGATGTATTTGTATGAGGTTAATGAAATTTTAATACATTGTAGCCACATATATTGTTAATGTAAATCTCAAGTTACAACATTTTCTGATCACCCAAAAAACCACGATAGTACAAAATAAATCAATAATCAAAAACTTTGTCATATCGTGGAAATTTCAATAAACAATACAAAATTCTTACTCATTATCTGTGTTACTTCAAAATAGGATCAAATAAGATCAAAATACAGGTATAGTACTGGAATAAACCAAGTTTAAATGGCAATGTGCCTTCCATTTATTTTCTATTGTAAATGAGTGGTGAGTCATGAAAAAGAGCTAATTCATTTCAGGGAGTGAACAGTTCTGATCCGATCTCTGAAAAGAACAGTTTTGCCCATCTCTAATTAAGAGTGAGGGCGCCACAGTGGAACACGTGATTGCAGCGGCCAATAGCGGCGTCCCCGATAGATTATTTAAGCACCTGCCTGTCGCTCAGCCTGCCCCCTCCCCCTTCCTTCCTTCCCCTATCTCCCCTGCCCATGGCATCTCTGCTCTCCCACTCCCCTTCCTCCTCCTCCTCTCTTGGCAGGTCCCCGGACTCGGACTCGCACACGCACAGTGAACATTCGCGCGCCGGAAGTCATCGCCATCAGTGTCTCGTGTGTGTGCCTTCGTTTGTGTTTAGTGTTTGTTCGCCGTCACGCCGCCACTGTTCACGTGTACCGTCGCCATCATCCATGTTATGTGCGCCGTGTCAACTAGTGTCAGTGATGTTTTCTCGTCCAGCGTGAACGGCTCCATGTTTCTTGTTTTTTAGTGTCTACATTGTTTTGCCCACCGTTTTGATTGTATTCTCTGTGCCCCCTCTATATATTACTTATTGTAAAACTCAAGGCTGAAGAGCGGCGTACTCTGCTGCTGCGCCTTGTGTAAGGTGATAAAAATCACAATAAAGAAAAAAAAAGCTCATCCTGCCCAGCATCCTGGTCTCCTGTTTAAACTCCAAACCTACGCCCTTCCTGTCCACTACATCCGTCTGATGGCCTCCTTCCTTTCCCGCCGCCCCTCCTATGTTGCCATCCATAATGCCAATTTCCACACCTTCTACACCTCTGCAGGTGTGCCCCAGGGCTCTGTCCTCTCCCCTCTCCTCTACCTTCTGTACACAGCAGATATGCCCCAACCACCCCCCCCCCCATTACACCTCTTGCAATATGCCGATGACACCGCATTCCTTGCCCTCGTTCCTACCCTCCAATGGTCCCAACGCCTTCTCCAGAATCACCTTGACCTTTTTGCCGCGTGGTGTAACCAGTGGCTCCTGAAAATAAATCCTTCCAAGACCCAGGCAATCATCACAGGTCGTACCACTCGCTCCTTCCGGCTCCTGCATTTCTCCCTTATCGTCTGCGCCCGTCCTGTCCACCTCTCCCCCACCCTCACCTACCTTAGCCTCACCATTGACCGCCACCTCACCTGGATCCCTCATCTCTGCTCCATCCAATCCAAAGCCCACAACCGCCTCCGACTCCTCGAACTCCTCTCTGGCCGGACATGGGGGTTGCACCCCTCTACCATCCGCCACACCTACAAATCCTTAATCCGTCCCATCCTCTGTTATGCCAGTCCTGCCTGGATATCTGCCCCCCCCCCCCAAATTCTGTAAGTACCTCCAGATCCTTGAGCGTCATGCACTCCGCCTTGCCTTCCGTATATGCCTCCCGTCACCCACATGGATCCTCTATGACCTCATTCCATTCCCCCATCTGCTCCTCTTCCTCGAACATATCCACATACTCTACACCTCCTGCCACCTTGATCCCCCTCACCTCCTGGTTGCTCCTCTCTTCTCCCGTCCCTGCTCCCTGCCATGCCTTCACTGTTGTGTCCCCCCTACCCACCATCTCTACACCCTTCATCTCCTTTCCCAAGGTGGCTTCCATCAACTCACCCTCCCCGATGATGCCCTCTCTCCCTCCATTTATCCCTACTATCAACTCTGATTCTCACCCCCCCTCCTTTCCTCTGTCCTTTGCCTGGGCTCCCTCTTCCCCCCTTCCATCCTGTGTTTTCTCCCCACCCAACCTCTCCCTGCCTCCCGTCTCCCCCCCCCCTGAGTCCTTTTGTATTCCCCTCCTCTGCCTTCCCCACTCCCTGTTGCATCTGCTCAGCTCCCCCCCCCCTCTTATGGGTCCTCATCCCCCATTGACTCCTTTCCCCCTCCCCTCCTTCGCTTTTCCTCTCCTTCCCCCCTTTTTTATTTTCCCATCATCTGTCCAGTTTCCCCACACCTGCTCTCGGCTGTGGTATGTCATATTTGCCAACCTTTTAGTGCAGTGTTCCAGTGAATGTTCAGTGTTGTTTCGTCTTTCCAAGTGTTGCGAATAGAAACCATAATGTCGCTGGGTGTGAATTTTATGTCTTTTGCGAACAGTAATCAGACTGTCGCCGTGTTTTTTAATTGTCTGTCTATTATTTTACCTGTCTGCTTCATATGTATTTTATTAGCATCATCATCCCTTTGTTCTATGTTTAAGTTCCACGATTTTTTATCGCCATGTTCCCATTTACGACTCCGATTTTATCGCCTGTTTTTATTATATATTATCTTCACCTTTTTCAAACAAAGTCTGTAGGCTGAAGAGCGGCATAGTTGTTAACAGTTTGTGATACGCTTTCAATCTTTTTCTTAATCAAACCTGTCATTGTCCACTTCATCGTACTATCAGTAAAGGAAATAAATATGTCATTAACTTCTTTCGATGGAGAGAGTCAGCATCGTCGTAATATAGCACATCTAATGGCCATGTTATAACTTTATTGTCTACCTTGCTGTGGCGTGTTTCGCTGTTCAACGTGTAATCACTCCAGTTGTGTTTCATTAAGGCGTGCACCGAAGAAAGGGGTTCGACTCAATGGTTGGTGAACAGATATTCAAAGAGATTACTTTCCCTGCTTCTGCAATATTATCAGAGTGCAAGAACGGACGGATGATTCATAGTGAGAGTAGGGAAATAATTTGGAATAATATAAAATAATGTGATCATGAAGCTATGGTACGAAATTTTAAGTGTTTGGCGAAACAAAATTGTCTGCGTGCGGCCAATTGTCCTGGCGCATCTGTAAGAACTACTACAAAAATTCGAAAAGAGGGTATTGCTGTTGGTGAATAATACGTCAGCACTCCTCGTAAAAAGCACCAGAGATTTGAAGAATAGGAGTTTCATTAACAGACTAACTACCTGTGATAATTTCTATAGGGGCACGATACGAACACAATAAGACTTTCCTACTTTGTGGAGGAGAGAGTGCCTCTTGTGACGAATCTCCTCACAGCATCCAGGAAAAGAACATGTTTACAATAATGCGTTGAGCGTCTTGTATCACAGTGGGATAAATATATTAACAGTTACGAAGATTATTTTTCAAATAATAAACAATTTACTTACTTTTTGCCATCTGACTCGTTTTCATTTTACTTTCCTTTATACTCCCATATGAAAGAACTCATGAACCACCGAGAATACCTTGTGCAAATGAAAATGACGAAGTCTCTGAAATCTTGCCCTAAGAAACAAGAAATCCTGTAAAGACATGCAGACTCGCAAAGCAGGGCGTAATGATGGTCTGACGACTGAAACTCTTAAGCTCCCCGGAGAAGAAACAGAAAAAAACCTGCGTAAAATCTTTACTGTTTGTATTAAAAAAAGCAGCATCCTAGCCTCCTATGACAAAACAAAGATTATCCTTCGACACAAAAAGGAAGTGTTCAGCACATTAATAACTACCGATCTATCAATTTACCAGTAATCTACAACGTTTTTACTAAGTCTTAACAAATCGCATCAATGCTTTTGTGGAAAACGCACAACCCATAGAACAAGCTGGATTCCACAGTGGTTATATACATCGTGCATGAAGTAATTAGTCGAATAAATGAATATGAAAAGCCACTTTGCCCTTACATATTTTCAAAAGACTTTTGATTGTCTCAATCAAACTGCAGTTATACAGGCACTGACCGAATAAGGTCTAGAAACAAGGTATATAAAAATATAATGTAACATGTATTATAACTCGAAGGCTTCTGTCAGCGCAGGGAAACACATAAGGGAATTTTCCATTGGGAGAGGAGTGAAGGAGGGTACCCTATATTTCCGAAATTATTTATAGTAGTACTTAGACAGCTACGTCTAAAATTATTTGGAAGAAGGGGAATTGCAATAAAGGGGCAAAAACTCACTAACTTGAGTTTTCAGAGGATTTAGTAGTCCTAGTCAACAATATGAAAGAACTGCAAACTTCTATATAGGACTAATAAGGCGGTTGCGAGAAAGTTGGCCATAGGATAAAGCTTTCCGAAGCAAATACCATGCACAAAAAGTGGATAGTTACAAGACAAATAATACTGAGCACAACTGTCTAAAATTATAAACGAATATGTTTATCTGAGACAGTTAATCAATATGCAAGGAGACTCAAAATCCGAAATTTTTCGCTAAAGTAAGCTTGGTTGGAGGGTTTTCAGAGGAACTGCATCCGTTTTTAAAATGTAATATACCACCAATCTTAGAAATAATACTTTCTAGCAGTGTGTGCTTCTCAAACTAACGTATGCCTCTGAAACTTGGATTTTAAATAAAACTTTCAAAAGAAAATTTCGAACAGCTCACGGCGAGAGGTGTTACTGCTTATCTTTGTGCTTGCCAAATACTAACTTAGCCAGCAAGGTCGACGGTTCTCTTCTGGATTAAGAGCGTTTGGAGCGTTAGGGGCAGAGTCCTTCAACCATCTCGGGATTCTGACGATCTAACCCGCCAATTGGACAGAATCTGGCACGATATCCCTCAGGAGGGCATCCAACAACTCTATCAATCAATGCCAAGCCGAATAACTGCTACCATAAGGGCCAGAGGTGGACCAACGCATTACTGACTTGCTCAATTTGTGAAACTCTTCCTCTTGAATAAATCATCAAGTTTTTATTGAAATTGCAATCATTTGTTTGTATGTATATGTACATCATATCTACGATTTGGCTCCCATTCGGATAGTTCCTTCGTGGTGCGTCTTTTTTTTTTTTTCGTAGAGAGTATATCTAAGCTTTAGTAAGTATTTACTGAAGGTGTTTCTCTGAAGTGTAGTCACAACACAACCCAGCCTGCAAAATCCCTACAAGTTTTTCAGATTGTTTCCGACTATCCTGTACTTTACAAATCCTGAGGCATTGAGCAATATTTAGTTTGACAATATAGAGATGGGTGTAGTCTATGTTTGTTGCGCGGTGCTTTAGACCGTAGAGAGAGACCGAAGTTTGAGTGCAATAAAAAGATTCATAGGTTCAAATGGACGTAGGCTGCAGAAGTTATACAGAAATGAAAAAAATCTGCTCAGGGTAGAATATCCCACAAAACCGCATAAAACCAGTCTTCGAATTGAAGACTGTAACAACACAGAAGTCCTGTGTCTAGTTGGAAAGCTGATAAGCGCTTGTCTGGAGTGTAGACAATTTGTGCCACTGTTGTGTTGAGTAGAATAGCTTGCTAGGGTCAAAGGCCTAAGGCGACAGGTACACACAGTGAACACAAAACTAACCAACAACATTTTGGAGGTTGTTCAAGGATATTTTCCGAGTACTTTTGTTTTAGAAACAGGTGGTCTATGGTGCTTCGTTACAGAGTGCCATGGAATATATTTACGCACCTTTGAGTATTTTCCATGAAATCGGTATCGTCAAAGTTTACTTGCAACTATAATTACATAAAGAAGTTGTTTATATATTAGACTTTAGACCTCTCCTTAACGTATTTACAGTAGTTAATTAATGTATTTACTGAAATTCATTATGTTAGCACACTACACTTTACATGTTACGTCCACATTACTTAAGCTAGCGACGTGTTAACATTGCATTTTATGCAATACTGCATTTTATCGCTTAAAATAGCGTATTGTCATAAAAAATACATCTTCCATTAAATTGTCTTGAAATTTTTTCTCTATGTACTATCTCTACTTTTAAGTCATTTCTCAATCTTATTTTTTAAATTTAGTCATACATACAGTATGGAGACTTTGTAGGAGTGTGTTACAGAACACGATGGCAAGATGTTTGTAACTGTGGTAGATCTTCTCTATTCTGGTGTGTGGTATGTCCATTGCATAAGCATTTGTTCTGTCATGCAAACGTACTAAGTTCCTAATATTAAATTGATTTATATTGTCCATAGTATAGACCAGGGAACTAAAATTTATAACCTTGATAATGTCATAATATTAAATTCGTCAAAGCAATTTCTACAATATTCTTGTGGTGCTAGTACCGCAATAGATTTAAACGCCTTTTCCTGCAATCTAAATATTACGAGTACTTTTGCACCTCTGGAATTTCCTCGAACAGAATTCGATAGGTCATATGCAAATGGAAGAAGAGAAATATGCATATAATAACAATGTTTTGCAGATGTAGAGTCTCAATTTGTACAACAGGTACACTACCCAATGACGTGCTGAAAAGTTATATGTGAAAACTCTGAATGATTTTAAATAAAACATACGTTATTACCGTTATACGTCTTTATTCTGGACGTCCACCGAGTGGCTACAGGCGACCTTTACAGATGAGTCACGTTTTATGCTCCATAGGACAGATGGCCATTGTCGTATACGGCCCTGCAACAATCGTCGGAAGAGTCCAGGCCGGAGGAGGGAGAGTTATGGTCTGGGGAATGTTTTCGTGGCACTCCCTGGATCATCTCGTCATCTTAGAAGGCACAATGGATCAACACAAGTATGCATCTATCCTTGGTGACCATGTCCACCCCTGCATGATGTTTACTTTTTCCTCTGCACGATGACAGAACAATGCAACGTGTCGCACAGTCCGTGGTTCGAAGAGCACCAGAATGAGTTCACCGTACTCCAGTGGCCACCAAACTCGCCGGATTTAAATCCAATCGAGAATCTGTGGGACCCTCTCGATCGGGCTATTCCCCATAGCTCTTCTACCGAGAAACGTAGCGCAGCTCGCTCAACTCCAATGGAGTCGTCGTAAATCATCCCCTCTGTACCTTACAGAACCGCATTGAGTCTCTTCCTGAACGACTGCGCTGCAGAAGGTAGGTTTTCAGGCTTTTGACAAGTGGTCCCATTAATGTTACTTTACCGTTTATGTCGAATGAAATGAACGCATATTATTTATTACCTGTACACACTCGGAATACTACTATGCTCAAAGGATAATATATGTGCTATAAGGTAATTCAGTTTTGTGTCTTTTACTTGTTATTAATGCAATAGTATTTTTTGTTCCCAGACTCTTTTCCACTGAGGAACATCGAACTAGACACAAGTTACGTTAAATGATTACCAAACACTATACTGTATATGGGACAAACGAAGAAAAGAAGAGATAAAAATACGTAATAAATAATAAAAGGAGTGTCACCAAAAAGAACCATTTTAAGGATACTGTATGGAATCAGAATAGCACTGGCTTTCTCCTGACAGTTTGTCTCCCTTTCAGCCCCAGATTACTAAATGCTTGTAAAATTTACGATTGCAGTAAGGTATAAAACAGGGTATTTTGTACTTGATTTGGTATGTAACATATCACTGTAAATATAGTAATTGTAATTAACTAAAGCATAACGTATAAGTTATGAGTTCCTTTGAACAGATTTGTAGCAGTACGATTTACTGTGGTGTAGTAGCAATGTAACATTTCTTCCCCTTAGTGTTCTAGGGTTAATGACCTACCATGCTGCGTTACAGGTTCTTTTGGCGCATTAAGAACGCGTTTATCATTTGCTTTATAAGTACCTAACTTTTCTTCAGATTCATAATGCTCTTTTTATAGTTGTGTTCATTTCCTTATAATCAGTTGCATTTTGTTTGTTTTCTTAGTGCAGTTTACCTTCGTATTTGTATTGCAGTGAAGATATCTGCACATCAGTGTAAATGTCGACGGTATGCACTGTTTGTCTTTGTTGAAAAGAAACGTCTTCCATCCGGTCACAGCACTCGCTACTGACAACGGTACGCCCACTTTACTCTTTGCCCTCAAGCTTACATTGTGTACTGCTCGTTTCTGTCTCGTATTTGGTTTTCCGGAACTCTTAGCTGTACGTTAACAGTGGTATTGACAGTGCTACATAGCAATATAAATAGCTTTACTGACGAGCTGGCCGTTATGTACCTCGTGTATGGGTCCCCTGAACACAATGGCAGAGCGCCACAAAGTCACTACGCAGAGCTGAGCTGTTCCCGCGGTGACGGCACACGCAACCCAGTACTTCTGTATTTTTATATAAAAAAGCTACGAATATTTGAATCTCACCGAGTTATAATGATTGCATATAACAGATTTTATCCACTGTAGTAAAGTTATTGTTATAGTAACAAATACAGGGTGAAGAAAAATTCGCACCCTCGGACTTCGCAGCGCAATACACAAATGTCTCTCACAGAATACGGTCCTGTGCATATTTCGGGCACTAAATGTACGTCAAAGAATGGCAATATGGCAACACCGTAATCACATGTACGGTAATTACCTCTATCAGTAAACATAGCAGTGCGGTGCAGTACGTACAGTGGAGAGTGCTTTGAGTTAGCATGCAAGAGGTCGTGAGTTCAATTCTGGGTTGAGAGTTATGTATTTTTGTTTGCCAAAAGTAGTCTGCGTGGTACGATACAAGCGTCTTAATCGTCATACAGCGATTACAGTGGGTATTCTGCAAAATATTTGCAGTTACGTACTGTGAACGCGTAAATGAAAGTACAATCGTTTTTATCGGTCAGTTTTGAATGAAGCCTTTTGCACGTCATGGGCGCGAATTCTTCCGCGCCACTACATCTACCAGATTCCAAACCTGTTTTCTGTGTACCCTCCCCGATTGGGTCCACCGAAATTATTCGCAAAGCGCATTGCTGGCCCTTCTGGTGACGTAAGGCCTTAACGGATTGTAATGGACCTGAACGTGGCAAGAATAATAGTTTTTGTTAATCGATGGAACGGCTGGGGAAGAAATATACAAGATATGTTTGGAATCTATCAATATGTAGTGGTGCGAAACGATTTGCGTACACGACGCGTAAAAGTTTTCTTTAAAAGCTGTCCAGTGAAAACGACTGTATTTCCATTTCTATGTTCGTAGTACATAACTGCAAATATTTTGCAGAGTACCCAATGTAATCGTTGTATTACGAGTAAGACGCCAGGTGTCGTATCACGCAGACTACTTTTAGCAAATAAAAAAAAGAAAAAAATATGTATGAAGATGATATCTGTTCTTTCGGACATTTCCGAGTAATGAGTATAATGGGCAGGGGCACTATGAATATAGTGCGAGACAATAAATTGCGAATGTGGGTCTCACGGGAGGCGTGCCAGAGATAAGTCCCTGCAGTAGCACTATCCTATGGATAGAGCGTCTGCCATGTAAGCAGGAGATCCCGGCTTCGAGTCCCTGTCGGGGCACACATTTTCGACAGTCCCCATTGACTTATATCAATGCCTGTACGCAGCTAAGGATATTCATTTCATTGTAAAATCAAATAAGCGTCGGCACAGAGTCGAATCCTCGACCTCCTCCATTCTAAACCAAAACACTATCCACTGCAGCGATATCCTGACAGAGGTAGTTCTGCACACGTGATTACAGTGTTACCAGGTTGCCAATCTTTAACGTCCAATTACTGCCCGAAATGTACGCGGACGAAATTTTGTCAGACATTTTTGCATCGTTAGTATGCGAGGAATTGCGCTGAGAAATCCGAGTGCGCGAATTTTTCTTCACGCTGTATAAATGGGTTACAAGCCGAATAAATCATAACTGCTTTAATACTGTGTAACGAGCCATCGGAGATTTGATGCATTATCGAAATACTCAGAAAATAATCCTAAACTACTTCCATGACATCGGCTGATTCAGGTTTACCCTGTGTATATCTCCAAGGTAAGCGAAGTGACGCAGACCATGAGGAGGAAAGGCCCGTATCACAGAGCGTCGGTTTTTCATATAATTTGTTTTTCGGCAACATCCTTAATAATGATTATAATTACACTAATCTTTACTACTGTAAAAGGCAAGCCGTTGCTTAACGTTGTCATCAAACATGTCAAGAAGTTCTCGACCGATTTACTTTACACAGTACTCTAATAAACATTCGTACCGACATGGGCTACATATATTTTAATGTATACAGGGTGTAACATAATTAATGGCGTAAACGCATACAGCTGAAAGTACATGATACCAGAAGGAAAAAAGTATCAGTAAACATAGGGGCGAAAATGCATACCTTCAGAGCTACGAGCAATTTTCCATCTTCGGTACTGTGAAGCAAATCTCTTCTACTACAAGGTCTTTGCTTTCCATATTTCGGGAAAAGGTAATGTGGACCAAAATGAGAT
Organism: Schistocerca cancellata; assembly: GCF_023864275.1. Classification (NCBI taxonomy): domain Eukaryota; kingdom Metazoa; phylum Arthropoda; class Insecta; order Orthoptera; family Acrididae; genus Schistocerca; species Schistocerca cancellata. The sequence goes on from NC_064626.1 coordinate 516,356,164, forward strand.
AAATGTTCAGTAAACATGTGCTCTAAAATGCATACCTTAAGAGCTATGAGCATGTGCTCATCTTTGCTACTTGGAAACACAACTCTCCTAATGAACAATTGCTCATAACTTTGAAGGTACGCATTTTAGAGCAAATTTTTACCGGACATTTTTCTCATTTTGGTCCCATACTACTACCTCCCAAAATGTGGGAAGCAAGGAGCTTGCAGTAGAAGAGATTTGTTTCACAGTATCGAAGATGAAAAATTGCTCGTAGCTCTTAAGGTATGCATTTTCGACCCTATGATTACTGAGACATTTTTGCTTCTAGTACCGTGTACTTTCGACTGTATTCGTTTACGCCATTAATTATGATACATCCTGTATAATATATAAATATCTATGTGGCATATTAAGGGCGAAAGCTGTTACAAAAAAAAAAAAAATCGAAATGTTCTTGATCGAACTACTTAATTTTTACATGATACTCTAAAGAACATTCAGACGGACATGGTTTACATATTTTTAATACACATAACCCATAAATATACTGTAAATGTAATATACAAAGTGGAAACAATGTTACCATAAATCTCAAAGAGTTCTTGATCGATTTATGGTTCAAATGGCTCTGAGCACTATGGGACTTAACTGCTGAGGTCATCAGTCCCCTAGAACTTAGAACTACTTAAACCTAACTAACCTAAGGACATCACTCACATCCATGCCCGAAACAGGATTCGAACCTGCGACCGTAGCGATCGCGCGTTTCCAGACTGAAGCGCCTAGGACCGCTCGGCCACAGCGGCCGGCTTGATCGATTTACTTGAAAGTTTTACACGACATTCTATATAATGAACATACATACAAACAGGCCATATATATTTTTTAAACGATAGTGTACAGATTTTCTGTTAAGATCGATTGTGAGAAAGAAAATTTTGTCCTGTACTGTGAAAATTGTGATTTCGATTTCTTTCTCGCAGTTAGTTTCAACCACGATAGGAAACCGTTAGATAAATTGTTTCCCCCCGGTAAATATTTTCTAACAAAAATTGTATATATAACAACGTACTGTCGTGTTTTCTTCCTCAACGCCGCGCGCAGTTTGTTAGAGGCGCCATGTCACGGACTGTGCGTGCCCTCCAGCCGGAAGTTCGAGTCCTCCCTCAGGCGTGGAGTGTGTGTGTGTGTGTGTGTGTTGTTCTCATATAGTAAATATCTCTGGAGTGAGCATTACGTTCTGCGCATGTTGTCAGCATTAAACCGGGATTGTCACGTGTTTTCGGGAGTTCGATATGTGTGTGTGCTTTCCGCAGAGTTTAAAGTTTATAATATCAAGAGTTTTTGTTGTGTTTTCACCGTTTGTTGATAGTGTAATAGCGATGATGAATTACTGTTGTTGCTGTGGATGCAAAGAAAAATATTTGAACGGAGGGATAGTAACTTTTCATGGGTACATACCATGTAGCTCTAATTATAGTTAACATATTAGTAAGAGACACTGAATATGTTTAAAAATTTAGAGACGCATTATAATTAAGGCTTGATTCTGTAGACCTATTTGTCTACAATTTTATGACTATATAATAGATATTACGGCTCGTACAAAAGCTTACAAACAATCGCTTCCTCTCGTAAATTTGCTAGTGGAACAGGAAAGGGAGTGGTTAGTTGTTTCAGCAAATACTATCCCCCATGCATTTATCAGTACTTGTCGATTATGTATATAGATTTGAAAGACGGGAGACAGATGAATTCAATAGAGTGGGAGTCTGTAATTGTCTTCGTATAATATGTGTCCAGACTTTTTTGTTTACTATAAAGTTACAATAGGAGACCATGTTAAGTGTGTCTAGGACATGGAGAATGACTACTTGTGATTTATATTTTAGTTTCTGGAAGGATGAACAACGAGTAATGATGTGGCTCCAGAAAATAGGAGAAGTAATTTTGTCCCCACAAAATATTCCAAAGTATGTTCGAAACACTTTGAAGAGGAGTGTTTGGACAGAGAAAAATTTGGTCGTGTGTGGCTGAAGGTAGCTAATCAATGTACACATTCATCTTCTTTGGTGTATTTTACCTTCAATTTATTTTCTTCATCATTTGATTAAGAACCGTAAAATATTAGTAAACATGTCCCCAAACTCTTTCATTTGTGTCACTTTTCACTTCCCTTAATGGTGTTATATGGGTTGACTGTTACATGACCAATTGTATTTGCTTTACAGTACATTTATTCTCCAATCGCCTTTTTCCCCCCCTTCTTACTCAGTCTACTATTTATTTAATAAACTGGGGGCAAGTACGTAAAATGCGTTAAATAAATACTTCAAAGTATCACCAGTAAGAAAAATTGTGCTTTAGGTCGCAAAAACGAGAAAATAAATACGCAAAAATAGCAGAAAAAAGGACGAATTAGCAGGGATATAATCGCTAATGTGTGGCAAATTTGGAGTTTTTCGGACACTTGCAAAAGTACTGGCGTTTTGCAAGACTAGCACTGCAAAAATGTACGTCAGGCTCTGTAATACTATAAAGTGCCATATCATACCGAGAACTACAAAAAATCGAGTGCATCTGAACTGTGACACCTATCGCAAAGAAGCAGAATGCAATATCACTTGTTCTTAAAAGTTACGTAGCTGGTTTATTCCCGATATCAAATGAATACTGTTAAAATGTCTGCGTAACATATATAAATAATCCACGACACGTACGAAAAGAATCCGTCTGTACTAGGGATGTAGTGACATTCTACACATACAGGACGCTATACGGAAAAACACACGACGTCCCGAGAAGACGTGACCAGGCCGGCAATGTATGTTGACAACACAAAATCTGTTCTGCGCGTGTGAATGCTCACTCCAGAGATATTTACTCTATGGTTGTTCTTAGCATAAGTTAGTTTAAGCATTGTGTTAGTATAGGGACCGATGACCTCAGCTGTTAGGTCCCTTAGGGATTCACACACATTTGAACATTTCTTCCTTAACATTGGTTTTACGGAAAACAAGAAAGCTGTATTTATTAGTTACTGGCTTATGATTAGAATAGTGCAATGCAATCTGAATCGTCCGAAATTTTTAATCCTATCCATTCGCAGATTAAAACTGCGAAATACTGTCGTTGAAGTTGCTATCCTCACGGATCCAGCAGCTGGAGAGGTATCTATCATACCCTGTATGCCAATGCAATGATCCCAACCCATTTACCCATTCATTGATTTCCAAAACAACGTTTCGTTTGCAGTAGCACTAAATGGAGGAAATTGACATAAGAGGGGAAAGAGGAAATGGGGAGAGAGAAGGGAGGAGGCGAGGAGTTTGGGATGTAATACGTTTCGCGTACGTCTTTAGAAATTGCGAAACATTGCCGCGTTCGCTAGTGATATATCAGAGAAAACGTCACGTACCTCTGTGTAGCTGATGCGTCAGCGGCCATTTGTAGTAATGAACGTTTAAGCTGAAGGAGCGAACGTGCAGATTCCCGATGACATTCCTAGCTGCCGCCACGCCTCCTGGCAACATCTTCTTCTCAACCACCACAGCTGCAATTCACATTCGTTATCTGTCAACACTGTTAATTAAAATAAGAAACAGGAATAGTGAAAACAATTTTCAAACAGAACCATTAAATTGGAAGGATGCTCTTCTGAATATCAGTTTCTTTAGTGCACCACTGAGACAAGTATGCAGGATGTAACAAAAAAGATACGACCAAACTTTCAGGACACATTTCTCACAAATAGGAGCAGAAAACATGTTTAATGGACGTGTGTCTGGAAATAAGATATTTCAGTGTCTGTGTTGTTCAGAAGCAGGAACAGGCACTGCTGCGACTGCAGACATTATGAAATACACGAATTGTACACATGATTGACGACATATGGAAGTTTGGATCTGACTGTAAGCCGTGCTCGGATAGCCTAAAGGGAAGGCGGCTGCTAGCGATAAGCGAGAAATACGTTTTCGAGTCCCAGTCCGGCCCATTTTTTCACCGTCATGGTTCCATTAAACAGCTAATGATTGTCCACATTTATAACTGTGAATGCATTTAGTGGGTTCGGAAATGTATATTTCTGTGTTGGAACTCGTTTTTTATAGCTCTTTATAGTACATTAACTCTAGATTACCAAACCCTTGTAAAATTTACGATTCCACTTGGTATCTCTTTGCGATCCCCGCCGTTCTACCTATCTACATGGTTACTCTGCAATTCACACTTAAGTGCCTGGCAGAGGGTTCATCGAACCATTTTCATACTACTTCTCTACGATTCCACTCTCGATTGGTGTGTGGGAAAAAGGAACACATTAACGATCTGTGCTCTTCAGTACCTTCATGGTGACCACTGTTATTAACAATAGCTGAATTATTTATTGCCTGACTCCAGCGGTCTGCTGAAACTGGTGTTCTTGTGAATATTACGAATGTTTAACAATGGTGTGACTGTTTTCTAGCTGCGCGGTCTCAGGCCCCCTACCACGGTTCGCGCTGCTTCCTACCGTTGGAGATTCGAGTCCTCCCTCGCGCATGGGTGTATGTGTTGTCCTTAGCGTAGGTTAGTTTAAGTTGGAATAAGTAGTGTGTAAACCTAGGGACCCATGACCTCAGCAGTTTAGTTCCATACGAATCTGCCACCACCACCACCACCACAGCACATTTGTTTTACTGCTTAGAATTTATCTTATTGTGGCATCTTATGTGAAATATAAAGCAGTCAAAGTTATAAGAGTGTTAGTTTCTTTCAAATTGGCCATCTCCAGTCTAAACTCGTCTTTTACTACTGAAATTTCCACAACATGGCTGGTGCAGAGTTTGGTTCTGACACTAACGTACTGAGTGAGTTGCCTGAGGAACTTCACCTGAGCATCAGCAGGACCTACAGCCACCGCAAGAGAGAAAAGTATGCTCAGTTTGTCCATGAATAATGATGACATTTTGTAATCATTGCTCAAGAGCAATATGTGTAGAACACTGAGCTAGGTCTTGCTTAGATTGCAATAACAGTATCTAAAGAAGAATATTCTACTCATTTTGAGTGTAAAATACTCTTGGCACTTAATTGTAATAATAATTTGCACCTAGTGCATAACACAAATTATGACTTCCTTTGCAATGACGTTCTGAGTATTAAAATTGTCATTATAAGGTGTAAAACAAGACATTTTGTACTTACTTTGCTTGTAGCCGATCATTAGAGACAAAATAATTGTTACTAACCAGTACATAAAGTATAAATTTTGTCTTCCATTCAATAAAATTTCGAGTCGTAAAGTTTGCGAGATTTAATAGCAATGTAACATCCCCCCTGTGACGCTATGACTAATACTTCACTACCTTGTACTTCATAGATATGTTTCTGATGACGTAGAATATTTTTCATTTGGTAAAATGTAAATGTCGTGGACTAGGACCTCCCGTCGGGTAGACAGTTCGCCGGGTGCAAGTCTTTCGATTTGACGCCACTTCGGCGACTTGCGACGCGCGGGATGAAATGATGATGATTAGGACAACATAACACCCACTCCCTGAGCGGAGAAATCTCCGACCCAGCGGGAATCAAACCCTGACCCTGAGGATTGTGTAAGTAGGCTGTTTAGGTTTTTATGTGGGTAACGCCACATAGCGCTCTGTATGAAAATCACTGACTGTGCTGGGTGCAGTCTGTGGGTGGTTAGAGTCATACTTGGAATATTCGCTTGTGTAGTGTTGGGCAGTTGGATGTGAACAGCACATAGTGTTGGGCAGTTGGTGAGCCGCCAGCAGTGGTGGACGTGGAGAGATGCCAGAGTTTTGAGAGGTCACTCACTATAAGCGGACGATCTGGTCGTGTGTCCACCAGAAATAGGAAATTTGTAAAGATGGATGTTATGAACTGATATATATATATGACTTTTGAACGCTATTAAGGGAAATACATTGTTTGTTCTCTATCAAAATCTTTCATTTGCTAACTATGCCTATCAGTAGTTAATGCCTATCCGTAGTTAATGCCTATCAGTAGTTAATGTCTATCAGTAGTTAATGCCTATCAATAGTTAATGCCTATCAGTAGTTAATGCCTATCAGTAGTTAGAATCTTTTATTTAGCTGGCAGTATTGGCGCTCGCTGTATTGCAGTAGTTAGAGTAACGAAGATTTTTGTGAGGTAAGTGATTCATGAAAGGTATAGGTTGTTGTTAATCAGGACCACTCTTTTGTAGGGATTGTTGAAAGTCAGATTGCGTTGCGCTAAAAATATTGTGTGTCAGTTTAGTGATGATCAGAATAAGTAAGGAGAGAAATGTCTAAGTACGTTCAGTTTTTCTCAGCTGTTTGAAAATCTAATGCTCTTAACAGGTTTATCAGCACAGTCATTTATAAATTTTTCGAAGGGGACGTTACATATGTCGACCCTTAGCCAATGATACCTCACTGGAATCTTCTGATTTTGTCTTGTATTTTGTGTAATTAGTGTAGTTATTGTTTATTGCTAGCGCGTAATTGTAGATAGAATCTCCTTTGTAGTTTTTCATTGTTGTACTGTAAGACAGTTGTGGCATGCATCTAGATTTGCACCAAATATTTCGCAGCTGTGCTTGCAATTAATTAGATATTATTTTCAGTGCTATGTTAATGTGATTATTATCAAGGGAGACAGAATAACTTCAGACGCAATGGTACATCTCGCAGTTACGATTCCGGGAGAAATTCTCCACTATTTACTCGGCAAGAGAGAAACTACCGACATGACGACAGACATCAGAACTGGCGAGATTCAAATAGGGCAGGGTCCTCTCGGGAAGGTGAATTTGTAGAAGTTAGGTCTCCTAATCCCAATAACGACGCGTGCCAACAAAGAGACAGTAGACAATGACTCGCACCACAGGCAGCCACGTGCGCCGTCTGGCTCAGAGAAAAATAGCGTAGACGCTAATCTTGAGAAAAATTTGAGCATTCTTTACCGTTGTATGCAACATAATTGCATTGAAGTTGAAACTCTGTGTACTAGGAAGAGTAAAGGTTTACACCACATTTCACATGTAAAACCGTTAATTGAGAAATAATCTGCTTTTTAACTTAGCCTTTGCTATAAGATTTCCACTTCACGTTACTAGTATGCTTTGTCACACTTAGAAACTGTTAACATGCAACAATGTTTTGAAGTCATCTATCCAGGCAAGAACCTAGGGAACATATTTAGACAGTAATTACGAATGCATTGTTATAGTGAACAGATGACAGTGCTATTGTGTGTATATTCTTGCTTGTTCGTTGCACGATTATGTAACGACTATAAGGCTCACATATGGAACATATACTGCTAATGAGATTTTAATGCAACATTTTGGGTCACTTGGAAATACATTCTAGATTTGAAGTACTTTATGTGAGATTACAGATGACTTAGTATTTGCTTTATTTTACAGCTACACGATTATATCACTACATTACTAATGAGTGACACAATTTATGTTCTTGCTTTTGCGCTGCATCTGTTTTATATCTGCTCGGTTTTTCTGTATTATTCTGGAAATTAAAACATTTTTTAGTACTAACGTAGTGGTATAGCTACAGTGAGACAGCCTTTTCCCTAGCACAACAACACGTTACAGTACAGTACTTTCTTGATCACAGCAATAAGCGTAATAACTACGCAAAGCACTTCAAATTTGTTTATGACGAGGTAAGTACACTGACTTCTGCAGAACTTTGCTTATGGAGGACGATAACTACGACACTTGGCACATTTTTACTGTCAAGTAATGACAGAAATTATCTTACAGCAAGATACACAGTTTAGGGCTACAGGACACGCATTTTAGTGATTAATTTTTGTACTTAAAACATTTGTTTTGAAAGATTTTTGAATTACAAAGATACAAAGAAGGTTTTCGGCAATACATTTCATTCAATTGCTGTAATCTGTAACATGTGAGGGTATAATTACATTTATCCTCAGGGGGTACACGCCTGCTCTAAGTACTAAGCGTGTGGCAAGTGCTAACAGTCCTAGCTAATATGGTATTTGCTTATACAACTTAACACATCGGTACCATATTTCTCTAACACAGAATTACACAGCTATCTGATCATTTAACTGAGAGAGACAAACATTTTTTTTACTACATCAGTGACAGATGTTTACGCAGTTACACAGCTGGATAACTTCACGCTTACGAAATTCTATTTTGTCTGTACTTTGTTAATCTTTTTTTGGAACCATTGTGATACTATGAGAGAATTGAATGAGGTATTTGGTAAGAGATCATGATTTTTGAAATACGTTTGAGGTAGATGACTCTATTGAAGCAAGCAAAGAGAATTTTTAACGGTTTTGAGATCACTGGAGGAAGCTACGACGATTTTGAGATTTGACTGATGTGCTATGATGATGTTATTATGATGACAATGTGTATTATGCTGTTGAGGTACGTTTATGATCAATGAGATGATGCTATATGAGGAATTTGATTATACTACATATTTATTATGATGAAATATTGAAGAAATGTCGACGAATATGTATATGTGTAATAAGGTAAGGAATAATGAGTAGTTGGAAACCAAGAATCGAACTTCGAGTTATGATGTGTGTGTACATGTGTGAATGTATCACAACACGGCTATTTATGGGTTTTTGCTTCTACACATTTGTAACATGAATTTTCTACATGTGAAATTTTTATATGAGACTGTCACTGTAGCAGAAACTGCTATCGTAAATATTTCGGTAAGGAAGGTAAGTGACCTTGACATAATGCGCTGTGGGCGCCCAGCTGCGCGACAGTCACATGGAAAAGAAACATTGTGTGGAAAAAAAAGCCCATTAACCTCGCTATTGTCATTTCTTTGTAGAAAGCATCGCAAATGCGACACGCTCATACTTGAAAACATATTATTACACTTTGGAGCTCATACTTTCTGGTATTCACTGAAATGCCTATAAAATGATGACAAATATTGTATGTCTTTACACCTGATTATCACTACTGTCTTTCTAGTTGAGAAAATTTTTTTACTGCCTTATGAAATGCCATATGGCTAGTGAATGACGTTTCATGCCTTGCTTTATGTATATATTTGCTTATTTTGTTTAATATCTAGTTTCTAGCTGCACTGCAGCATTGCTTAAAATAAAATTTAATAAAAATTTTATGAGCTACTTTCTTAAAATAAAGAGCACAAATAGACATTTCCCTTTACAGGAATTGCATAAATAATTTTTTCAATGACTTGGTAACTTGTTTGGTAGAGTGCATCAATCTAGTGTTAAGATGTGAGATAGGTATTAGACATTTCCTATCTTTATTGTAACATTTTTTCTGCTTGAGCTTTGTCATGTTTAGGTATAAGTTATTGCATTTGCTGCTGCTGTTTGTCAGGTATTGCCCTACTGAATTTTACGTTGTATTAAGCCAGTTTTACTACCAATTTATTTTTCTTGTTGTTGCACATTGGCTCATATTAGTGATAATGTTGCCTTTGCGTTGCTAATTTAGATATACTGCTGCTTGCTTAGCCAATTTGCATTTTTTTTCATTACTGTTTGTGTTAATTGTTTTGTGCTGCTGCATTGCCTCGTTCCTTAGTTCATGCATCTGAGCTCAGTAGATTTAAGTTAGCTTAAGAGGGGGTAGGCTATATAAGAGAATGAGTTGTGATTAATTGGAAGACATGCATTGAGAGGCTATAAGAAAAATGTTGGGCCAAAAAAGTAGTGTACAATGAAGAATTATTATTTTAAAAGAGGATATGAACAAAACAGTAGGGTTTAGGGACAAGTGGTTTAGATATGATTCTTTTTGCGGGAGGAAATGTTGAAATAAGAGGAAAGATCTATGGAATGAGGTTTTGTGTTGGACTGCACTACCAAATGTTACACTGAAAACAAACCCTGTCCTTTCCTTTCGTGTTATTCCGCTATGTGTTTGTATACCCTTGTGTATTTGTGTTCTTCCTGTCTTTGTGTTTAGCTGATAAGACTTATGTTGTAGAATTTTTCTAATACTAAGCTACATTCACTATGATGAGGAATACTATTAACCTCAAACATAATTTGCATTAATAATATGCTATTTACGAAATATGCTTTTTACGAAAATTTAATAGTCGTGGGTGACTGGAAGTCGAGAGTAGGAAAAGGGAAAGAAGGAAACATAGTCGGTGAATATGGATTGGGGGAGAGAAATGAAAGAGGAAGCCGCCTGGTAGAATTTTGCACAGAGCACAACTTATTCATAGCTAACACTTGGTTCAAGAATCATAAAAGAAGGTTGTATACATGGAAGAATCCTGGAGATACTAGAAGGTATCAGATAGATTATATAATGGTAAGACAGAGATTTAGAAACCAGGCTTTAAATTGTAACACATTTCCAGGGGCAGATGTGGACTCTGACAACAATCTATTGGTTATGAACTGTAGATTAAAACTGAAGAAACTGCAAAAAGGTGGGAATTTAAGGAGATGGGACCAGGATAAACTGACTGAACCAGAGGTTGTATAGAGTTTCAGGGAGAGCATAAGGGAACAATTGACAGGAATGGGGGAAAGGAATACAGTAGAAGAAGAATGGGTAACTCTGAGGGATGAAGTAGTGAAGGCAGCAGAGGATCAAGTAGGTAAAAAGACGAGGACTAGTAAAAATCCTTGGGTAACAGAAGAAATACTGAGTTTACTAGATGAAAGGAGAAAATATAAAAATGCAGTAAATGAAGCAGGCAAAAGGGAATACAAACGTCTCAAAAATGAGATCGACAGGAAGTGCAAAATGGCTAAGCAGGGATGGCTAGAGGAAAAATGTAAGGATGTAGAGGCTTATCTCACTAGCGGTAAGATATACTGCCTACAGGAGAATTAAAGAGACCTTTGGAGAAAAGAGAGCCACTTGTATGAACATCAAGAGCTCAGAGGGAAACCCAGTTCTAAGCGAAGAAGGGAAAGCAGAAAGGTGGAAGGAGTATATAGAGGGTCTACACAAGGGCGATGTACTTGTGGACAATATTATGGAAATGGAAGAAGATGTAGATGAAGATGAAATGGGAGATACAATATTGGGGGAAGAGATCGACAGAGCACTGAAAGACCTGAGTCGAAACAAGGCCCTGGGAGCAGACAACATTCCATTGGAACTACTGACGGCCTTGGGAGAGCCAGTCTTGACAAAACTCTACCATCTGGTGAGCAAGATGTATGAGACAGGCGAAATACCCTCAGACTTCAAGAAGAATATAATAATTCCAATCTCAAAAAACTAGGTGTTGACACATGTGAAAATTACCGAACTATCAGTTTAATAAGTCACAGCTGCAAAATACTAACGCGAATTCTTTACAGATGAATGGAAAAACTGGTAGAAGCTGATCTCGGCGAAGATCAGTTTGGATTCCGCAGAAACGTTGGAACACGTGAGGCAATACTACGACTTATCTTAGAAAATAGATTAAGGAAAGGCAAACCTACATTTCTAGCATTTGTGGACTTAGAGAAAGCTTTTGACAATGTTGACTGGAATACTCTATTTCAAATTCTAAAGGTGGCAGGGGTAAAATACAGGGAGTGAAAGGCTACTTACAATTTGTATAGAAACCAGATGGCAGTTATAAGAGTCGAGGGTCATGAAAGGGAATCAGCAGTTGGGAAGGGAGTGAGACAGGGTTGTAACCTGTCCCCAATGTTATTCAATCTGTATATTGAGCAAGCAGTAAAGGAGACAAGAATTCGGAGTAGGTATCAAAGTCCATGGAGGAGAAATAAAAACGTTGAGGTTCGCCGATGACATTGTAATTTTGTCAGAGACAGCAAAGGACTTGGAAGAGCAGTTGAACGGAATGGACAGTGTCTTGAAAAGAGGGTATAAGATGAACATCAACAAAAGCAAAACGAGGATAATGGAATGTAGTCGATTAAGTCGGGTGATGCTGAGGGAATTAGATTAGGAAATGAGACACTTAAAGTAGTAAAGGAGTTTACTAACTGATGACGGTCGAAGTAGAGAGGATATAAAATGTAGACTGGCAATGGCATGGAAAGCGTTTCTGAGAAAGAGAATTTTGTTAACATCGAGTATAGATTTAAGTGTCAGGAAGTCGTTTCTGAAAGTATTTGTATGGAGTGTAGCCATGTATGGAAGTGAAACATGGACAATAAATAGTTTGGACAAGAAGAGAATAGAAGCTTTCGAAATGTGGTGCTACAGAAGAATGCTGAAGATTAGATCACATAACCAATGAGGAGGTATTGAATAGAATTGGGGAGAAGAGGAGTTTGTGGCACAACTTGACCAGAAGAAGGGACCGGTTGGTAGGACATGTTCTGAGGCATCATGGGATCACAAATTTAGCATTGTAGGGCAGTGTGGAGGGTAAAAATCGTATAGGGAGACCAAGAGATGAATACACTAAGCATATTCAAAAGGATGTAGGTTACAGTAAGTACTGGGAGATGAAAAAGCTTGCACAGGATAGAGTAGCATGGAGAGCTGCATCATACCAATCTCAGGACTGAAGACAACAACAACAACATTTACTTTGTAAAGATGTTTCGACATTATTTATTCTGTTCTGTTTTAATGCTCATGTGTAAAGTTAATGTATCAAAAACTATTCTTATTACTTTATTTACTTATGTCATAATTCCTGTGACACTGATGTATATGTTTATTTCTATTCTTTTGTAAAGCCTGTATTACTACAAATGTTGTCTGTATTATTATGTTCTTTAATGATTTATTTTGTACCTTTGTAATTGTATTCTCATGTCGTAAATTTGTAATTGTAAAGACACCATTTCTTCAAATTAAGTTTCATTTCACTGCACACGTTTCTGTTGGTCATACTATATGCACAATATGTGAGAAGTTAAAAAAGGAGACTGTTAGTGCTCGTACATGTGTTGATAATTCAGCAAGGGACTGGTTAACAGCACTGCTGGTTCTAAGGACATTCCAAAAAGTTTGTGAGTGCACAAGTGGTGGTTCGTGGACTTGTTATATTAGCCGCAAGACTCTTCGATGGTGACCGTGCAGCCGCACAGTCGCAACACGTAGCTGCTGGCCATCTCTACAAGGACTACAGTGGGTCTGCACCTTTGATGGCCCACCAATACCACTATCTCTATAAGGACTACAGTGGGTCTGCACCTTTGGTGGCCCACCAATAACATAATCTCTACCAGAAATACTGTGGGTCTGCTCTGTGATTATCTACCTACCTATACTTCAAAACTTTGACTGACTCTGCTGTGGGTTTGCTCTGCTGTGGCCCATTACCTGTCTGCATGTAAAGAGTCAGCACTGTCTTTCCGTTGAAAGGACAACACAACTTCTTCAAGACTGCATGGAAATCCACAACTTCCGTGTGCATTTTCTTTTACTGCTCAGACTTTGAAAAAAAAACTGCAATTACTACTGTGATGAATGATCAGGACTGTCTTTATGGACTGTGAGAAAAATTTTGCTTTTGACCAACAGTGTATCAATAATTGTGTGCATTTGATATATTTATTAGCGTTAATATAAAAAAATTTTGACAAATATGTAGTGGCCATTGCCCAAAACAATTTGTAAATTTTTTGTGGGGAGCATGGGGGATATGTAAGTAGACTGTTTAGCTTTTTATGTTGGTAACGCCACATAGCGCCCTGTATGAAAATCACTGACTGTGCTGTGTGCAGTCTGTGGCTAGTTGGACTCATTGTTGGAATATTCGCTTGTTTAGTGTTGGGCAGTTGTATGTGAACAGCACGTAATGTTGGGCAGTTGGAGGTGAGCCGCCAGCAGTGGTGGATGTAGAGAGAGAGATGCCAGAGTTTTGAGAGGTCACTATAAGCGGACGATCTGGACGTGTGTCCACCAGAAAAACGAAATTTGTAAAGATGGATGTCATGAATTGATAGATATATACATGCCTTTTGAAAGCTATTAAGGTAAAAACATTGTTTGTTGATGAAGGTCTCTCGGGTCTCCAGCCGGGTGGTAGCGTTGATATCTCGCGAGGTTTCGGGAAGTGTCATACCACCCCGCCAGAAGATGGGTAGTATGACACTTTCCGAAATGTCGCGAGATATCAACGCTACCATCCGGCTGGAGACCCGAGAAACCTTCATCAATAGTTTACGCCGGGAAAGCCTACAGTCACATACATTGTTTGTTCTCTATCAAAGTCTTTCATTTGCTAACTATGGCCATCAGTAGTTAGTGCCTCCAGTAGTTAGAATCTTTTATTTAGCTGGCAGTATTGGCGCTCGCTGTATTGCAGTAGTTCGAGTAACTAAGTTTTTTGTGAGGTAAGTGGTTCATGGAAGGTATAGGTTATTGTTAATCAGGCCATTCTTTTGTAAGGATTGTTGAAAGTCAGGTTGCGTTGCGCTAAAAATATTGTGTGTCAGTTTAGTAATGATCGAAATAAGTAAAGAGAGAAATGTCTGAGTACGTTCAGCTTTTCTCAGCTGTTTGAAACTCAAATAATGTTAGAGGTTTACCAGCACAGTCACTTATAAATTTTTCTAAGGGGACGTTACAATTGACATTCTGTCACGCTGATCACTCAGCTACTGGGAGCGGACTTTCATTTGGTTATGTAGTGTAGAACACGAAGTGTGACCGTGTTTACTTTGCTGTTTTCTGTACGAGTTCCTTATGTAAAGAGAAGCCAGCCAGTGTCAGAGAGCAAGGCCGGTTGGTCGGTACGCCCTGCTGAAGCAGTCGGTTGGGGACAGAATGCTGTGAGCTCGAAGATCCTAGTGTGGACGGCCGGTGTTGTCATGATTCACATTGGTGGCGCGTGTATCAGACTTGTGAGTGGTGTAAGCTTTGCTTCGGTACTGCAGTCTCCAATTAGAGCGCTGCTTGGGGGGAGATCGTTGACATCAGCATTGTCATCTATTTAGCTGCTGTTAAGTAAATGACTGTTTTGGATCGAAGGTGGATCCAAGTGAGGGACCGAATCAGTGCTTGTCTTATTAAGAAACCTAAGTCGGCCCCCAGCGTGTTAAACTGTTATCTACAATTATGAGTAATTGACACTCTGGTGCCGGCCGGAGTGGCCAAGCGGTTCTAGGCGCTGGAACCGCACAACCGCTACGGTCGCAGGTTCGAATCCTGCCTCGGGCATGGATGTGTGTGATGTCCTTAGGTTAGTTAGGTTTAAGTAGTTCTAAGTTCTAGGGGACTGATGACCTCAGAAGTTTAGTCCCGTAGTTCTCAGAGCCATTTTTGATTTGACTCTCTGGTAATGTCCACAAATGAACTTTGGAGGTACTGCTAGTTTTGGTAGTAAGGGGAAGATTGACTATGGTGCTTTTCAGTCAGACGCTTAAGAATCGTGTTGGTTGCAGTTCACTTCTTATGGTATTTTACAGTTATACTTGTCGTGGCGAAATTGCTGATAGTATTTTCATAACTTAGCTTGGGACGTCATTCTGTCGTTTGGTGTCGCCCTCCCTAGAGTTTAAAGTCCCAAATATTTTCTTACTGCCTTGTTGAGGTTGCCTTGTAACGGCTGTTGATTTGTCTCTTGTCTACGCCACCCTACTGCTGTTTGGTGTGGTGTGGTATAGTCGAAGTGTTCAGTAGTACCACATCTGCTCCCTCGCCCGTTTTAACATTTGTGAGCCGCATCCAATCCATGTATAATCCCAGTATGCAATTTGTGTAAGTTGGTTGCGCCCTATTAACGTTTTGTACATTGTGGAAAGTCTATCCCATGTCATATGTTATACTGAAGGAGAGTACGGTGCATAACAACGCATGACCATGACGAAATCAAAAGATATGTATTGTATATTTCTTTTAACGGATGTAACCACTGAGCTTAAAATTTGATTTGTTTTTTTTTTTTTTTTAAAGGAAAAGAGGTACATATCTGGTTAATTATAACATCTACGCTTAATTATTTGTCATAATTCGTTGAGTGTAGTATGCATCACACGTAGAGCGGTTTATGGTGTAAAGTGTTTAAAAGGAAGGAAACCATTTTGTGATATGGTGCACATCGTAGAGGCCATGAGTTTTGAGTGTACGTTGATAGTAAATAGATTTTATTGCTTTTAAGTTGTTGTTTTGATTAAAATTTTGTGATCAATATATTTTTGTCTTTACAGATCACGTGTGATATCTAGGTAAATTTTGGTATTGCTATGTGGCATTAGAATCTTTTATTTAACTTTTCATTATGCAATTTGTATTTTTTCCTTTGCATAAGAAGGGATTTCAAGTTTTAAGCATTGTAAATCAATTTTAGAGCTGTTATTTGATCTTTTAAAATAATGCTTCAGGAGCTTTCATTAAGAAACTATATTGAGGATCTTGCTGTTCATGATAACGAATGTTCAGTTACTATTTTAAAATCAAGTTAATAAAGTTGTAAAATTTTAAATGTAAAAAAAAACTTATTAGAGGAATGGTGCTTACCTACACTCCCCACAACTTCCACATATTCAAGGTATTGGCCTTTGGGCATTGTCTGTTTTCCTCAGTATCTGTCCCAGCTAACTCCTACAGGGCCATGTCAAATGGTTGCAAAGCATGGTTGCGATCTTTCGTAACTTGGTAGTGGGCATTATAAGGCACCCTTTCTCTAAATTCTATTAATTTTGGTAAGTACTAGTTTTATTGGGATTGATCTAATAACCATAAACTGTTGAGTGCTCGTTCTATTAGGATTTGGCTAATATCATAATTTTATGTATGTGTTCTACTAGGATTTACTCTAATATTAAATTGTTTTTAGGTTATAAGCTGATATGGAAGTGCGGCGTTGCCCAGGTCTAGCGCTGCTGAAGTGTGAACTGTTAGAATATGAAGTGCATGTGTATGAACAGACGGGCAAGGGAGGCGTGCCTGAATTACCTGACGCAGGTAAAGGCATCCTTGGAAAACCCGGTGGTAATTTCTCCACAAGTCATCGGCGAGTTAGGTGATTCTTTGAGTTTTTCCTTTACATCGTTGTCCTCATTGAATCATCAGGTTGAGTTATTTGAGAATGTTGCATCGACTGCTAAACAGCTTGCATGTCTTCAAGCGTAACGGTACGTTAAAGATTTGAGTGAGATTCAGCTTACCAAAGAACAAGCACAGGAGGCACAGAAATTGAGAAATCAGTTTTTCGCTTTAAGGGCGATATTGAATCAATCAGATGTTGAGCAGGCTAAAAATGAAAGTGGGGAACAAGTTTCAGTTGTGCAGGGAGTACAGGAACCGGTAATACAAGGGGAAAGTAGATTGTCAGTATGCGTGAGTTCGAGTTTTGCCTAATTGCCTCATTCCATGGGAATCTTGCTGAAGAGAATAAATAGATTATGAGTGGAATCGATTCCGGAAATTGAACAGTTGTTGTGGCTTTCTGTCAAGTTTGAACTCCACACTGACGCCCTGAACTTGCCCCATGATCAGGTTGTCAAACTACTATACCCACTGAGCGTTGGGACCCTCAAGCCAAGTTATTGCTCAAATTTTGCAGGAAGGAAAGGGGTTGAGGGAGCTACGTAAGCAGGTAATAGCATGTAAGGTGTCCCCTCGTTTATTGAATAACTTACAACATAAGCGTTATTAGAAGGTACAGGGATATAATGAACCCTTGACTAAATTCACCCTAGCTTTGGAGATACAGGTGTCGGAAACACAGGTGGTCGAAACCATTTTGAGGGGAGTTAGACCCGAAGATAGGGCGCGGATGGCGTTTGCCAAGAAACCTACCACGTTGGGCGAACTTAGTGTATTAGCATCAGAGATTGAGAAGCTGTCGTATGCTGACTGTGAGCGGGTGAGCTCTCAAATTAGGGATCAACAAATGAATTGTTGTTTACTCCAGGGAGAGGTGGTGCGACCGATAATTTCCAAATCAAAAGTATATTTTCTTTGTCGCCAGGAAGGTCACCTTGTGCGCGACTGCGCATATAATCAGAAGAAGGAAAATAACAGTTGACGGTGTCGGAAAGGAGGATACAAACACACGGGTTAGGATTTCCAAGCGTTTTCGCCAAATAGTCGGAGTTGCGGGCACCCAGTTACCTTTCGTATGCACCCTGCTGAATCAAGAACCCGTCTGTGCTCCTGGATTCGAGTAGTGCCATATCAGCAGCGGACTATCAGTGGTCTTTTGGAATTTCGTACATTATGTCTCTTGGGTACCCTGTGTAAGTCGTCCTGGGTTTGTAGCTCAGTCAACGGACAAAAGTTAGTGTTAGTAGGGGAGTATGTGGCTAGTGTGGGCATGTGAAATTTTACTTGGCCGATTCGGTTCTTGGTGGTCAAGATATTGACTGTGGATTTAATTTTGGGCTGTGATTTTATGGCTGAGGCCGGGTTAGTGTTGGATGGCCAAGAATGTGTTCTATTTTTTAAATTTCGGCCTGAGGAGCGCATAGCTCTTTATTCATGCCGGGTGTCAGTTCTGGTGTGTTCAATTAGTGGTAGCACAGAGAACTATGATATGAGTCATCTTCATAATCAGCAGAGGGAGTCTCTCTTGCAGGTTTTAGAGTGTTTTCCAGAAGAACTGACCAACAAGTTAGGAATGACAAGCCAAATAGAGGATAGGATTAGGCTGAAGGATGACATACCAGATCGTCAACCTCCGTATCGGTTGTCAGCCCTGAAGATGAAGAGTTTGCATGGGTTAATAGAGGGCATGCTAAGGGAAGGGGTTATAAGACCTTCGACTTCTCCATATGCATCTCCCATGTTCTTGGTCTCTAAGCCTAATAAGGAAGAATTTCAGTCTGTAGTTGATTACCACCTGGTCAACAAAAAAGATAATTTTGGAGTCGGTTCCCCTGTCAGACATCCACAATTGTTTTATGTGGTTTTCTGGGGCAAGGTACTTTACCATTTTAGACCTCAATCAGGCGTATTACAAATCCCACTTGCTGAAGATTCCAAGCACATAATCGCCTTTTGCATCTATTGGAATCTTTTTGAATTAAATTGGGTGCAATCTGGATTGTCGACTGGAGCAGCAGTTATGTCCCAGTTGTTGGACAACGTGCTTGGAGATCTCAAATTTAAGTGCTCCTGTAACTACTGGATGACGTTGTGGTTTATAGTCATACTTTCCACGAACACCTGGAACTTTTGGAGATGGTATTGTGTCGCTTGAGGGGGGCACACTTACTGTTAAGCCATCCAAGATCACCTTGGCTTGTACTCAGGCTTCCTTCTTGGGGCACCTGGCCTCTGGTGATGGTGTTCACATTGACCAAGAGCGAACTAAAGATTTGCAATGGTTTCCTCCACCAGTTAATAAGAAGGGAGTGGCACGATTCATGGGGATGGCTAACTATTTTCGTAAGTTCATGCCGAAGTTTGCTCGGTTGGCTTCTCCTTTGAACGAGCTGAGTAAGAAGGGGGCAAAATTTATTTGGGATGACAGTCATCGTGCATCATTCGAGGCTGTTAAGTGGGCCTTGAGTAACCCTCCTGTGTTAGCCATCCCCAATTTCGATCTGCCATTTATTGTGCAGACTGATGCCTCTACTTGTGGGGTAGTGGCAGTGCTACTACAAGAATAAGAGGGAGAGTGGAAACTGGTAACTTAAGCCTCCAGGAGATTGTTCTCTGCAGAGGCAAAATATTCTGTGTACGAATTAGAGGCCTTGGCAGTACTTTTCGCACGGGAAAAGTTCAAATTTTATTTGCAAGCCGCATCCACATCAATGTATAATCCCAGTATGCAATTTGTGTAAGTCGGTTGCGCCCTATTAACGTTTTGTACATCGTGTAAAATCTTTCTCATGTTGTATGTTATCCTGAAGGAGAGCATGGTGCACCACAACGCATGACCATGACGAAATCAAAAGATATATGTTGTGTATTTCTTTTAACGGATGTAACCACTGAGCTTTAAATTTGATTTGTGTTTTTTATTGATTTTGAAATGAAAAGAGGTACATATCTGGTTAATTATAACATCTATCCTTAATTATTTGTCATAATTCGTTGAGTGTAGTATTCATCACATGTAAAGGGGTTAATGGTGTAAAATGTTTAAAAGGAAGGAAACCATTTTGTGATATGGTGCACATCGTAGAGGCTATGAGGTTTGAGTTTACATTGATTGCAATCAGATTTTATTTCATTTAGGTTGTTGTTTTAATAAAAATTTTGTGATCAATATTTTTTTGTCTTTAGAGATCGTGTGATATCTAGGTAAATTTTGGTATTGCCATGTGGCATTAGAATCTTTTATTTCACTTTGAATTATGCAATTTGGATTTTTTTCCTTTGCGTAAGGTGCGATTTTAAGTTTTAAGCAATGTAAATCAATTTTTAGAGCTGTTCTTTGATCTGTAAAAAGAATGCTTCAGAAACTTCCATTAAGAAACTACATTGAGGATCTTGCTGTTCATGATAACGAATGTTCACTTATTATTTTAAAAGCACACTTACTATTTTAAAAGCAAGTTAATAAAGTTGTAAAATTTTAAATGTAAAAAAAAAACTTATTAGAGGAATGGTGCTTGCCTACACTCCCCACAACTTCCACGTATTCAAGCTACTGGCCTTCGGGCATTGTCCGTTTTCTCCGGTGTCTATCCCAGCTAACGCCTGGGTGGGGGGGGGGGGGGGGGGCGGCATGTCTGTGTTGTTTATACAGCAAACACAATATGACAATAAAAGGAAATGAACAAGTACCTAGTTTCAAAGTGTGGGGAGATGACCAAGGTAAAATTGAAGAAGCAGAATTTGTTACAGAAAAATGGGGTAAGGAACCAAATATTAAAGTGGATCAGTGTGCTGACGCCATGCCCTTCCATATCCACATCCGGTGACGCTTGGGTCCTGAGGACGACACAGCAGCCGATCGTTACTTTGGGCCTTAAAGGCCTATTCAGACGGTGTTTTATTGTTAATAGTTCTTTGTTATACCCCCTTTACATCGGAGTGAACACAAACGACCGTGCATCAATGAACGAGAATTCTCTGGTGTAAACACCAGGAGCGAAGCGCAAACGGCATTTGGTCATACGCGGTTCTCATTCACAGTTGTGTGCTGGAGATTCGCTTGTTGTCGGCTTTTCAGGGTAACTTCAAAGGACATTCGCCTCATTTCCACTTCTATGCACTAGCAGTACGGAAAGATTTCGCCTGTTTTCTTATCTACGAGATCTGATCAACGAACATTCTGAATTTAACACGTTTCTTGTAGTGGCCATTTTCGCATCAGCTGTATATTCTGAATTTTTTCACAGATGTTCATTACTCCATTTCAGTGTTTACATTATCTTTTTCAAAGCACTCCCCTCCTACTTCAATGCACTTTTTATAGCGTCTCTGTTAGTCTTTGAACACGTGATGCACGCCATTCGTTTTCAGATCCATGCGAATCGTCTCACTTTTCTCGAGCACCGCTTCAGAGTTCTCAAATCAAATGCCCCACATTTTTGCCTTTAGAGATGTGAATAAAAAAAAAGCACAGGGTACAAGATCTGGACTATAAGGCGGATGTCTGAGCCGCATGACTTGATTTCTGATGTGAGGTCGTGCATTGTCATGATGAAGTCACGACCCAGTCCAAGAAAGTTCTGGTCATTTCCTTGCAATGTTCTTCTTCAGTTTAGTTAATACTGATGTGTACTATGCTACTTACACTACGTAAGTGGGAGCTGCGCGCTGGTAAATCATTCCATGACAGTCAAAATATGTGACAGCCGTCACTTTCCATACAGATGAAACAACTTTCGCTTTTTTGTGTTGGAAAACCTGTAGATTTCCACACTGTGCTGGTTCGTTTTCTGTCAGGATCATAAGGATGCAGCCATGACTCATCAACGGTGCTCATCAATTCCAGAAACACATCCCCACCACCAGCAAAGAGATGCAGTATCTCACGTCTTGTCTTCATTCGCACAGTCTTTTGTTCTGGAGTCAACAGATGTGGCATCCAACAGCAGGCTCAAACATAGGTCATATAGAGATACTATGCATAATCGTAGACACTACCGATGAAATTCTCAACCCTCACGGACAACCAAAGCAGAAGCCGAAACACCAGGCCCATCTTGCTTAACTCAAACAAGTCGGCCCCCGTTGAAGTCCTTGAACCACCTAAACATTGTTGGAGAAGGTACTACAACTTCACCGACGCTTGCTGCAGCTTTTCATTAATTTTCCGTGGCTGCGTGTTTAAACAGATTGCAATGTGCTGCTGCTCTCAGTTCACCTCCATTGTTTGTCAAGCAAATTCAAATAGTGTCTTAAAAATAGAGCATTTCTGCCAACCTACCGGTACGAGAGTGCTGCTGCCTATGAACATTATACGAGGTCCATTCAAGTTCTAAGGCCTCCGATTTTTTTTTTCTAATTAACTACTCACCCGAAATCGATGAAACTGGCATTACTTCTCCACGTAATCGCCCTGCAGACGTACACATTTTTCACAACGCTGACGCCATGATTCCATGGCAGCGGCGAAGGCTTCTTTAGGAGTCTGTTTTGACCACTGGAAAATCGCTGAGGCAATAGCAGCACGGCTGGTGAATGTGCGGCCACGGAGAGTGTCTTTCATTGTTGGAAAAAGCCAAAAGTCACTAGGAGCCAGGTCAGGTGAGTAGGGAGCATGAGGAATCACTTCAAAGTTGTTATCACGAAGAAACTGCTACGTAAAGTTAGCTCGATATGCGGGTGCGTTGTCTTGGTGAAACAGCACATGCGCAGCCCTTCCCGGACGTTTTTGTTGCAGTGCAGGAAGGAATTTGTTCTTCAAAACATTTTCGTAGGATGCACCTGTTACCGTAGTGTCCTTTGGAACACAATGGGTAAGGATTACGCCCTCGCTGTCCCAGAACATGGACACCATCATTTTTTCAGCACTGGCGGTTACCCGAAATTTTTTTGGTGGCGGTGAATCTGTGTGCTTCCATTGAGCTGACTGGCGCTTTGTTTCTGGATTGAAAAATTGCATCCACCTCTCATCCATTGTCACAAACTGACGAAAAGAAAGTCCCATTCATGCTGTCGTTGCACGTCAACATTGCTTGGCAACATGCCACACGGGCAGCCATGTGATCGTCCGTCAGCATTTGTGGCACCCACCTGGATGACACTTTTCGCATTTTCAGGTCGTCATGCAGGATTGCGTGCACAGAACCCACAGAAATGCCAACTCTGGAGGCGATCTGTTCAACAGTCATTCGGCGATCCCCCAAAACAATTATCTCCACTTTCTCAATCATGTCATCAGACCGGCTTGTGCAAGCCCGAGGTTGTTTCCGTTTGTTGTCACATGATGTTCTGCCTTCATTAAACTGTCACACCCAAGAAACGCACTTTTGACACATCCATAACTCCATCACCACATGTCTCCTTCAACTGTCGATGAATTTCAATTGGTTTCACACCACGCAAATTCAGAAAACGAATGATTGCACGCTGTTCAAGTAAGGAAAACGTCGCTATTTTAAGTATTTAAAACAGTTCTCATTCTTGCCGCTGGCAGTAAAATTCCATCTGCTGTACAGTGCTGCCATCTCTGGGATGTACTGACAATGAACGCGGCCTCATTTTAAAACAATGCGCATGTTTCTATCTCTTTCCAGTCCGGAGAAAAAAAATCGGAGGCCTTAGAACTTACATGCACCCCATACTTGAAAACCCGCTGTTTTCAAATATTCATGGTACACGTAGCAAACTATCAAGGAAGCTACAGAAAAAAATCAATTTCACTCTATGTTGTTCAGCCTTCGCACTATTGTGGTTGTTGACATGCGTTATATGGACGGGGGAGTAGTCCGAGAGAATCTAATGTTGCTGATAGAAAATATAGGTATTATACATGTTTCTGGGATCGAAGAGGTCCACAGCATAAATGCCAAAGGAAAAGAAATTGCTGAAGCACTCAAAGGTCCTACTGGGGACGTGAGAATGACAAGAAATTCGGTAGATGGTTGCATCAGGTGAGGACGGAATGAATAAGCACGAGCTTCATATTTATTTTTAATAAAAAGAAAAAGCACAATATACAGGGTGATTCAAAAAGAATACCACAACTTTAGGAATTTAAAACTCTGCAACGACAAAAGGCAAAGCTAAGCACTATCTGTCGGTGAATTAAGGGAGCTATAAAGTTTCATTTAGTTGTACATTTGTTCGCTTGAGGCGCTGTTGACTAGGCGTCAGCGTCAGTTGATACTAAGATGGCGACCGCTCAACAGAAAGCTTTTTGTGTTATTGAGTACGGCAGAAGTGAATCGACGAGAATCCGCGGGAAACAACTCAGTATGAACGTGACTCGCCTAAGGTGAACGTTTTCTGTGCCATTTCAGCCAATAAAGTTTCTGGTCCCTTTTTCTACGAAGGTGCTACTGTAACTGGACTACAGTATCTGGGGATGTTAGAGAATTGGCTGTTCCCTCAGCTCGAACAAGAAGCACAACAATTCATATTTCAGCAGGATGGAGCGCCACCACATTGGCACTTATATGTCCGTAACTACCTGAACGTCAACTACCCGAGGCGATGGATCGGCCGCAAGGCAGCCCGTGACAGAGCACTTCATCACTGGCCTCCAAGAAGCCCTGTTCTTACCCCCTGCGATTTTTTCTTATGGGGGTATGTTAAGGATATGGTGTTTCGGCCACCTCTCCCAGCCACCATTGATGATTTGAAACGAGAAATAACAGCAGCTATCCAAACTGTTACGCCTGATATGCTACAGAGAGTGTGGAACGAGTTGGAGTATCGGGTTTATATTGCTCGAGTGTCTGGAGGAGGCCATATTGAACATCTCTGAACTTGTTTTTGAGTGAAAAAAAACTTTTTTAAGTACTCTTTGTAATGATGTATAACAGAAGGTTGTACTATGTTTCTTTCATTAAATACACATTTTTAAAGTTGTGGTATTCTTTTTGAATCACCCTGTATTTCCTTGAAAGTAAAAGAGTACGAATATGTATCTACAGTGTATCCATAGTTGAAGTACCTGTTTCAGAACACCAGAAAGAGAATCACTGCTCGGAATGACGCCAAATCTGAACAGCATTATACCCAGCAAGATGGCGCAGTGCTTAGCACACTGGACTCGCATTCGGGAGGACGATGGTTCAAACCCGGGTGCGGCCATCCTGATTTAGGTTTTCCGTGATTTCCTTCAATCGCTGCAGGTAAATGCCGGGTTGGTTCCTTTGACAAAGGACACGGCCGATTTCTTTCCCCCTCCTTCCCTAATCCGAGTTTGTGCTGCGTCTTTAATGACTTCATTGTCAACGGGACGTTAAAAACTAATCTCTTCGTCCTCGTCCTTGAACAGCATATTATTGATACATGGTGTAACTCCATGGAACAAAAATACAACGAAAATTTTACGAGCAGATGGCATTGTAACCCTCTTTAACATGAATGAGGTCGTCTACAAACGACAAATGAATCGGAATATGAAGGCTGTGAATTGATTTACACTTTGTCATCCGTGCCGTTCTGTGCACATGACTGCACAATTTCTACAGTCAATAGCTGTAGCACTGTTAGTTAGGTAAGCCCATCCACCAAGGCAAGGCCGTACCACATCGGATGAAAAAAAAACGGTTTTTAAATTTTCTGTTGTCAAAAACTGCATAAAAAGCAAAATGACATCAGTTTTTAATAGGGCTGCCTAAAACAGCATAAAAAATCAACGGTTTTTAGTTGTCCTGGTGTCAAATTCCGCATACATGAAAAATGGCAGTGGTTTCTAATTGTGCGACTGGCGCACGACATGTTCAGTGTGTTGTCCACTGTTTTCTGCCACAAGTTGGAACCAAGCAGCAACATGTTCCACAACAGATTTGAGTTTCAAGGGCCTACCTTCAGAATGCGTTGCGCAATGCGAGCCTTCAATTCACCTACGTTCTTAATTACAGCACAGAACACATTTTTCAGATAACCACGCTGCCAGAAGTTCAAAATAGTTCAAATGGCTCTAAGCACTATGGGACTTAACAGCTGAGGTCATCAGTCCCCTACACGTAGAACTAACTAATTAAACCTGACTAACCTAAGGACATCACACACATCCATACCCGAGGCAGGATTCGAATCTGCGACCGTAGCAGCCGAGTGTTTCCGGTCTGAAGCGCCTAGAACCGCTCAGCCACCGCGGCCGGCGCAGCCAGAAGTCACATCGATTAAAATTAGGACATTTAGACGGTCAGGCTGTAGGAAAATGATGGCTGATAATTCTAGCATTTCCGGAATTTTATTGTAGCAGCCGCTTCACTGACTGTGCAATGACCAGAGGAGTACCATCTTGCATGTAAATGATCCTACGCACGCATTCAAGCCGTTGACAGGTTGGAATGACGTTGGTTCGCGAAAGACTTTCATAGCATTTACCAGTCACGGTACAGGTAACAGGACCCACAGGATTCATCTCCTCAAAAAAATACGGCCCTACGACAAACGATGCTGTAATCCTCACCACACCTTTGCAGAATGTAGTGGTACCGACTGATGTGCGTGAGGAGTTTCCGTTGCTCATATTCTACAATTGTGCGTATTGCTACATTGCACTCCAGAAGAACCTGTGTTTTGGAACCTTGTACTCAGTATCTCCAGACCCATAACAGGCATCGAACAAATGTATTTTCTTGATACCCTTGAGTGTTCGGAACTTCTGCAGGGCTACTGGGGCACAGTCAGCGTTCTTATAAAGCAGCGCAACTAGCAGCGCGCGCTCCTTCATGGAGACAGTCATGATGGGCCACTGGGACGCAAACTGAGAACAGCCGCGTGCCGCGAGTATGTTGGTATGCACATTTAGACGCTTGCAGCATCCATTATTAGTCAACTTTTCCTCCTTGACGTTCTCCCTTACGTCAATAATATGCTACTCAAATTTGACGTCATTCTGAGCAGTGGTTCTCTTTCTCAGCGTTTCGAAACTGTAATTTTAATTACGGACATCCTGTGATATATACCTTAAAAATAGAAATATACGTAAGACATTACGATTCTCGTTGCTCATGTCAATGATGGTTGATGCATGAACGTTGAGTCAGAGATTTCTGATTATAAATAAAGTGGTTTATCTGGGATCATGCTGTCTGCCCTCTAACAAACTGTATAGCAGATTTTACAAGTAGCGCATGTGACAGGTTATCATGATTTCATACGGGATACTCTACCTGTGCTGCTAGAACATGTGCCTTTACAAGTACGACACAACATGTGGTTCATGCACGATGGAGCTCCTGCACATTTCAGTCGAAGTGTTCGTACGCTTCTCAACAACAGATTCGGTGACCGATGAATTGGGAGAGGCGGACCAATTCCATGGTCTCCACGCTCTCCTGACCTCAACCCTCTTGACTTTCATTTATGGGGGCATTTGAAAGCTCTTGTCTGCGCAACCCCGGTACTAAATGTAGAGACTCTTCGAGCTCGTATTGTGGACGGCTGTGATACAATACGCCATTCTCCAGGGCAGCATCAGCGCATCAGGGATTCGATGCGACGGAGGGTGGATGCATGTATCGTCGCTAACGGAGGACATTTTGAATATTTCCTGTAACAAAGTGTTAAGTCACGCTGGTACGTTCTGTTGCTGTGTGTTTCCATTCCATGATTAATGTGATGTGAAGGGAAGTAATAAAATGAGCTCTAACATGAAAAGTAAGCGTTTCCGGACACATGTCCACATAACATATTTTCTTTCTTTGTGTGTGAGGAATGTTTCCTGAAAGTTTGGCCGTACCTTTTTGTAACACCCTGTACATCATAGTCTAAGTCCAATCCGAAACATAGCATTAATCTGTCATAAAGATCCGAGCCAAAGCTGTATGAGAAACGGCCGGCCGCGGTGAACGAGCGATTCTAGGCGCTTCAGTCCGGAACCGAGCGACTGATACGGACGCAGGTTCGAATCCTGCCTCCGTCATGGATGTGTGTGATGTCCTTAGGTTAGTTAGGTTTAAGTAGTTCTAAGTTCTAGGGGACTGATGAGATCAGATGTTAAGTCCTATAGTCCCCAGAGCCATTTTTTTTTATGAGAAACGCAGTAAGAATATCTTCATTTTACCGAGTTCGGAGGAGCGGCCGTCGGCGAGGCCTGGGCAGAGTGCCGTCAGTGCAGCGAGAAGAAGCAGCGGCGCCATCTGCAGACGCAGAGGCGGTTGTGGGCTGCTGGCCAGGTGGGAGACCATCGCGAGACTGAGACTGTGCTGCTGAAACGCGAACCCAAAGGTTGCGCCAGCAGCGGAGCTCGCACGCGAGGACGTGTGCAATATTCACGCCCTCCGAGAAGTCACTAGGCCACCTCGACGCGCGAGGCCACTGCACGTCCCGCGTATTGAGTCTTCCAGATTTCATGTGCGAGGCCGGAATTGGTTTCCGCGTTCGTTGCTCAGAGATCCGTATAGAGTAAGACATCACCACTGCAACGAGAATATTCTGAATGCGCTATGTACTAAACAGATAATGTGCAAACCACTAAAGGTCAGCCGTTCATTTATTCTAACATTCATCCATTCATAAGTAGAAAGTGTTCTACATCTACATCCACACTCCGCAAAGGCCGGAGTGGCCGTGCGGGTCTAGGCGCTACAGCCTGGAGCCGAGCGATCGCTACGGTCGCAGGTTCGAATCCTGCCTCGGGCATGGATGTGTGTGATGTCCTTAGGTTAGTTAGGTTTAATTAGTTCTAAGTCTAGGGGACTGATGACCTCAGAGGTTAAGTCCCATAGTCCTTAAAGCCATTTGAACCATTTTGAACCTTCGAGAGCGCTGTCGTAAATGATATAAACTCTCCGAATTAGCCTATGTGCTATGCTGTACAATTTCTTTTTTGTCATGATCTTAGAACTGCTCACGTCTAATATTTAAACATCGCTACTGACGAGTCCTCCTAGGGTGACGGACTTCGGAATGAACGGTGGTGAACGCTGGCTGCCGCTGTGATACTGGACTACTGATAGAATGGGAGTGTCGTGCAGTAGTTCATTATCGGCAGCGGTAGAAATCTTGCAGCTGTGTTAGGCCAATCAAGATGAATTATTTACACTCATTTAACTACAAACACGTAAAAAGTAATTATGTTTTTTTTGAGGTGCTAGTTAAAATTTTATGATAGGGGTACAGACTCGGATTCAACAGTAAGGAAAGGTGGAGCAGAGGGAGGGGAAATGGACCTCTTATAGACCGGAGCATGCCAGGCCAGTAATCACCTAGAGAGTGATTTTTGCGTGGGAGGCGGCGGGGAGCGAGGGGGGGGGGGGAGGTGAAGGGGAAGTTGACAATCGAAGGCTGTTCAGAGTGGCACGTAAAGCTACAGCTCCCAATTACAAATTCTGTGCCATATCCACTGCCTCATGTCGTCCAGTTGTAAGAGATTTTTAACGGGCATTACTTCGAGAAAGCACAGACGGCTGTCTGACCGCTACGCGATGATTACCCAATGAGAAGGAAACTTTAGCAAGAAAGTTGAGACGATGCAGAGGAAAGGTTATACAGACTCGTGCCTAAAGACAGGATTTATTATTATCGATTAAACAAGTTACTGTTATTAATGAATATTTCTCGTAAGTGTTTCAATGATGATCTAAAATCTCGTCCGGTAAAGGATAAATCCGTGCTACGTACATATTTACTTGTTTGTGGTAAGTTTTGTATTAATTTATAAAAAAAATATATTTAGAATACACTACTGGCCATTAAAATTGCTACACCACGCAGATGACGTGCTAAAGACGCGAAATTTAACCGACAGGAAGAAGATGCTGTGATATGCAAATGATTAGCTTTTCAGAGCATTCACACTAGGTTGGCGCCGGTGGCGACACTTACAAAGTGCTGACATGAGGACAGTTTCCAACAGATTTTTTATACACAAACAGCAGTTGACCGGCGTTGCCTGGTGAAACGTTGTTGTGATGCCTCGTGTAAGGAGGAGAAATGAGTACCATCACGTTTCCGACTTTGATAAAAGTCGGATTGTAGCCTATTGCGATTGCGGTTTATCGTATCGCGACATTGGTGCTCGCGTTGGTCGAGATCCAATGACTTTTAGCAGAATGTGGAATCGGTAGGTTCAGGAGGGTAATACGGAACGTTGTGTTGGATCCCAACGGCCTCGTATCACTAGCAGTCGAGATGACATGCATCTTATCCGCATGGCTGTAACGGATCGTGCAGCCATGTCTCGATCCCTGAGTCAACAGATGGGAACGTTTGCAAGACAACAACCATCTGTACGAACAGTTCGACGACGTTTGCAGCAGCATGGACTATCAGCTCGGAGACCGTGGCTGCGGTTACCCTTGACGCTGCATCACAGACAGGAGCGTCTGCGATGGGGTACTCAACGACGAATCTGGGTGCACGAAAACGTCATTTTTTCGGATGAATCTAGGTTCTGTTTACAGCGTCATGATGGTCGCATCCGTGTTTGGTGACATCGCAGTGAACGCACATTGGAAGTGTGTATTCGTCATCGCCATACTGGCGTATCACCCGGCATGATGGTATGGGGTGCCATTGGTTACACGTCTCGGTCACCTCTTGTTCGCATTGACGGCACTTTGAATAGTGGACGTTACATTTCAGATGTGTTACGACCCGTGGCTCTACCCTTCATTCGATCCCTGCGAAACCTACATTTCAGCAGGATAATGCACGACCGCATGTTGCAGATCCTGTACGGGCCTTTCTGGATACAGAAAATGTTCGACTGCTGCCCTGGCCAGCACATTCTCCAGATCTCTCACCAATTGAAAACGTCTGGTCAACGGTGGCCGAGCAACTGGCTCGTCACAATACGCGTGAAAATGTAATCACATGTCAGTTCTAGTATAATATACTTGTCTAATGAATACCCGTTTATCATCTGCCTTTCTTCTTGGTGTAGCAATTTTAATGGTCAGTAGTGTATTTTACTTAATCAGCATTCTTCGGAACCATTTCACTTAGGACCTGCAAGACAAACATTAGTTTTTAGTTGTTATGCAAACATGTATGTTGTGTTTTTGTTTTTATGACTTTCTGTTCATCCTCGAGCATCGAGAAATCAGGAGAGCCGGACGCGCTAGTTCAAAGGAGGCGGGCAGTACAGTGTTGTCAGCAAAGAAGCCGTAACAGCGGCATGGGTCGGTCAGAGAGAGCTCAGTGACTTCGGACGTGGACCAGCTATTCGACGTCACCTGGTAACAGAATCATAATTTCAATCCTTCAAAAGGAGCCCGAGTCGACTGTTGGTGCCGTGACTGTGAAGTGAAAACACAAAGCAGCAAACACCGCTAAAAGAACACCAGGCAGGCCCCGTGTACTGACGAACAGTACAGAGCGACGGCACAGGACAACGGATACGACAGAATCGCGTCGGTTTGGCGAATATCTAGAGGACGTTGCCTGTAATCGTATGTAGTGCCAACAATGTAGAGTGGAGGATGTGATGTCGCGGTATAGGGACATTTTTGGCGGTAAGGGTGCGGTCCTCTCATTGCGCTTACGAAAACGCTAAATGCGGAAGGATATGAACACACTTCACAGTATTATGTGCTGCATAACGTAGAGGAACAGTTCGGAGCATGACAGTGCTCCGTGTCATAAAGCAGCATCCGTGAGGCAGCAGTCAGTGGACAATAACTTTCCTGAAAGGGACTGCACTGCCCAGAATCCTGACCTAAACCTAATGTAACATCTTTGCAATAAGATGGAGCGTTAACTTCGCTCCCGACCCCAGCGTCCAGAATGACTACCTCCTCTGGTTTCAGCCCTTTAGGAAAAGTGGTCTGCCATTCCACCACAGACACTGAGACACCTAACTGAAAGTGTCCCCAGAAGAGTTTACATTATCACAAAGAGGAAGAGTGGACAGAGAGAGCTCTTATTAACGTCCAAAATGGCTCTGAGCACTATGGGACTTAACTTCTGAGGTCATCAGCCCCCTAGAACTTAGAACTACTTAAACCTAACTAACCTAAGGACATCACACACATCCATGCCCGAGGCAGGATTCGAACCTGAGACCGTAGAGGTCGCGCGGTCCCTGACTTCAGTGCCTAGAACCGCTCGACAAACCCGGCCGGCTATTAACGTACACTAATAGGGTATTGTTATGTTTAGATACCTTTCATCAGACACTGTGAATAGAGGTTTTTGTTAAATTTTTATTTCTGTTTCGGCTTGTCACTTCGTAAGAGACAGCCAGCTATTCTCTTGTTAACTGATTTGATTAAAATAGCAGTGGAATGTTGCTCTTTTCCTATGTGCAAGTGCAAATCAAGTGTTCGCTCTTTTTGTCGGGATTAGGTTGGGGAGGGAGGGAGTAAGCAATGACGGTCTCTGTTTATTAAATCTCTCCCCCCTTTTTTAATTGCCATCAGACCCATGTTTGATGTGACACTTATGCCCATCTCAATAATAATAAAATATCTTTTGATATAATAACAGTAATTTGTTTTACATCGCTTTAACATAACTTCCAAGAAATTGCGGCCTAGGGGAATAGAGCACATGAAAATCACTCGTCCGAAAATTGAGAGGTAACTTGCGTATGTCCTGCAACTGATTTAAGAAAAAACTCTCGTAACTTTGACACCACTAAAATTTACACGATATGAAACTTAAATATGAATTCCCGCAACCATAATTTCACTTAGTACTATCATTGTGAACACAGATATGTAGAACTGTAAACGAAGGAAATATTTCTTTCTTTCATTAATTTCCGCCTACTTTCAGGTAGCCAGAAGTTCTGTTTTTATCTTCCTCAGTAGGAGGGAGGGAGAGAGTGGTGGGTCCTTTCCCTTTCTGTTTCGGTAAGTCATCTTCCTACTTCAGGACTTACGAACTGTGTCAGGTTTGTAGTTGGCAGCAGGTACAGTCAGCTTCTAAATGGCTGGATTTACCCGGCTGACACTTTCTCTACAGGCGATCAGAAGGCAAGCCCATCCATGTGGACAAGAAACTGGGAAGTATTCTGTGTTAAACGTAGCTTTGTAATGTTCTACAATTCCTTGCCAATTACGGGAATCTTACTTTTCATGCTACTGCATTTTAAGAAAATTTCACTGTGTAATTTGGAAACTGATAAATGTAAAAATACAAACATTTTTACTAAAATGTTTCTTTGTGTGTGTGTTTGTGTGTGTGTGTGTGTGTGTGTGTGTGTGTGGTGGAAGGGGGAGGGTTCATGTCTCCCATAATCCCGCCTTTAGATAAGCCCCTGCTTCTGGGTTCCATAACGACCTTTTACAGCTTTTCTTTTATTTATTTCTCGACATGTGCGGCATATTTAATTCTTCTAAGAGTTCTTTCCAGACAGATGTCATTGTCATTGTCTTGAAAGCCTACTGGCACTTCGTCACCATCAAGCAGGCAATGAACACACCTACCGTCGTAGCTTGCTGGAGACCAAATACGAGTGTTACTAAAAAATAATGCGTCGCATTTATTGTTCTGTAACACTCACATGGTATTTAAAGTATTGGGTGGATGCAATATAATCGCAGAATTTTGCTTTTGTTACGTAAATAAAATATCACACAGGACCAATTTAAAGAAATTGTTTTGCATCCCATTAGACGGATCTCGGAAACTTTTCTTTGTGTCGGCGTTGTCCGCATTGCTTTTGTCGGAGCTTTTCAACTTTTTTTACGCTAGCATGTACGTCAAACCTTCACTGTTGCTTCGCTTGCGTGATCTGTCATCATTCTGTAACATGTTGGCATTCCGATAACGATCGCTGTCTGTTATACACGAAGAGTAGTTACATATTTGAACTGAAGGCCTGTTTGTTTTTATTACCTGTTCGTAATCTTTTGTAGTGGCAGAAACGATAAAACCTTCGCCACCTGATCTGAGGCTTCCCTTTTTTCTACAAAGGCTCTTACCGGATTCAGTGGCCTCTCCGAAACTCCGTGCACAATCTGCAAATCAGTGTGTAGTGAATAGCGGATTGTAAGAAAGACCGATATGAGGCACTCTCTTTACAGTTTCACCGATGTAAAGAGTGCGGGAAAGATGACTGTACACCTCAGTAAAGGCACTGTTTCCATTTAAGGTATTTCTTACAGTTCTTCAAGGTATACTCTATCTGATCGAAAGTATCTAGATACCTGTTAATGTCCGCAGCTCGTGGTCGTGCGGTAGCGTTCTCGTTTCCTGCGCCCGGGTTCCCGGGATCGATTCCCGGCGGGGTCAGGGATTTTCTCTGCCTCGTGATGACTGGGTGCTGTGTGATGTCCTTAGGTTAGTTAGGTTTAAGTAGTTCTAAGTTCTAGGGGACTGATGACCATAGCTGTTAAGTCCCATAGTGCTCAGAGCCATACCTGTTAATGGGCTTTAATGTGGGATGTGTCCACCTTCGCTTTATGACAGACTGAGCTCTGCTGCGAACGCTTTCAGTGAGGTGGCTAAATATCTGTGGGGAAGCCATCATTCCTCAATAGACGAAATCAGAGACGGTAATGATGTTGGATGTTGAGGTCTGGAGCAAAGCTGACATTCTATCTCATCCCAAAGGTGTTCCTTTGATTTCAGATTGGGACTCTGGGCAAATCAGTCCATTTCTGGAATTTTATTGTCCACCAATCATTGTCTCATCTACATCAATACTCCGAAAGCCACCTGACGCTATGTGGCAGAGGGTACGTCTGATACCACGAATTGATTCCGCTTTTCCTGTTCCATTCGCGAATGGCGCAAGTGAAAAGCGATTGTCGGCAAGCCTCTGTATTAGCTCTAATTTCTCAAATTTTCTCGTTGTGGTCATTCGTTAGACGTATATCAGAGGAAGAAATATGTTATACGACTCTTCCCGGAAAGTATTCTTACCAAATTTCAATAATTCGCCTCTCTTGTAGCGTCTGCCACTGGATTTCGTTGAACATCTCTGCGACTAAACCATCCCGTGACGAACTGCTCCGCTCTTCGTTAGATCTACTCTATCTACTTTGTCAGTCGTACCTTGTATGGCCCCAGATAAATGAAAAATACTCAAGAATCGGTAGAACAAGCGCCTTGTATGCCAGTTCCTTCGTGGGTGAGGTAGATTTCCTTATGATTCTTGCCGGTCGCTGTGGCCGAGCGATTCTAGGCGCTTCAGTCTGGAACCGCCCTGCTGCTACGTTCGCAGGTTCAAATCCTGCCTCGGGCATGGATGTGTGAGATTACCTTAGGTTAGTTAGGTTTAAGTAGTTCTAAGTATAGGGGACTGATGATCTCAGATGTTAAGTCCCATAGTGCTCAGAGCCATTGGAACCATTTGATCCTTATGATGCTTCCTATAAATCTCGGTCTGGCATCTTCTTTTCCTACTGTTTTCTGTTTGTGGCCACCCTACTTAAGGTAGGTCTGAATAATTACTCCCAGATATCTCACGGTAGAGCCTGTTTCACCAAACTCCTCATCAATAGTGTAGTCGTGCAGCAGTGGATTTGTTTTCCTGTGTATGTGCAGTATGTTACATTTATTTACATTCAGAGTCAGCTGACAGAGCCTGCACAATTCATCAATCCTCTGCAGGTCATTCTGCAAATCGATACTGCTTTCTGGCGTTCTGTTTTCCTATAGGCAACCGCATCATCTGACAACGGTCTTAAAGAACTTCCGACGCTTTCTACTAGATCATTTACATATATTGTAAACAGTAATGGTCGAACCACACTTCCTTGTGGTACTCCTAAAATTATCTTTATATTGTCGATTTTGTTCCGGTTAGAGACGTGTTGAGTTCTCAGCAAGTAAGTCTCGAGTCCAGTCGCAAATGTGGTGCGATGCTCAGAAGGCTCGTATGTTTTTCACTAAAGGGCAATGTGGGACGACGTCAAATGGCTTTCTGAAGTCGAGGAACGCAGCATCAACTTGAGCGTCGATCTCTATAGCGCTGTGTGTCTCGTGAGTTTTTAGTCAGATCGCTTGACAAAATTTTACTTCCAAAGTCACTGAATGCTTCTCCCATTGCTCTCCCCGCCGTCGTTTTCGCTCCATCCCGCTTTAGTTTGTGAGCTAGGTGTTAACTTTTCTTGAATCTGTGATGAAGCTCTCTTTCTTTACGTAGAAGTTTACTAACATGGCTGTTAAACCACGATACGTCTTTCCCGTTCCATAAGACCTTGCTGGGAACTTACTTTTCTAGGGCATATTGAACGACGCTTTTGAATTTTCTCCAATTACGCTCCAGATCTTCGCTCCCCAGCACTGAATATTAGAACTTTACTACTCAGATACTCTGCAATTTGTATTCTGTCACTCTTGCTAAGCAAAAATACTTTCCTACCTTTCTTAAAATTCCTTGTAATATCTGTAATCATAAGTGCTACCACAGCCTTGTGATCACTGATAACCTGCTCTAGGCTAACTGATTCGAGAATTTCAGGTCTGTTTCTCGCAGGGAGGTCAATGCTACAGATCGATGATAGGGTGACTGGCCTGCTGATACAAACAATCGTTCTCTCCTCTACGGTACGCAAAACACAATGATATAAGTTTTTCATATGCTTCCGTATTGAATGTTTCTTAAGCGCAATAAGGGGACCACATCCTAACATCGATAAACACTCCGGTAACTCACTGTTGGCGCTACCCATGACTGCAGGCAACGGTCTCCAGGTATTAACCAAGCCCAAGCCCTTCCATCGTATTTTCACAGAGTATGGCGTCATTCATCGCTCCAAATCACTCGTTTCCAGTCATTCACTGCCCAGTGGCGTCGATCTTCGCATCACCTCAAGCGTCATTTAGCACTGACTATAGAATTTGTGGCTTACCAGAATCTGCTCAGTCATTGTACCCCATTCCTTTTCAATCGCCGTGCACAGTCACTATATTAGCTAACTGCTGATAGGATCTTTGACAGCCATCCTCTGCAATACTCGACAGCTCCTGTCCGTTAGTACAAGGCAGGTTACGGAATGAAAAGGAGGTAATCGTCTTACGAAACACTGGATAAGGCCCGA
Organism: Schistocerca cancellata; assembly: GCF_023864275.1. Classification (NCBI taxonomy): domain Eukaryota; kingdom Metazoa; phylum Arthropoda; class Insecta; order Orthoptera; family Acrididae; genus Schistocerca; species Schistocerca cancellata. The sequence goes on from NC_064626.1 coordinate 516,393,001, forward strand.
TAGCAATCCACGTTTGGCAAAGAGAAGCTGACGAAAATAAAACGCACTTTTCGCAAGGAGAATGCCATGGTTGGAACAACTGAAGCATGAAAAGAAAATTACTGTCGAAAAGTTATGAACTTATTAGTTGATTGCTGCTCTTCTCTCATAATGTGTACAAACTACCCATATTCGGAAGTGGATGGAAATAACTGAAACATAAAAGCTTCAGGTGTGCTTGATCCGTTCCTAGGTAGCTCGAACAGTAAGATCATTGCTCGCGAAGGTCAATAGTTTGGTTTAAGTTACAATCCGGCACAAAATGAAACTGTCGAAAACTATCTATATTGAAATGGGTCTCTGGGTACCAACTGCTTTTTGTTCATTGACGCCAGCCACGTAAGTAGCAACCTCTTCGAGTTAGTAAGTCGTTTTATCTTCAGTAGAGCCTTCCATTTAAGTTCTGAAATGTAATGGAGTTTCCTTACATTATTCCTGAGCCGTGTCTAACAGTTGTCGGGATTATGGGTGTATTAATCTGGCACACAGTCGACGCCCTGTTTTCTCCCAAATATGTTCGATGAGTTACAGATATGTACTTGGAGCAAGCCAGTCCAGGAAAATGACCTGATTTTCTACGAATCACGATGCAGTGTTTATTGCTTTGAAATCGAGTACATTATCATACCGATACAGAAATTTGCCATTCCAGACTCTTATCCCAGTGTAGAAAGGATTCTGTTGTCTAAAATGTCATGATTAATGCCTACAAGCATTTTGCTACCGACGAACGGTGCGAGCCTAAACCAGATAACATTACGCCTAGAGAAACCTTCCACTCATAAAAAAATTTTAGCTGTCTCTGCAAAACATTCAGGTAAGTATCGTGCGTTAGATAATCACAGCCTTTTCTGCAGGTAATAGATGATAAACATTTTGTGTGTTTTTCACACGCGTACTCTTTCGTGGAATTTTTTCACGTAGCACAGAGGTGTGAGGCACTTGGAATTGATCCTGTGATTCACAAGAAGTAAGGGTAGCGTTCGACTGTTGGATGAAAAATCATGACAGCTATGGAAGTACTCGTAAATTCAGTCCACCCAAGGGAAATGTTTTGGAACTCTTGCCGTTCGCGTTGTATTTTAATGACCTAAGCCAATACTGATACTAATTCCAGACTGTGTGGTTCAAATGGCTCTGAGCACTATGGGACTTAACATCTGAGGTCATCAGTCCCCTAGAACTTAGAACTACTTAAACCTAACTAACCTAAAGACATCACACACATCCATGCCCGAGGCAGGATTCGAACCTACGACCGTAGCGGTCGCGCGATTACAGACTGAAGCTCCTAGAACCGCTCGGCCACTCCGGCCAGCCTCCAGACTTTTTGCACACGATACAGTTATCTGTAGTGAAATAGCCTACTATCTTGAAAAATCTGCGCAATTATTCATTAAGGTCTTGTAATATTTCAGATTGGTGTAAAGATTGACAACTTCCTTTACGTAATCTGAAATGTAAAATTGTACACTATACACAGAGCAAATATGTAGTATGCTATGTCTACAATAATAGTATCTCATTACTTGAATCGGGCAACCCATTCAAACTGCAGAGTGTGACAATTGGAATTACCGTACAGGCTCGGACATACGTAAAGTATGTGGTACGCTTCGGTTCATTGATTGCTCAAGTGCGTGGGACCCACACCAAGCAGAACTAGCAAGAGACAGCATGAAGGGCAGCATGAATGGTGACAGATTTATTTGTCCGACGGCAGAGTGACACAGATATGCTGAAAAACTTGAAGTGGCAGGCACTTGAAGACAAGTCCAAAAATCCCACGAAAGCCTACTTAGAAAGTAAAGGCGAACAATTCCTAGAAATACTGTATACTACAGCCTCCTACCTCTCACTTCTGTATGGACTCGGAAGACAAGACAAGATTTGACAAATTGCGAATGACACAGAAGTATTTAAGCACTGATTCTTCCCACACTCCATATGCAGGTCGAATGCGAAGAAGCTCTAATGGGCAGTATCCTCTGCCACGCAATTCGCAGTAGTTAGCAGAGTATGGAAGTAACCATAGCTGTAGAATTTAAGAATATCATTTCTTTGTATAAGTAGAGGATGGCTGTCAATTGGCTGTCAATTTGGTGCATACCGGCAAGTACTAAGCGGGAAAGATTTTGTGGTGTAGTCAAACGACGGGGATAAGGCAGCTCTGCCTCAGCAGATGTGTTGCGGGTAGTATAAATGACAGGCGTGACAAACTATGGCCATGCAGCATCTCAAAATGTCCGCAGACAGTGTAATATAAGATACAACCGTATTGCCCATCAGTTACTTCAGGCGAGTGCTTCAGTTTCTTTCGACCCTTTAACTGAGTGGTCAGCGTGGCTGTCTGTCATATGGGAGATCGGGGTTCGATTCTCGATACTGCAAGGTAATTTTCATTGGTGGGAAGACTAAGACGTGAGGCCAGTTGAGGAGCTACTCCACGGATTAATGGAGGTTCCAAGGTCAACAAGCCCCACAACAACTGAAAGAGCGATATGGTGAACACTTACCACTACATACAGCATTTGATGGTAGCATTGGCAGAGGATGACACAGCAGCTGAACGGGCCCGATTGGTACGCCTAGGGCCAGAACGCAGAACTTTACCCTATCTTACCTATATAAACAATCGTTTTTAACTTGAAAATGCCCTTTCACTGCTACAGTGTAATGTTTACCTGTGTCCCAGACTCGTTTCACCTATTACGTTAAAGACATTTTCAGTGTTTTTTCCTGGAAATTACAGCTTTGACTTACTTACAGATTAGAAACAATTCGCATCACAATTTCTTACATTAATACAATGTCAGTTACAGTTACTCGTCGGTCTTGCGAAAATTTGCGTTGCCTCTCATCTGGTCAGTACATGTGCTGACTATTCCTTACAGTATTGGAAGTGCGCCGTCTAACCTGTGAGAAGAAGAGAGGAAACGCAGACTTTCGCAAGATCGAAGAGTAGCTGTAAAGCATATTTTATTCATATAAAAGTTATTATGTGAACTACTTCGGATCTGTAAGTAAATCAAAACTGCATTTTCCAAAAAAATATTTACTAAGGATGATATAATAGATCATTTTTAAAAAAATCGATATGGAAAAACATGTGGCGAGTAGCGGCAAAGAGTTAATTTATATACACGTGACAGGCGTGAGAACAGTAACTCAGATAATTTTTATTTTTAAAATAAAAGACAAAAACTTTAATAATTATCATTCCTCTGTTCTGTATGCTAGAGTTTAGAGAGGAACGTATTAGCGTAATCTAGCAGACGCTGTACAGTTATTTAGTTGATAAAGAAAGTCAACAAAAAGTACCGGTCTTTTAATTTAAAATGACAATATACCTACTCTACCGGTAGTTGCTTCTGTCATAAGGAATTTTTATTTATATATTAATATTTCGCAGAAATCAATCAAAATAAATGATGTAGCATTATGGCGCAACTAACATCTCATCAGCAGTCTCATATTTTAATATGTGTTCTTTCAGGTCGTGCGTGAAAGGACTATTGCAACTGCGTACTAATATTTGTTTTATTTGTTGTTTCATGCTACAAAACTGTTGATGTTCGGAGAACCACTCTCATCCAAAATTGAAATTTATCTGACGAGAAAATTAAAAGCAGAATTGACAAGAGAAGAACCAGGAAAGGTAATGTGCAGCAATGCTTAGCGGCAACACATTAGCAAGGGTGTATATGTGTCGTAGATTTTATTATGTGAAATTTTGTTTAATTTGAAGTTTATGCAGCATTTTTCATTTCAGAATTCATATAACATACATTCATATTACAACAGAGTGTAACAACAAAACGTTGAATATTAGAATATTGTTCTAACAAGATGGCGTCGTTTGGTTACATTATTCATGAAATAGCGAGCCGCCATTAAGAAAATAATATTGGCACAAAAAATTTCAATTTATGAATTTTCGTAGCAGGGGGTGTGTAAAACTCAAGACATTTGCTATCAAAATAAAATTTTATTAATAGGATTTTTGGTACAGGAATGGTTAAAACACGTAGACAACTAGCAAAAATGGAGCATTATATTGAAAATGCAGATTCTGACACGTACAGTGCTGTAGATACCGGATATGACCAATGTGTGTTACAGAATATCACAGTAACTACACAAAACGTAGACAGCAATGAAAATCTGATAGGAAATACGTTTAGTAGGATAAATGAGGCTACGTCAGAGCCTTTAATGGGGGCCGGCGTATTATTGTTAACGCGACGGTTATGGTACAGACTGCATCATCGTCAAACGTCACTGACCCATTGCATTAGGCAAACTGGGCAAAATGGACACAACCCAAACTAAATTGAATAACATACAAACTGACCTCACTACCTTAAAAACAGGGCATGATGAGATAAAAGCAGAATTAGTCACACTGTAAACAGTAACACTGCACCACACACCAAAGTTGACGAAATAAATACTCCATTCACTGATCATGTTACAGGTTGACACACACAGATTAAAACAGTGAGCAATAGAGTCAATCAACTGCTATAACTGATTAACCAGAATAAGAAATATGAGGGTCAGTAAAAATTATTTGATTTTGCGAAGTTGTCTTCGAATCATGATACATTAAGGACACGAGTAGTAAGCGTTGCTCAGGCGCATGCTTCTGTAAACACGTGTCACATAGCTAAATACAGTACTTTGAAAGACACTTTGCAATTAGAGGTTGACAATCATATTAGTAAAGTTAAAAAGGATTTTCACATTTGGCTGGAGGAAAAGGATAAGCATTTTGAAAAATGTGTTACAGTTAAAGAAATTTTGAATAATGGTAGGGCCTACACATACTGTAAATTTTTCGCCGCAAACCGACTGACACGTATACAAACAATCGAGTGATTACACAGCTAATCGTTGATTTTCTTGTGTGCCCGTTCAACATCAAGAACATCGGGCAGGAAATGCATTATCAGAAATGTTGCTTGATGTAAATTTATTAAGATACACAGAATTCTAAGTCTTCATCTATGAAAAGAGAACAGTGCATCCAACTGTTTTTCTCGAAGCTTTTAGAAACGCTTTTCCCCGTACCCGGACAGATGGATATGTCGTCGGATTCACACAAGGTGTGAACAAATTCTGGTCAGCTTCGGTTCAAGAGAGGTTTCGAAAAATGGTTTTCGAACCAGAACCGCTCAATTCATGGCTAGGTAATCTTCGTCGTTACTTTGAGAAATATTTGAATATTACATACTACTGGGATGATCCTGTTTCTTCGCGAGACTTAATCCGTTTATTAAATACATGATTACCATTTCACATCAGAGAAAAGTTAATACAGGTACCAGGTCATGATGTAGAACAATTTCTTTCGGTCTTAGATTCACTTCATATCATTAATGAAGACATACGGAGAGTACGGAATAACAGTTACGGCACATGTCAGTCAGAAATGCAAACAGCGCAAGTTAGTGGTAAGATGGCGGCCGTAGAAGATGTACGAATTGTGAGCTCCGTATATAATGGTAAAAAACGAGTGCGTATATGTTCTCTGTGCGAGAAATATAGTGCAGTGTACGAAAATATGTGTGTGCCGTGTCATATCGTAATAAAAAACACTAGAAGAAAAGAACAAGCAAATCCTTGTGTAAGTAAAAGTGACAATGACCAACTCTCAAAATGCGGTCCTTTGCAGAAAAACAAAGACGAAATACTTCGTGAAATAGACAAAAAAGAAAAGAATTATTAACATCTCGTGTAATGACATTGTAAAATTACGGTAAGACATGGAAATATTTACAGTTATACAGAAGTGCAAATGTGACGCATGTTATGCCAAATAAAAGCTATGCCAAGTCTGTTAGGCCTAAACAGTTCACTCGTGGAAAACAAAGTGAAAATATATTCGAAGTGCCATTAAAAAACTGTTTCAGACGAATTATATGCAGATCAAAACACAACTAAAAGTGCGCCTATAATTACTATAGGAAAGGTAGTAACAAAATTTTCCGAATTAAACATACACTCGGATAGCCATGGGCGTTGTGCACTCGCAAAAATTTTACGTTATTGACATAGTACAAACGCATCTAGTTACGTGAAACCAGGGGACCCATACACGAAATTACAAAAAACATAAAAGCCAGAACTTCATCAAATGCAAGTGAATATACTGTGGTGACACCGCCAGACACCACACTTGCTAGGTGGTAGCCTTTAAATCGGCCGCGGTCCGCTAGTATACGACGGACCCGCGTGTCGCCACTGTCAGTGATTGCAGATCGAGCGCCGCCACACGGCAGGTCTAGAGACACTTACTAGCACTCGCCCCAGTTGTACAGCCGACTTTGCTAGCGATGGTTCACTGACAAATTACGCTCTCATTTGCCGAGACGATAGTTAGCATAGCCTTCAGCTACGTCATTTGCTACGACCTAGCAAGGCGCCATTATCATTTGCTATTTATCTTGTGATGCATGTACCGTCAGACCGATGTTCACCAAGTATGGATTAAAGTTAAGTATTCCAGAAGCTACGTACCTTTTTTACTAGACTCAACTCCTATAACTGTTCCAGACCTCACGCCAGCCTGCGTGAGCTTAAACGCGTGCCTTTCGGCTTCCTCAGAGTGGCTTGGTTGTCTTGCCAAGTCACAACAGTTTGGCGACGAGAATTTTGCGTTCGTATTGATTTTCCTGATTTACTTGTGTCATGGCTTCGCCATAATCTCCAGATGTACTGTCCGAATTTTATCGCTTGCAGAATCAGCAGACGCAGGCCTTACTGGATGCCCTTGGACAGCTCGTCCAGGGTCAACGTGCACTGCAAAACGATGTGGCAGCCGCCTCTCCACCGCTCACGCAGCCACAACACGCAGTTGCACCACCTTTTCGTCCATTTGATGCGGCACTGGAAAGCTGGACAGAGTGGCCACGCCAATTTGGATTCCATCTCGCCGCCTACAGAATTCAAGGTAATGAGCGGCAGCCTTTTTTGTTAGCATCCGTAGGCGTCCAGACGTACCGTGTGATAGTGAAATTGTTTCCCCGATGCGACGTAGCAACTCTGTCCTACGACGAAATTTTATCTGCATTAGATGCATATTTCAAAGAATCAGTCAATGAAGTCGCCAAACGGTATACGTTCTTTCGTACAAAACGTACGGCCGGTCAGACTAATCGGGAGTGGGTTGCAACCTTGCAAGGCCTTACTAGGGATTGTGCTTTTGAGTGTCAATGTGGACCCCCTTATTCAGATACTATGGTGCGTGATGCAATTGCACAGAACGTTTCTGATGTTCGTATACGGGAACAGATTTTGAAACTAGTCAATCCCTCCCTTCAACAAGTGATGGACATATTGGATCGGCAGGACACACTTGACTTTGCTCAGGAATCATTTGAAAGATCGCCACCTGTGTGTCACGTTAACCGGCCCGCCGGGCGAGCTGCACGGAACAGTAAACAGTCCTCGCGCCCGGCCGCGCCAAAGCCGCCTGGCTCTCAGCAACGTGTCCCGCGTCGGCAAGCAAATGCAGTGAAATCATGCCCGCAGTGTGCTACTAGACATTCGCATGAGAATTGCCCGTCACGCCAGGCTATTTGTTTTTTCTGTAATAAAAAAGGCCATGTTCAAAGTGTTTGCCAGAAAAAGGTCCGATCGGACACTCACAACCATTCCAGGCCCTTTGGTTTGCGCCGGAATCGGAATCGAACCAAGGATACTCAGGCTCGCGACACTTTGCCCATGGAAATTCATGCAGTTCATGCCACTCCGCCCAGTGCTACTCTCTCTAAGTGACTGTGTTCATCCCACAAATCGTGTGCGTCGACATCGCCGGAAATCCCGTCATGCCGCAAGTGATTCTGTACCAGAGTCAGTTCACGTTGCATGAGACAGTCGCTCTTGTCGTCAGCAGGACAATAAACTTTTTGTTGGTTTGGACTTTAACGGCAAAGTGATACCGTTCCAGCTCGATACCGGAGCTGCAGTTTCCTTCTCAATCACGACACGTACAAATGGCTGGGCACACCTCCGTTGCGTGCCGCAAATGTTAAGATAACTAGTTATTCCGGACAAGCTATCCCTGTGTTAGGACAGTGCAGCCTTCTTGCAACATACAAGGGACAAACAAAACTTGTGTCATTTTACGTACTTCGTTCTTCTTCTGCAGTGAACTTGTTTGGTTTAGATTTATTTCAGTTGTTTAACTTGTCTATAGTCAATCAAGTCCTATCAGTGAACCAGATTGTGCCTTCAGCCAGTGTTTCTCGTCTATGTGAAGAAATTGCAGACATTTTTGCACCGGGCCTCGGTTGCGCTAGGACTACAAAGCACATTTGGAACTGAAAGTCAACGCGCAACCGACATTTTTCAGAGCGCGCAATGTTCCCCACGCATTGCGTGATGAAGTCGCAAAAACATTACACGATTTGGAATCAAAAGGTGTAATTGAACGTGTGCAGGCTTCTCTCTGGGCATCACCCTTAGTAATTTTGCAAAAACCTTCCGGAAAATTTAGACTTTGTGTGGACTTCAAGGCAACAGTGAATCCACAACTAGTGACTGCAACTTTTCCTTTACTCCTCCCAGAAGATTTTTTTGACAAACTGTGTCCGGGTAAATATTTTTCGAAGTTGGACCTAGCAGATGCGTACTTGCAAATACCGGTGGACGAAGAATCCCAGCGCGTTTTGGTGGTTAACACGCATCTTGGTTTGTATCGATTCAAACGACTGCCATTCGGGTGTGCATCCGCCCCTGCATTGTTTCAGCAATATCTACAAACTGTTTGTGCGTCGGTCCCTACTGCAGCCAACTATCTGGACGATATTGTGATCTCCGGAAAGACGGAAAAAGAACATTTAGCCAATCTCAGAACATTATTTTTGGTCTTGCGACAAAATGGTCTTCGTTTGCGGAAGGACAAATGTGTGTTTTTTGCTCGTGACTTACCCTATTGGGACACGTACTCAATGCCCAAGGCATACATCCCAGTCCAGAGCACCTCCGTGCCATACAAGACTTGCCTTCGCCGCAGAATTTGAAGCAGCTACAGAGTGTGCTGGGAAAAATAAATTACTATCATCGCTATGTGTGCCATGCCTCTTCCATTTCAGCTCCGCTTCATCGCTTACGCCGTAAAGGTGTTCCGTTCGTCTGGACGACGGAATGCGAACGCGCCTTTCGCCAGTTGAAATCGGCGTTGCTTTCCAACACTTGCCTTACACCATTCGATCCCCGGAAGCCCCATTTGTTGATGGTGGATGCATAGGATTTCGGGATCGGTGCTGTGCTTGCGCACAAAGATGGATCGCACGATCGCCCTATGGCCTTTGCGTCCAAATTGCTCTCGTCTGCGCAACGAAATTATTCACAGATCGAGAAAGAAGCATTGGCTCTCGTGTATGGTGTTATAAAGTTTCATGATTTCTTGTATGGTCGTCACTTTACCATCATCACAGACCACAAACCTTTGACATCGCTTTTTCATCCGACCAAGCCTGTACCTCCACGTACAGCGCAGAAATTCATTCGCTGGTCTATTTTCCTCTCGCAGTACCGCTACGATATCTTGTATCGGTCCACTGCTACGCACGGAAATGCCGATGCGTTGTCCCGTTTGCCCGTTGCTGAGGATAGAGCATTCGATTCTTCCGAACTTGCTTGCATGTTCCTTGATGCGGAAACTGATGACGTGGTCGAATCGTTTCCGATTGATTTTCGTCGTGTAGCTACAGCCACAGCTGCCGACCCTGGCCTTGCTACCGTTCTGCGTTTTGTTGCTACGCAGTGCCCCTTGTCAAAGTCAAGGATCGGAGATCCGTTGGTTCGCCGATTTTTTGCACACAAGGAGAGACTTTTTGTACGACGTGGTGTTTTACTGTTGCGTTCTGATAATGATCAGTCCAGGGTCGTGGTCCCACGTTCGTTACAGTCCTCTGTCTTACGGCTTCTCCACCAAGGACATTGGGGTACAGTGAGAACGAAACAACTTGCTCGTCAGCACTGTACTTGGTTCGGAATTGATGCTGCGATTACACAAATGTGCTCTTCTTGCATGGTGTGTGCCGAACAACAATCAGCACCACCGCGGAAATTCTTTGCATGGCCAAAAGCCACTTCCCCTTGGCAACGCTTACACATCGATTTTGCTGGTCCAATCTGGAATGTTCGATGGTTAGTTCTGGTCGATTCACTCAGTAATTTTCCTTTTGTTGTCCGGATGTCTTCCACGACGTCTTCTGCCACCATCCAAGCGTTATCCGCTATCTTTTGCATTGAAGGTCTTCCACAGACTATTGTTTCCGACAATGGCCTACAATTCGTGTCCGCAGAATTTCAGTCATTCTGCAAAGCCAATGGTATTCAACATCTGACCACCGCGCCGTTTTCGCCACAGTCAAACGGTGCCGCTGAACGTTTGGTCCGGACTTTCAAGTCACAGATGTTGAAGTTGAAAGAGTCGCATTCTCGGGAGGACGCGTTATTGCTCTTTTTGTCCTCGTATCGCTCTCAGCCCCGAGATGGTCGCTCGCCGGCTGAGTTGCTCCACGGTCGCCCTCATCGAACCTTGATGTCTTTGCTACATCCGCCGCATCAGGTTCCTGTGCAGCGGCAGCCACCTCCTTTTGCTCCTGGCGAAGTTGTATACTATCGCAACTATCGCGGTTCACGGCGTTGGCTCAACGGGCGCATTCTTCGCTGCCTCGGCCGCGCTATGTATCCGGTTTTGAGGGCCTCTGGTGAGGTGCGTCGGCATCTTAATCAGCTGCGCCTCTGTCGTCGCCTGGGTTCTGCCGCTCCCCGTCTGCTTTCAGCGACGGTGCCGTCCGGTCAGCGCCCTGGGGACCCATCTACTGGCTCGCCTCAGCCCCAGGTGTTACCGCCGATGGATGCCTTCCATTTTGCCCCATGGCAACGCGCCGCCGCCGCCGCCGCCGCCGCCTGTTCTCCCGCCGGCGACGCCCGCAGTGGACGCGTCTCTGCAACCGTCGGGCGCCTCCCTGGGTCACGCGCCGCCGATCGCTTCCCGTGACCCGTTGTCCTCCGCCATGGACTTCTTGCCCGCTCCGGACCACATGGCGTCTTCGCCCGTGGGGTGCCCCGACCCGATGGAGGTCGACCCTTCGGCCCCTCCTGTCAATATACGGGCGCATACACCGCATGTTGGCGTGCACCCTGGACTAGGTTTTCAGACGTTTCCTAGCTCCCCTCGGTCCGAATGGCAGGGTGCGGGTGGCACAGCCTCGCCTGTTGTTAGGCTCCCCACCTCGTCGCATATGCCAACATGGGGTCCTCCCCACGGCGGGCGGAAGCCTTATGCCACAACCGTTCGCCGATTTGCGGGGGAGGAATGTGGTGTCACCGCCAGACACCACACTTGCTAGGTGGTAGCCTTTAAATCGGCCGCGGTCCGCTAGTATACGACGGACCCGCGTGTCGCCACTGTCAGTGATTGCAGATCGAGCGCCGCCACACGGCAGGTCTAGAGACACTTACTAGCACTCGCCCCAGTTGTACAGCCGACTTTGCTAGCGATGTTTCACTGACAAATTACGCTCTCATTTGCCGAGACGATAGTTAGCATAGCCTTCAGCTACGTCATTTGCTACGACCTAGCAAGGCGCCATTATCATTTGCTATTTATCTTGTGATGCATGTACCGTCAGACCGATGTTCACCAATTATGGATTAAAGTTAAGTATTCCAGAAGCTACGTACCTTTTTTACTAGACTCAACTCCTATAACTGTTCCAGACCTCACGCCAGCCTGCGTGAGCTTAAACGCGTGCCTTTCGGCTTCCTCAGAGTGGCTTGGTTGTCTTGCCAAGTCACAACATATACAGTGCTAGTGGGAAGAGCCAATAATACTTACAAAAATGAATTATCGAGTGCCGTCGAAAACTTAAAGGAAATACTGGATACAATCAGAGTAAAACAACGATAATCATTTGAATTCCACATAGACACGACCTCATAAACGATTCGTGTGTAAATAAAGAAATCATGAAAGCCAACGAACAGTTCGAGAACATACGCAAAATGTATGAAGACGCTCAATTTCTACCTGTTAACTACCTATAGAGAGAGTTTTACAAGACATGGTATGCAATTAAACGGAAATGGAAAGAGACATCTCAGCTCTAAAATTATGGAGGCGTTGATGGCAACAGCAGAACCAAGATTACCATGCCAGCCACAAATAATAGTACAGCAACCACCACCAACTACAGCAGTGAAACCATCAAAAACTACAGCAACAAAGAAACCACTATCAATATCAGAAACAAAACCACCATCATCAGCTGATACAGCGCAGCCCTCGCCAGTGGCTGAAAAACCAGCATCAACTGAAGCAAGACAATTCTCATCGCATGTGGCGAGAACTACAGATGCGGCAACATCATCTCAATCAACAACAGAACCACCATGATCAGAGACAACAACAGAGTCGCTATCGCAAGTGGTGGCAGCAACGGCATTGCCAGAATCAAGACTATCATCATCACATGAACAAGCAACAAGGGAAGAAGCAACAACAGAAGAACCAACAACATCAACAGAAGAAACAACAGCAGAAGAATCAATAGGAGCCACTCATAACAAGAGAGAAACTTCACCACCATACCGTCTTAAGGATGTTTTAGTAGAAACTGGGAGGAAAAAAACATTAAGATAAGTAATCTATAAAAGTTGTGCCTGGCCAGTTTAGAGTAGATAATTTTGATGACATCACATCTAGAGTAGCAAATAATAATCTTATAATGCATTTGAATATTGGGGATTTATCAAGTAATCTGGTCAGTAAGCTTCGTGAGTTAGAAATATTTCTAGGGAGAACAAAATGGTCTGTAAAGGTTATTTGCTTAAGTGAATATCGGCTTAGAGATGAAAATATAAATTTATTGAACAAACTTATGGATTATGAAGTAGTACCTAGCTTCTGTAGAGACAATGGATATGGTGGTTCATTTATTCTGGTTCATTCATCAGTAAAATACCAAATTAAGCAAAATTTCAATAATTTAAATGAAAACTGCACATTTGAGAGTTGCTGCATAGACCTTAAGGACTATAACATGCTGATATCCAGCATATATCGTATCCCTGGTTACTCAATCTCCTGCAGTTTTCTGGACAAACTTGAAAATTTACTTTACCAACTCAAAACTGAAAAGTTATGTTGTTTGTGCTGATTTAAACCTAGATGTGAGCAAAACTGACAAATTTGCCTTTAAGATAAAGGATCTGATGTCCACACATGGTTTAAATTTTGTATAAATGACAAAGGTAACTGCTTTGTCAGCATCCTGCATAGACAACATAGCTAGTAGCTTACACTACAGAGTAACAGAAAAATATATAGTAATCTCAGGGATCTCAGATCACAGTGCTCTATTAGTGCCATTACCATGTGTCAGCTCACAGCACACAAAAAAGAAAATCAGAAATTTTATAGAAGAAAATATAGAAATGTCCATCAATAAAATCAGCCTCATCTCATGGCCATTTACTGCTAAGTCCTCAGTAAATGAAACTTTCAATAACTTTTTGGAGGCCTTCTTGATGGTGTTCAATGAATGCTTTCCTTTTATGACTACAAAAACTGACACATCTAAGAAGGGTTCATGGATAACAAGGGGTATTCAGATTTCAAACATGAGGAAAAGAGAACTTCATATGGAGGCGAAAGTCAATCGAGATCCAGAATTCTTAAATTATGTAAGGCAATATAAGAAAATATTTGATAAAAAATTGTCAGTCCAAAAAATTGGCGACTAATAATTACATTTCAAACGCTAAAAATAAGTCTAAAGCAATATGGGCCATTGTAAAGAATGAAATAGGTATCAAAAAAGGCAGACAATGGAAACTTGAACTGGTGGTTGAAGGTGAGACTGTTCAGGGCCCTACACAAATCTGTGAAGCGCTCAACAGCCACTTCATAAATCCACGTAAAACTGATGAACTTTCACTGTCAAACGTTTACCCTGCTTCCAGTTTATGTAACCCCACTAAATTTAAATTCACCCATATTTCCTATTCTGAAGTAGCTGATATCATAAAGTCCTCAAAGAATTAAAATTCTATAGGCTGCAATGAAAGTGCTACAAAACTAATAAAGGCAGTCACCCATAGTATTGCAAATCCTCTGTCCCTTAAAATGAATCAATCTTTGAATGAAGGATGTTTACCCAATAGACTGAAGGATGCTGAAATATGACCCATTTACAGAAAAGGCAGACACGATGAAGTGAGTAATTATTGACCAATCTCATTCTTATCAATATTTTCCAAAATATTTGAAAGAGCTGCATGTAACCATATAATTAACTACAATAATGTGCATAATATTATCCAGAACAATCAGCACGGGTTCCAAAAAGGACACTGCACTGTGCAAGCCATTAATGAACTTATTATAAAAATTAGTAGTAGTCTAGATAAAAATATGAATGTATCAGGCATCTTTTATGACCAAAGTAAAGCCTTTGACACAGTAGATCACAAACTACTGCTTCGCAAGCTACAAGCATATGGTTTTAGTGAACATTCGCTGAGATGGATGTCATCTTACCTATTAAACAGGAACAAAGAATAGTAATAGAAGAAACTGGTAAGAGATTCTTCTCAAGTTGGAAAAAGACGGAACAAGGTGTGCAACAAGAATCTATCCTTGGGCCAATATTGTTCTTGTATTATATAAATGACGTGCCGACTAACACAAATTCAGACACTATTCTTTATGTGGATGACTCTACAGCAATAGTCTGTTGCAAGAAAAATGAAAATTTAATTCGTCATCTTCGGCAGTCTCTTGCTGAAATAGAGGCCTGGGTGAGATATAATGGTCTGAAATTAAATCTAACACAGACATAAATCATTTACTTTACCACAAAACAAGCTGTACAGGATACAATAGAAATACCAAATGAGGACAATCACCTTGCCACCACAAACTGTACCAAATTTCTAGGTGTATGCTGAACAAGAATTTATCATGGACAGACTATGTATATGCCATGTGCCACCGTCTAAGTAGTCTAATATCTTCAATGACTGTTGTAAGCAGTGTAATAGAAACACTAGTCAAAAAAGTTGTATATCATGCATAACCGACTACAGATAATTATAATGGACATGCATATTTTGTATCTGTGATTAGATATGGTATAATTTTTTGGGGATCAGAGAAAACAAAGTTACAGAAAGTCTTTAGGCTATAGAAAAAAATCGTTAGAGCCACGGCAGGTGCAGAAAAAAGACAATCGTGCAGACTTCAGTTCAAGGACGTTTATCTTATGACTGTTCCTGGCCTCTATATCTGTGAGACAATTAAGTTTTCTAAACCAAACCCACAACTTTTTGAGGATAACTTGTTTAAACAAGATTATGAAACAAGAAACAAATATCAGTATAAGTTACCAACTCATAGACTAAACCTGCTGGAGAAGACACCTTACTATATGGGTATGAGGCTTGGAAATAAAGTCTGTGAAAAACTTAAAAATTATGAACCAGAAGAATTCGGACATCATTTAAAAAATACCTAGCAAGTAAATATTATTATAGTCTAGAAGAATTTATGACTGAATGTCACAAATAACTGTGCCTCATGTTACATTTTATTCTGTCATGCTAAGAAAGTACTTTAAGTAAATACTTATTCTTAATTTTACTTTATATTCAATATGATTATTTTAAATCATTTTTGGTACCTAAAATTACATAATACCTGCAATTATTCTGTATGGTTACAATTAGAAGTAGCTTTAAACTGACAAGTCATCTATGTCCATATCATCTAATTGTATTGTAAAGTTTCTATTCTATTCTATTCCAGCCAACCTAATCCACACACGCAGAATAATGTCAACTGCATGACACAGCAAAACATGCAATCATATTGAATGGAAAGCGTCCAAATGGACGCAATCCAAACAAAAAACGAAATGCTGATAATAATAACAACTATCGACATAGAAATAATCACAATATTACGGCAACATAACACGCAAAACTCACCATATTACGGAAACAGTTACGGACATGGTGATTTTCCTACTTTAATAACCAAAAGAGTCATTGGCAACCACCAAGGAATCTGATGCAGCAAAACAGTAATTTAATGAATTGTGGTCAACCAAGCAACAATAATATGACAAATCAAAAAAAGACACCACACAAACCACGACAACAAAACGATGACTGAAAAATGTGATATCCGACTGTAAATATTGTGGAGGTGGCGAGTGAAGTCGCTCCCACAGCCACACATTCGACAAACTAAATAAGATCACAACTCACCCCAAGATGGTGAATGAGGGATGTGTGGGGGACGATGATACAATAACAGATATGTTTGACGGACCGAATGAAAAACAGTAGACAAACACACATATAACTATGGATGTAAACGAGCCACACACACTTTTACTTAGAACCACAGTTCAAGTTTAACAGACGAGCTATTTGAGGATTATACTCAATGCCGATCACCAATAAAAGAGATCGTTCTAGCAATGACGAAAGGTATTATAGGTGGTATACCGACAAGTATTACGATGGATATGGGAGCGGCGATTAGGGCCGTATCTCACAATTTTTATAAACAAATGGTTGAATTATTATCGAGACTGAATTTCCGGTTAAAAATGTCGAATCTTGACTGCAGTTGGATACAAATCAAATTGTGTAAGCAATCAAATATTAGGGACAATAGAAGTAGGAAATGGTACAATAGAATGGCCGTTCCTTGTAGAAAACCTGGTCACAAATTGCCTGATTGGCATAGATTTATTAAGAGAGGACATTATAATTGACTTCTCTCAAGTTAAATGTTTTGTGAAGCACAACGGCACTGAGATCGACATTAGTCTGGATAAGCAGACACTGAACCACAATAAACACTGTTCGAGATACAAGATACAGTTAAAGATTACACTACTAGAAATGAACCTGTATTTTATCAGGAGCTGGAAGACCTAAATCCCTAATTAATGATAAAGTAAAAGAATCTATAGTTATTAACAAGCAACAACATGAAACACTACTCACACTATTGCTATATTACATCTACCTATTTACAAAGAAACCAGGTGTGATCAGTACATATATATATATATATAACATGGAAGTTAAACCTCACGAAATCTTTTATTATAAAACATATAGGATTCCTCTGTCCAAGCAGCCTGCAGTGCATGAATAAATCAAGCAAATGCTGAAGTGGAATTTCATAGAATCGTCAATATCTTCTTATTGCAGTCCATTATTAACTATAATCAAACCAAACGAAATATGCGCTTAGTTCTGGATGCCGGTGAAATCAACAAAATCATCATGCCAGTTCGCACAAAACCAGAAAATCTCGAAGAACAACTGCATAAATTTTTAGGGGTAAAGTTCTTATCAACTGTGGATTTAAAAATTTGCTTTGGCAAGTACCGTCAAGCAACGTATCAAGGAAGTATACTGCGTTTATTTCTGGTGGTCGCAGTTACCAATTTTGCACACAACCATTCGGACTCAATGTAAGTTCAGGTTTTTCATTACTGCTATAGATACAGTTCTAGGTACAGAATTACTGGAAAAGGTAACGTTGTACGTTGATGACATCCTTGTAGCCACACAGACATGGGAAAATCACATATACATATGTTTTAGAAAAGACATTATGTAAATTCGCACAAGATGGTGTTACAGCAAATCTACAGAAATCAAAGTTTGCGCGAAATGGGATTAAGTACTTGGACACATAATCAGTTGTGAAGGCATTAGACTAGCTCCAAGTAAACTGAATTTTCCTTACCCGCGTACAAGTAAACAATTAAAATCTTTCCTGGATTTATCGGCATTTTTAGCGCTTCGTGCCAAATCAATTACTCAACAGCAAAAACTTGCTGTCACTTTTAAAGAAGAATCATGCATGGGTTTGGACAGAACAACATACACGAGATTTTAAGAGAATAAAGGAAGCATTGGTAAACTCAAATATTTTGAGTCATCCTGTTCTTAATGAAGATTTCTGCGCTGCAAGCGATGCCTCATGGACAATACTTGGACCATGTCTTTTTCAGGTCATAGGAACTGGGGACAACAAAAAGATAAAAATTATTGGTTTTGCTAGTCGAACTCAAAGTGAGAACGAACGTACTTATTCAACTACAGAGTTGGAAACCTAGGAAATTACATGAGCTTTAAGAAATTTAACTACTATATTTTCAGAAGGCATGTGAAGGTATGCACTGACCACCAGGCGTTAACCTTTTTAATGACATGCGAACTCGTACATCCACGATTATCGCAATGGACAAGGACCTTGCAGAACTACTCGTTCGAAATAGTATACATTATAGGAAAAGACAACATAATTGCAGACGCGTTGCCAAGTCTACATCAGGGACTATCTCATGACGTAGATAATCTGGAGCATATGAACGATTATCGCATCATGCTGATACACGACAAGCACTACCGTCAACATTATCTAGATTTGTGTAGGAATATGTTAACACTGTAGAAGGATGGCAGAATGTGGAACACAGTAAGATCGACAATAGCAAACAACCCTGACCATCTTATTGGGAAGCATCAGAAACTATACCAGGACGTCTTATTCTACAGTCGACGTTCAGACAGTAAGCAATGGTGTGTCTATATTCCACAAGAATCAGAAGCAAAACTAATCTGGCACACACATTTTACTTGGGGACACTACAGCACAAAGAAATGTATGCATAAAATAAACAGTTACCGTTATTTCACAAACATGAGTAGGAAAATTCACAAACTTATCAAAATATGTATTATTTATCAAAAGACAAAGCCTAAAAATCTAAGTTGTAAAGCAGATTTGCATCCAGTTATTCCCAATAAACCTATAGAAATTGTAGCGACGGACAAAAGTGGACCATATCCTAGAAGTAGAGGCGATGTTAAGTATGAATTCACTCTGTAACGCCTTTTTCCAAATATATGTGTAACTATATGCCATAAAATGAGCAACAGCCAACACAATCATTAGACAGGTAAGTAGAGGTTATATACCTAGAGTTGGCAAACCCGTCGCCATCCTTTCAGACAACGCATCATATTACACAGTTTATAAGTGGAGGAAGTTTTCGAAAGATGATGGCATTAAAATTATCCTTATGTCAAGATTTAGCCCTCAATCTAATCCGTGTGAAACGGTATACAAGGAACTAAGTTGTTTTATGTGAACGCACATATCAGGGAATCATTCCAAGTGGGTGAACTATTTGTCGTTTTTCAAGGACGTTTACAATAATTTGCCCATATATGACCCTAATTATACGCCTACAGAAATTATGTTAGATGTAAAGAAAAGTAAGTATCGAGTGGTGTGATTCCCTTCCCTAGATTCTTGGACAACCGGAATCTTGCGACAACAAGATATGCGATGTATTAATTACCCTAGCAAATAAAGCCAGGCTCAAACAACACGAATTTGAAAAAACTATAAATCAAACTCAGGGATTAATAGGCATGCAAGTACTTTTGCGAACTCCCCCACAATCTTGTGCACTGAAGAGACGCAACGCTAAATGGGCGCTTCTTTATGGAGATCCATACGTCACTGTTCGCATTCGACTTGCTGGGTCATATTTCTTACAAAATAGTTGGATTATACCATCATAGAGATTTACGTAAGTTTCATACAAAAACTAAAGTCATTAAAAGAGATGCAGTTTAGTGAATCAAAAACCACGAATGTAAAGCATAACGGCGTGCCTACAGTTTGCAAATATACAAAATCGATTTGTGTTATGATTTAAATGATGTCTATATGATAAATGATTTATTTGATTTATTGTGTTACATAATGAAGGTTATGTCAATCACTCAGGATTTTTCTGTGTAACAGTAATGACAGAAGTTTGAGCACGTATGAACCTGACACAAACGGAAATCATTCCTAGAAACGAACTACGTTTCAAAACACAGAATGAAACCACATACTTTCAGAACATAACAGAAAATGTCAAAGGCAGCACACAAATGGTGTAGATGAACGAAATCATTACACAACATTGGAAACCAGATTAGGGTCCACAAACACATCAAGTGCTGTATCCTGTATATCGATTCGAGCAATTTTAATTTTTACTTTAACTGTAGTATTTAATTGTATTGGGCCTTATCTTTTCTTTCAGGTTTCAGTAGTAATTAAAAAAAACACATAGACATAAAAGAAACATAGAATTGCTATATAAACAAATGTATAGTAGAATGTTTAGAATGATAGAAGTAGTTAGAGAGAAAAACTTCTAAAATAACGAACGAAATAATATTAATGATGACAGGAATATTCTAAGATATCATAAACTGTGATAATTTCAAACTTTGTAGTTCAGCGTAGTGTACAGTGAAACATGTGCGAGGCTACGGCAGGTAGCAAAACCAAATATCAACGAGTGAATACTACAGGTCTGAGACGCAGTGTAGAATTTGGTGGGCGAAATGTTCTCGGAAACTGACGACAACCCTCCTGCCAAGCACAGCATCCAAAAGCAGTGGTAGTGGTCGACGCAGAAATTCTATCACTCCTCCGCGCAGTTCCACAAAGAACGCGTGTATTATGGTACTTGTTCCCAAATGAATCGTCACCACGAAGACCATCAGATGGATATCATTGTACGCGTGGGTTATTATGAAAAAAAAGAGCATCGTAAAAAAAACATTGTATGCAAACCTTGGAATCGATAGGGATTATGAGAAAAGACTCTCTTAACAATGACGTCAAACAAACAATTACCTTTAGAAACACTGGCCTTAGAACGAATTTAAGTGTGTCTGGGCACTTAGCAAACACTGCATTTGATGGCCACTCTGCAAGCACATCAAAAATCATTAAATTGATGTCTCCAGTACATACAGGATGAGTCTCTAACTATTGCCACCAAGAATAACTCCGGAAGTATGGTATGAAATGAAAAGTTTGTGGGACAAAAGTTGCTTGGGACAACGGGGGCCATAATATGACGTTGGTTTTTTGTTGCTACGTGGGGTCGCTTCAGAGATATGGTCAACTTTGTTTTTTCAAATGGGATGCTATAGTTTGGTACTTAAATTCTGATAGCGGCTATCGAGATGCATCCAATGATGTGTAACAGTAAGGTCTTTGAAGGTCACAAAGGTGGCATGAACGTCCATTTACAGAAGGTGTTCGAAGTGATGACCATTGGTATCAATGCATTGCTGCAATCGTCTTATCATGGATTGAGTGGTATTCCTTATCACATCGGCACTTATCGAAGCACATGCTCTGACAATTCTCTCTCACATATCTTCAGTTGTAGATGGAACGTCTTTATAAACAATATATTTTATGAATCACCACAAGAAAATATCCAGAAGCGTGAAGTTTGGCGAACGAGCCGGCCACGACACATATCCTTTGCGTCCAATTCAACGATATGGGAATTCTCTCTGCAACTCATTTCTGGCCATCAGAGAAAAATGTGCTGGACAACCCATCGTGTTTATACCACATTCTGTTCCTTGTTATTAAAGGTATTTCTTCATATAACAGACCTAATGTTTCTTGCAGGAATGTGGTGTACTTCCTACCAGTAAGATTTCCTTCGATGAAATAGGGGCCTGTAATTCTGTCCTCCAGAATCCTACACCACGGTTTTTGGTTTGCAACTTGCGACAGCCAACATGGTTTTTCAGTTGCCCAATAATGCATGTTAGGCAAATTAACATTTCCATGGTTCGTGAATGTAGACTCATCAGTAAATAAAATCAAATTAATAAATGTGTCATTACTCTGAATCTGATGTTGAGTGCATCGCCAGAATTCAATGCGATGCATACAATCCGAACCAGTTAATTCTTGGTGGAGACTGATATGGTAAGGATGATATTTATGGCGATGCAGAACACGAACAACACTACTCTGGGTCATGCCAGATTCCCTTGTGATTTGACGCGAACTAACACAAGGATCTCGAACCATAGTGGCAAGAGTACCAATTTCCGTTTCCTCGTTAGTAAGTTTCCTTAGCCGGATACGTTTCCGATGTGTTAAAGATCCAGCTGTTCTCAATTCATCATACACATATTTAAATGTACGATGTGTAGGGTGAGTACACTGAGGATATCTTTCAGCGTTTAAGTCTCTAGCTCTCACTGAATTTCTTTGGCATTCTCTGTAAATGAGAAGCATATCGACTTGTTCTTCGAAGGAATACATCATTCACATTTGCTTGATTCGACGATACTAGTCTTACCGTTCCTGTTAGTGTCGTATTGCGAAACCGTCGAATGGTGTTTACATGCCAATGGCACGTTAGATGGATACGCCGTATTCGGCGAATAATTACTATTTGCACGATATACGAGAGAGAATTGTCGGAGCATGTGCTTCGATAAGTGCCGAAATGATAAGAAATATCACTCAATCCATGATAAGAAGATTGCAGCACTGCATTGATATCAATGGTCATCACTTCGAACACCTTCTGTAAATGGACGTTCATGCCACCATTGTGACCTTCAAAGACCTTACTGTTACACATCATTGGATTCGTCTCGATAGCCGCTATCAGAAAATAAGTACCAAACTACAGCATCCCATTTAAAAAAACAAAGTTGATCTTCATATCTCTGAAGCGACCCCACGTAGCAACCAGAAAACCAACGTCATATTACGGTCCCCGTTGTCCTACGCAACATTTGTCCCACAATCTTTTCAGCTCCTATCATACTTTCGCAGCGATTCTTGGTGACAATAGGTAGTGACTTACCTTGTATATTGTAAATATAATCAACGTTTACTTTGTGTGTAAAATACGAATTGTATTTATTGCACTATCTGTTATATATTTACCTTGTTACTTATAAGTTAAAATGTATGATTTCCTCTTCTACTGATGAGCTTGATGTGACAAGCCAAATATTTAACCACGTGTGACAAAGTATTAAAGCGCTGCACACTGTACTGTGGAAGTACTGACACACAGCGACCTACTGCGCATATCACAGACTGCTGAAATATAATCGTTGCGTGACGTCGGCTGTGGCGTATTCTGCTCGCACTGTGACTACAGAAATGCGGCGAGAAGTGCGGGACGAGAATTTAAATTTGATTTTTGCTTAAAAATGTAAAACAGAACTGATATATGTATGTTTTCGAAAAATATTGAAAACAAACCTTAGAAGTAAATAGTTCGACTGTAGTTAGACACTCACTATTTAGGGGGCAGTATAATGGATCATTAAAAAAAATTGTATGGAATAAATATGCCCAATGGCGGCAAAGAATTAATTTATATACGTGTGACAGACGTAAGAGATAGATCCTGAGATAATTTTTGTTCCTAAAAGAATAGATAAAAACTTCGATAATTAATATTCTTCTGCTCTGTCTATTAGAGTCTGGAGAGGAAAGTATGAGCGAAATCTAGCAAACGCTGTCCAATTATTTAGTTGATAAAGGAAGTCACCAAAGAATATCGGGGTTTTATTTAAAACGACAATATACCGCACTCTACTGGTATTTGCTGCTGTCATATGGAATTTGTATTTCGCAGCAATCAGCCAAGATAATTGATGTAGCATTATGGCGCTTCACTACCATTTCATCAGCGATCTCGTATTGCAATATATGTCTTTTTAGACCAGCAACCTGTATCTTCTAAATATCGAACCCTATGTTTCCTTGTCCAGTGACCGTAGAAATTATAATTTGTGAGACCGCAACTCAAACCTGTAATATGAATAATTATGTCATTTTATGAATAAATCGACCTTTAATGCCCTTTGTATAAAAAGCGAAACGCGGTTAGAACACAGATAAGTATTATATAGCAGCAAGAAAAAGGTGTTTCCAATTAAAAAAGGAACGATTTTGAAAATATCATAAAATCAATTGGTACGAAAAGCGCTAAGACCAACACAAGTATATAAGACTGTATACCAGATTGTTGCCAGCTGGTCAGCTGTCGCTTTTTTGCTGTTGCTGATTGATATAGAAGTTTGATGTACTGTACCTCTTCAGGGCGCAATTCTCATTGATATGCCGCTTTGTGCCGCTTTGCAACGCTTAATTGGTAGGAGTTAAGTAACTCAAGGTAAATTGAAGTAAGACTCAGATGTATAGTTCATTATTCTATAGAAGAGATATGTTTCACAGTACCTAAGATGAACAAGTGCTCCTACCTGTTAAGGTGTGCACTTTAGAGACCATCTTTACTGGACATTTTTTCTTGTTTTGGCCCATACTACCATATCCCAAAACATGGAAAACAAAGAGCCTGCAGTAGAAGAGATTTATTACTCAGTATCGGAGTTGAATTAGTGCTCATAGCTTTAAAGGTATGCTTTTTAGAGCCCATATTTAGTAGTTGCTTCGAATGATCGTTTGTGTCAGATCCCTAAATATCGACCGCGTCTCCTGCAACACCCAGCATATTACTTTCTATGTGCCACAGCCCTGGCTACAGACATATGAAAGTCATTTATGAAATTCATGAGTCTCTCATTTGCCCACTACTTCATTCTTGTACACAACAAACAAATCGAGTAATTTATGTAAGTGCGCCAAATTTCGAACTGAGACGAAATAATGTTTCACCGCTCAGATTGCGTGGCTAGGTGCTGGTTCCGTGTCAGTGTGAGACAGAGGAAAGCAAGACCGAGAGTGAGGAGGAAGTTTTCTCAAACAAGGAGGGAGATAGATGTGATCTGACTATACGAAATATTCTCCATCCTTCGTGGAGAACAACGGAATCTCCTCCACCACATTTCGGCAACTACCTGTAACAGTCTGCTATATCGTCACTATTTCGAGCACATTTTGCCGTAAAACATGGCCCGTGTAAAAGCACCTTAACAAAACTTGTCCCATTGTCGGACGGATACCTTAAAATCCCATCAGTCGATCCCATAATTTTGTAACGCTTTTCGTTTCGTTTTTAAACATTCTTCGAAAGTTCATGTAACTTTTAATGAAGCTCATTTCAAGTGTATGCAGTTTCTGATTGACCTTATTCTTTGACCTGTATGGAAGAATAAAAGGCAACCTACAGTTTAAAGTCTCGGCGTCTGCTAAGCGTTTCTAGGTAATGAAAATAATAATTTAACGCCCCAGTGACATCAGTGTAATTAGAGACAGAGAAAAAGCACAAATTGGACAATCATAAGGACAGAAACCGCTCTAATCTTGTTAGCGGAATCACCCTGTCATTCGTCACGCATGATATAGGGAAACAAAATAAAACCCAAATTTAGATGGCAGGGCATTGATTTGAACATCATTCAGAATAAAAGTCCATTGTTTTTACCATTGCATCACTTCTCTAGGCATGGGGTCGCTAGGAAACTAAGGAATTACGGAGATGGACGTGGTCGTTGCCTTACTCATTCCTTAGAAATTGACTGAAATACACTACTGGCCATTAAAATTGCTACACCACGAAGATGACGTGCTACCGGCCCGAAATTTAACCGACAGGAAGAAGATGCTGTCATATGCAAATGAATAGCTTTTCAGAGCATTCACACAAGGTTGGCGCCGGTGGCGACACCTGCAACGTGCTGACCTAAGGAAAGTTTCCAACCGATTTCTCATACACAAACAGCAGTTGATCGGCCTTGCCTGGTGAAACGTTGTTGTGATGCCTCGTGTAAGGAGGAGAAATGCGTACCATCACGTTTCCGACCTTGATAAAGGTCGGATTGTACCCTATCGCGATTGCGGTTTAGCGTATCGCGACGTTGCTGCTAGCGTTGGTCGAGATCCAATGACTGTTAGCAGAATATGGAATCGGTGGGTTCAGGAGGGTAATACAAAACGCCGTGCTGGATCCCAACGGCCTCGTATCACTAGCAGTCGAGATGACAGGCATCTTATCCGCATGGCTGTAACGGATCGTGGAGCCACGTCTCGATCCCTGAGTCAACAGATGGGGACGTTTGCAAGACAACAACCATCTGCACGAACAGTTCGACGACGTTTGCAGCAGCACAGACTATCAGATCGGAGACTATTGCTGCCGTTACCCTTGACTCTGCATCACAGACAGGAGCGCCTGCGATGGTGTACTCAACGACGAACCTGGGTGCACGAATGGCAAAATGTCATTTTTTCGGATGAATACAGGTTCTGTTACCGGCATCATGATGGTCGCATCCGTGTTTGCCGACATCGCGGTGAACGCACATTGGAAGGGTATATTCGACATCGCCACACTGGAGTATCACCCGGCGTGATGGTATGGGGTGCCATTGGTTACACGTCTCGGTCACCTCTTGATCGCACTGACGGCGCTTTGAACAGTGGACGTTACATTTCAGATGTGTTACGACCCGTGGCTCTACCCTTCATTCCATCCCTGCGAAACCTTACATTTCAGCAGGATAATGCACGACCGCATGTTGCAGGTCCTGTACGGGCCTTTCCTGGATGCAGAAAATGTTCGACTGCTGCCCTGGCCAGCACATTCTCCAGATCTCTAACCAATTGAAAACGTCTGGTCAATGGTGTCCGAGCAACTGGCTCATCACTACTCTTGATGAACTGTGGTATCGTGTTGAAGCTGCATGGGCAGCTGTACCTGTACACGGCATCGAAGCTCTGTTTGACTCAATGCCCAGGTGTATCTAGGCCGTTATTACGGCCAGAGGTGGTTGTTCTGGGTACTGATTTCTCAGGATCTATGCACCCAAACTGTGTGAAAATGTAATCACATGTCAGTTCTAGTATAATATATATGTCCAATGAATACCCGTTTTTCATCTGCATTTCTTCTTGGTGTAGCAATTTTAATGGCCAGTAGTGTAATTTAGCGGTATCACCAGAAGCTTAAACCAGCGTGGCCGGACAGTGTAATATTTCAGGCGATGCCATTTTATTCCATGTTTTTCATTGTGCCCAGAATGTGATTTATTGAGAGTTATTTCACTACTTCATAATAGCAATGGTGTTCTTTCCCACGGTCGAGGAACAGTATGCTGATCCATATGGCACTACCGAATCAGTCAAGGGGACTAGATGGTAACTCCCATGTGAACACATGCATAGATATCATCAGGTGCAGTAGATACATATGTGCAGTGGGACCAATCATTGAACTAAATTCTCTGTTGACTATTGACGAACCACAGTGAAATCGATTGGGAAAGCCTCTAAACATAAAAACTTTCGTTTTGTCTTTATAACAAAGATTTGTTCAATGATTTACAAGTTTTTGGGTTTGTTGCGAACCATAAAACTAGAAAATCATCAAATTTGCCGAAAAAGCCCGAAATATTTGTTCACTTTTTGTAAAATAAAAATTTGTTTGTGTGGTTGAGGGAATTCGATAGCATCCTACTACCTTGAACGCTGAAATGTTATCAGACGGCGCTTAAATTTCTGCACAGCTATCGTCGTCTGAGGCTTCATTTTGCCACAGTAAATAATCTTACAATGTTCCACCCAGCTGAATGTTTCGATTTTCGGAGCCCTGTTGTTATTATAATAAACCTGTTTCTGGAATTCCCAACTTCTTTAAGAACATACACCTGCCACCGTCAACTTCAAAACATGGAATTTCGAACATATCAGAAAGACGTTATCCATTTATAGGTACCAAGAAGGAATATTAGTCTAGCGCAGTCTGAAGTGAGCCTCAAGTTTTATAAGGTGTTCCGGTCCACAGAGAGGTTCCTGGTGCTACGTAAACATGGGTCCCAAGCAGGACGTTCGACACAATACGTTTCCTGCCGTCACAGCGAATTTCTTAGTGCCGGATGAAGTTACTAGAGGGGGATGGAACAACAGCTTTTTTCAATTTGGTTGGTGCGATGATGTGACTGGGAGAACTGCAAAAATATTAGGAAGGGGCGGATCGAACCGTATTTAGATGGTGAAAATAAGGTCGCTAAATACGTAGGAGTTGACGATGCTTGGCAAGACAAAAGAAAAAGAGGTCGTTCAACCAGATGGAACAAGTGAACAGAAGGAAGAAATTATAATGTTTACAGGGAGTGCAGAAGAGATCCGAAATGAGGAGCAAGATGACGAAGAAATTTTCGAACAGCGCGAAGTGACGAGTAAATTGGAAACAATAGTTGAAGTACTAGGACCAGAAGTAATCAACAGCAGAGTAGAAATGGAATTTGGACAATAAATTGAACAAGTAGTAGACTCCAGTGAGCTACAGGTCGGTACGTTGCGAAAGGACACGAAGATAAAAACGAGACAGAACGAGGTGCTGAATGAAAAAAAAAAAAATTGTGGGAGCAGGATGCGTTGGAAGAAGGCAATGCCGGAGCTTAAACAAATGATAGGGACGTCTGAGAGTATAGTCCTCGAAGAAACCGTCACACACTCCAGTGACAGTTAATTTGTCGGCCCTTCTAGAGGATAACAGTAAAGAGGCAGACGTGGAAGATGGTGCAATGGCTGCATGAACAGGAGAGGTTTCCGAAAGTACCGGACGTGCAAACGCAGCAAGAGACAGGGTGCGATTTACAAAATGTTTTAATGCTAATTTTAAGAGGTAAGAAAGAAATTCGTGGGAAGTGAGGAAAAAAGGATCGTGCAGTGCAAGAGGCAGGAAGAATCGTTTAGTAATTATGAAGTAATATTAAAGAAAAGCGAAGAGAAAAAGGATACGATTCGAGGAAAGCGAACATTTATTCCGCGAGAGAGAGAAAAAAAAGAGAGACAAGTGATTTAAAGAACAGATGAAACACCTTGAAAATTGTGAAGAAGTGCTCAAAGAAGTGAAGAAATAGTCAAGGAAAGTGAGGAAACACTGGATCACAATTTAGAAAGATTGAAGAACAGATGGAGGCTGTAACGAAGGAGTCTGACGATCAAGAATAGTTAATCGAGGAAAAATTTAGATCGTATTTTCAGGAGGTTGATGAACAGGCTCAACACTCCAAAGAAAGTTTAGATGGCTTGCTGCAGCATATGAGAATGGACATGGAGTTACTGAAGGCAGATGTTGAGGCATTGAAGATAAAACACAGGAATACATCTTAAAGACAGTAATGGAAGAACAGGAAGGAATCTTAAAGAAAGTGACAAAGCAGTCGACATATTTATAGAAAACGTGAAAAAGTTCTTGTTACAAGAATCTGCAAGAGCAAACAATGCCGTTCCGATAACAAATGCCAGCAGTGAGGCGAAGTATCTGAAATCCAAGGAGTTCTGGAAGGAATTCGTAGGAAAAGTCGGAAGGCGTCAGATCAGCCACAACAGAAGAAATATAGAAATGATTTCAATCACGCTGAAGAGAAGGGAGCAAGAAAACGCATAGTATCAATCACGTAATACACATCCTTTCCTAAACCAATACACTTGCCTCATCTAAAGGTTTGGCTCAGACAGTACGAAGATACATTGCGTGTATAGCCATCCAAAAAGTAAATGATCCACTTCATGTACATTTATTTGCGTGAAAATGCAGCTTGTAGCATGTACACTCTTTGACATAAAACTTGACCGGCGGCCGGCCGCTTCAGAAGCTAAGTCTGACAAATAAACTGGCCAACTCGCTAATTCTCTAAGTCCGGTTATCTGCACAATCTGGCAACACTGTAGACTGCGGCACTTCCTGGAGGAAAACTTGTCTCATGATAGAAAAACCATAGCCCGAATACGCCTGTGGTCTAGCGGTAGCGTGCGTTGTTTCTGTCCATAATGTGAGAGGATCGAGAGCAGCCGGCATAAAGTACTTTTATAGCCTCTTCTGTCTGAATGCTGAAGACGTGAACGTAATGGTAGGGCAGATTCAATCTATTTCGCTTTCTGACACACCGATATCACAATTTTATCCAGTAACCATTTTGCGGCAGATTTCCTGCAGACTGTCCTCCTCTGGACGCCGTATGCGGCAAAGCCCCGGGATCCATTTGCTGGCTACCGGCAGCGGCCGTGGCGACAGCAGTGGGGCTGCACTCCCCCGTTCTTTATCGAAAGCACCTGCTACCGCTCATCGCTTTTGATGATTTAAAACGCTTTATTATTAAATGTTGCTCTACAGAAAATTTCTACGATTTCCATTCACGCTCAAAAGCAACGGAGACAGACGTCGTGATTAGTAGGCGGGTATTATATTACATTAATCGGCAAGAGTTGAGTGTGGCCCGAAATTAATTTTATAGACTGGGACGAAGTTAAACCACCTCACTAAAACCGACGAATTTATAAATGCTTCATACCTCGTGCAGGAACACTGCACATTTGGAGTTCCATGTATGGATTCATGAAGTATTTAATGTTGATCGGAGGTCATCAGATTTAAACCAGAAAAATTTACCGTTTTGGAGGTTTCAGAGAACGGAAAGGAATTGCTAAGGCCGGTGTCAGAAAACGTCTACAGTTAAATGCTACTGCAAAAATTTAGAAGAGAGGAACTATATTAATCAACATGTGCACTTCATAAACAACCTCCTGACATGTTAGACCTATATGACAAAGAAAGTTCAAATTCGTATCGTTGACAGTCGGTTTGAATCTTTTCAGGAAATATTCCACAGTGAAGCACCTTGGCATTTGCGAAGCAGGCATCCGCGATATTAACATAATTTACTAAGTCGAAATCGTACGAAGATTGATGTTTAAAGGCATTCTTCAGATTTCGTATAAGGAATTTTTACTAGCAGTTAGCAACTCCATTAATTAAAATGGAAAATAAAAGGTTATAGACAGCGGCTTCCACCGAGTTTTGAACTACTATGTCTTATAGTACGAGCACCGCAACGCACAAGGGATCCTCTGAGCTAACGAAACACTAGTGACAACAGGCGCACTATAGTCGGTGCGATGTTGCCTGATCCTCAAAACGCAACCTTAAACACACAAACAGGTGTTACTTATGTGAAGAACGCCGTTCTTGGAGTCCAGAAATTAAATATACTTTCTAAGTGTCTCATCTTACAGTGGATTATATCGTATGAGTCTTCGATGTGGAAAACGAATGTCAAGTGAATTTAGCGAGGTAATGCCGACCTACATCCGGAAGTAAATGCACTATCACAGTGTTGACAAATACTTGCTACGACGCTGCCAATTCTCGGCTCTCTTACGAGTCAGCTCTCAGCGAAATGCTTGTCGTGATTGTCCGATGCGGTTCTTCAGAGTGGAGACGCGCGCGCACGTTTGGTTTTTATGCGGCGTTCTTCCCTGATGGTTTCTGACGTCGCCCTGTGGGCTATGTATACATTTGAGACATTCAATTATCATTAATCCAGAATGATACAAGTTTCAGCTTCCGGCGTGGAAGAAGGCTGTTGACGCCGGCATTATATCGTTTCAACGTAGGGAAAGCAAAACGGATGATTCAATGTTTCTCATTCAACATAAAGCACGTGAGATAATTTACCGTAACGTTCATAATCATCTGAAAATACAAACGAAGTAAAAATACATCCGAAGCTTATTTGAATTGAAAATAATGTAATATATCAAACGCTTTGCACGTCGATGTCGAATTTGTTCACGTGCAATCTTTTGCAGCATACATATAGTTGTCATGATTACCACGAGAACGAAGAAATATGTTGGTAAGGATGGAAGCAAGAAGAGACGAAGTCAACAAATATTCGATTCCTCATGGCATTCTTTTTATTTGAGTTGTAAGAAGAGGTAAAGCGGGATATTACTTTCGTTAACACGAAAGATAAGCCGCACATATTGATAACGAGGAAGTCTGCGTCTTCATACGTTTCCTCCTTGAAATCTGTATGCTCTGTTATATACTAAGTAGCCTGATCATTGTTTCAGTAATGTAACCCTCTTTTTTGACCCCGTAACGACGAACAGATTCCAAGTGCATATCTCTGCATGAAAGTAGTTGTTCGAACCCTTCCTGCGTTGTTTTTTGCGTTTTATTGCTTGGAATTCCTGAAGCAGACTACTGTGCCTTCCCCCCTCATGGGTTAGGTCTTAAAACTTAACCGCTTTTTATCCAATGGCATAATTTATTCAGACAGCATCAGTACAAGACTATCAAACTATCAAACAAAGCCTTCCATTTACCAGCAGCTGACCGAAGTGTAATCCACGGTCATGGTCCGAAATTAGCAGCTCTCTGCAACTGTGGCAAAGTCTATACTACACTTTCGAGTCCGCAGCACCATTTTATCTGGTAACACTGTGTAGTTGCAGAGTTGTGCCAGCATTCCTGTCCTCACACTGTCAACTTTATGTATCTCACTTCTCCTGTAGCGTTGATTACGAGAAGCCGAAGTAAATGAGTGTATTCTGCATGACGTAACATTCAGTATTCCCTTCTTTCATAGCCACTCTTCATGTGCATCGATACCAAATAGGAATGTGAAAACTCTTGCGAGTGAGAGAATGACAATAACAATCGTAACAAGAACAAGCAAATAATGAATGATGTTTATTCCAATGCCGAACGATAATGCCTTTAAATATAAAATCTATATCTATATCTATATCTATATCTATATCTATATCTATATCTATTGATCTTTGAGTTGGCAAAATGCAAATATATTCTTAGCATTTAGTTACTGAATTTAGTTCTGGATGTTTGCAGAGAAAAGGAAAAGTCGGTACTTCTCGCTAGTATAATATAATGTGAACCAGCAACTACCCTTTCCTTAGAACACGACTCAAGCAGGTCCCCAAGTAGTTACCAAGGCACTGCTGCATTCTGTTCCCTGACATTGCTCGGATGACGGTTAACGCAGATAGTTCCGATTAAGAAATACAAAACGTATTGCAGGTTAGTTCCTAGGATAGTAATATTAAATTTGCGTTGTAGACGGCACATTAACGTGACGACTATCCATATTACTCATCAATATAAAAAGACAATATTATGGGAATTTAGCAGGATTACTCAACATGAATTCTGAAATTGGGTGACTGACCGCACAGTTGCTAAACGTCGTCAAGAATATACGAAGTCCCAATCGCACTAACAATATGAAGATAATCTTCGACAGCTCGCACCTTTCACATTGCTATCTCCACCCTACTCCAGACAGCCCTCGGTGGAGTTGCACTACCTTGCGATGTAATGGAAGGCCTTCAAACCGACAACAGACCACATATTGAAAAATACAAGCGAATTCTCTTGCAGCGTAAGCTTATTGTAACTAATCTAAAAATTATTGGAGAGGAACATTGTCCTATTCAAAAAAAGTAAAATGTTACACACTGTTGACGTCAAACGGTTATTATCTATGTCCTGTCTTGTGTTCTACTCATCTATAATATCAAGTGTACTATCAAAATGATTATATATAATGGGTGATAATGTAATGCATTGATACCAGATGGTGGGTTCACAACAGTATTGATGCGAAAATAAAACAGAAGTTCGCAAAAGTGCAGTTGTGCATTTTCGTACGTTTTCACCTCGAGATGTACCACAAATAATGAATACTAACAAACTTGGTCACTGTCCCTGTAGTTTTTTCCCTCTTATTTCAAACTGAGTTGATTAAAAAAAGTACAAATTCGTGACTCTTATAGATGCTTCGAATCTGTTCAGTAATTTTGTCATTAATTTTGATGTGACTTAAGATTAGTGAAGTCTACGGTCATGGCAACCCCTGCGAGCTTGCTAGGACACATTTACATGTGACAGGTAGCACGTGATTTAAAACGTACCGAAATGAACTGATACATCTTTTGCAGCAAATCTGGAACTTCTTTCGGAGGCACCTACCATTTTATAAAGTCACTACTTTACAACTACGCTGCCAAGGAATTCCTGCATAAACACTCTCATTGCCATAATAGCGGCTGCAGTAGATAACTGATGACTCATAGCGTGAAGGATGAGACAAGAGGTAGCTTCTGCATGACTCAAGGATGGTCAAGATGGTGTACCCAGTGATAAAACATAGCATTAGGATTTTACAAGAAATATTGACCCTTAGATAATGTGTCTAATAGTGTATTTTAAATACGACAGTGAGCCATCTTAGGCACTGTATAACATTAAAACACTTGATAATGGCATTTAAGCCGAAATCATGATCGTGTAAATGTAACACTGCAAATAGAAAAAAATTGTCTAATGGCGGTACTGACTTTAAAGGCACACGTAATTGCTAGAATACCTTG
Organism: Schistocerca cancellata; assembly: GCF_023864275.1. Classification (NCBI taxonomy): domain Eukaryota; kingdom Metazoa; phylum Arthropoda; class Insecta; order Orthoptera; family Acrididae; genus Schistocerca; species Schistocerca cancellata. The sequence goes on from NC_064626.1 coordinate 516,427,097, forward strand.
CTACATCGGGTATCAGGTACCTGTTATCAGACGCTCGATCTGAGTTGTTAGTTTTTATTGAACCAACCTGCTGTGTTAAGGAAATCGATCAGAGCAACTGGATGAGTTTATTATTTTGGTATAATGTATGAAAACCCACTTTTTCCACTTATCCTATCCTAAATAGTGGACGATTGGGTTGAGGACAAGGTAAATAGTATGCAATGTGGATAGAATGGGAGTGAATATTGAAACGAAATTATTAGACTCATGGGAAGGCAATGACGTATCGATATGTAGCGACATGAGAGTTTTCTGAGGTAAAGGTCCGTCTCTGGCATTGGAGAGACGGGGGCCTAGGTTTGTCTGTATTCTTACGTTAAGCTCATTGAGTAGAAAAGCGCTGGCAGAATTCATCATTGTGTGCTGGGGAGAAGACAGCCAGGAATTTCAAATGCTAGAAATTCTGGAGCCTTGATTGGCCAGGATGCACACCACCCTCGCCGTAGGCAGGGAGAGAGCGGTAGCGTGACTTGCCTGGGGACGACTGAAGCAGCCGGATGGACTGAGGAAGTGGCGGAGCAAAATGCTCTCCGCAAAAGGGAAGGGAAATGAGTTATTTAAGGCTTTAATGTTCCACCTTACGTTTGGAGGGAACCAAATTGTTTATAGACAGGTAAAAGATAAGCGAATGTGAGAATACTATGTCGCGACCGTGAAGAGTAACTTGAAAGTTAACGGAATTTGATATTTCGTTTGAGTAATTCGATGAACAGTAAAGTGTTAAAATTCAATTGTAAAGCAGGTACGACACAAACAGGATGCATGTGATGAACTATTATAGCCTTAAGACTTGGCACTCACCACATGGGACTGATGAAGAAAATGATGAAGTGTGGATGTCTGAGTGCTAGGAACCATTAGTTTATAAGTAGGAATGTGTTGATTTACCATAATTCTTTTTAGTAACTGTCAATTTAAATTCATGATTTTGGTCAAATGGTTCAAATGGCTCTGAGCACTATGGGACTTAACATCTATGGTCATCAGTCCCCTAGAACTTAGAACTACTTAAACCTAACTAACCTAAGGACATCACACAACACCCAGCCATCACGAGGCAGAGAAAATCCCTGACCCCGCCGGGAATCGAACCCGGGAACCCGGGCGTGGGAAGCGAGAACGCTACCGCGATTTTGGTCAGTTTGTTTAAAAATCTGATCTGGAAGTGCAGGAAAATACCTATTATCTCGTGGCTTTAACTAATCGAGCTGCTAACAGAAATTCATGGTAGAAAGTAATGCTCTTAATTTTGATCTGAAAGAATTGGTTTTCAAAGAAGCCATTTGTAGCTTGCATGTGTTTCAGTTTGTAATTTGACGAGTTTCTGAAATTCATGGATAAAGGGAAGGTTACTAATTTAATATGAAAGACTAAGAAGTCACCTTTTGTGAAATGAGTCAGTAGCAATTTACGTGTGAAGCTGATTTTTTGACCACGGGACTTGAAAGATACGTGGGAATCAGTGAGATCGCTTTCCTGACTTAAATAAAGGGGAAACAGAATAGTAGTAATTCGTGTAGTCATGTTATGCACGCTATACACGAACTGTAAGTATTCTGAAAAGTTCTGTGTGTGTATTTATGTATCTTTTTGAGGGGAGGTTTTGGATGGTATATTATTTAATGGTGCCGAGATATAATTAGGAAATCAGTCTAAGTAACTTGTGGAGTTTTTTTCAGATGCAATAACGTGCCGCGCATGAATATGAGGGGAACGTAAATTTCAGAATCGCGACCGCGCGAACTTTCCAACCACGCGAGACTTAGTTAACATCGAGGCACGTCAATAAGTGAGAGGTGTTTCTGGGATCAGACAGTGATTGAAGAAGTTACAGAATATTTCTAATACTAGTCCGCGTGGAGATACGATAATTGCTTTGGCCAATGGTAATTAAGAGTGATAGTGTGTTGCTGTGACGTTATGAATCACAGTGTGGGCTATCCTTCATTCCTTCTCGTGGGTGAGAAAAAGGTTACTTTCGTAAGAGACCATAGGATCTAGAAATATCTTTATATGTGCTGTTACAAGATCAGCTGTTAGGCAATTTAATCCTGTATGTTACTGGTAATACCGTTATTATGTTTTGAGAGATGAAAGTAAGACAGAATGAAAAGAAATAGCTTACAGAACGGAGAAGGAATTATTATGCAGGTCCAATTGCGATTCCGGTTACTTACGCGTTTTCTTTAAACACAGTCGGGTAATTAACAGTGTACCAAATTTGGGGTTAATACTACAAAATCAAACTTTTATCCGTATCGCATACATTTGTTTATTTATTTCTTTGAGTAAAGAATTTAATTAGTAGTTGCTACGTGTAAGAATCACGCAGTGACACACTTAATGAGAATACACAAGGACCATTTAGCTTTAGTAGGTTGCCGGACACTTTAAGACCTCGCAACTGGTTTGACCTTTATTTTTTTTTCAGTATCAGTACCCTACCCAGCCTCCGCGTTTTCTATAAGTGCTCGAAGGCGTCTGGGAAGTGATATGGCTAAATTCCTCGAGAGACTGTGTTTATCTCCCACCATGTATTCTCTATATTTTCCCACAGAGTTTCTGAATTCCTTGACCCAGGTGGTAACGACCTCGTAACCTCCCCCCACATATTTTCAATGCGGTTGAGGTCTGGTGGTTTTGGCACGAAAGGAAGAAATTTTATTGTCTTCTGACCTTGGAACCAGTTCTGGAGGGCTCTGCTATTATGAATCGGGCTATGGTCATGTAAAGAAATGATCATCCATTAACTTAGAAATTTCAATACTTCTAATACTATGAGTACTTAATTTTCATACTGTGAAAAAATTCGACAACTGCAAAGGCTGTGTAGTCTAAGCTACAGGTTTATAAATTATTCGGAGGATTCCACATTCCAAAATACTTTGCTGACAGCTGTTGACAAAAACCTACTTTGACAATGGGAGGGTGCTGGGACGGAGATCAGAATACAGAGTGAATGGTAAGATAGTTTAAGGCGCCAGTTATAACACGCAGGTGGGCCTTCTTTCGGAATATACTGCCTCCTATGCTTTGGTAATGATGAGATGCGGTGTAAGTTGTTCAATACAGTGCGGCAGTCTGTTGAACTGTTAGACTCTGTTGCATGGTTGTAAAACTAATCTGCTTCGCTTATTCAAAACGATTGCTAGCCTTCACTATGGAATTCTTTTTTCTATCTTTCCACTGACAAAGATATATAGAAGAAACAAATCTGTTTTATAGTGAGATATTCTCTACGGTATTTACACGGGCTCGTTCACTCAGTGTGTTGCATTTACCGAAGGCGACCGTGGCCGGTGACGTCGCCTATTCACACCTCGTGTCAACGAGGCCCCGCGCTCGGAGTAAACGCCTGCAGTTGAGATAAATAGCTCATTTCAGGAATGTTAATAAAATTAGTCTTCCCTTCATATTAGTAAGAACTAGATACCACTACGTGTACGTATCTTTATGTAATGCTCATTGGCAAGAACAATCGTTTATGCAACGTTGCTGTTTTGACTAAGATCATAAAATCTGTTAATCGTAACCCAATTCATATATTTGCATGCACCTACGGGATATTAAACATGAAAACAATTTGTTTCTTTGTCATATAATTTTTAATCAAGGCAATTCGGGCAGTTGCCAGCTGATATCAAAATTGAATGTAAAGGAGGAATAAAGGAAAAGATATACGAGAAACAAATCTCGAACCCGTGAACAACTGTGTACTATCGTGGAAACGTGCTGATGCGGCTATCTGACAATTTCAAAGGATGAGAAAACCATCCTGTCCACTTTTCGAGGACGACATTTCCTGACAGAAAGCACACTAGGGTGAACGGCTTTAGATTGAGACACCAGGAACCTCAAACTACGTCACCAGTACGTTCACACTCTGATTCCTAGCCCCGTCACCATGCACTTCCCATGTCAAACTGGCTGGCAGAAACGAGCGCGAACGACATGGGATTAGGTGATACAGTCCTCGCCTCTCCTCTTTCGTAGTTGTGTTATCATTCACCCATGCCAGGAGGTGAGGAAATACACTTACGAAAACGCTGAACACATTTTAATTTTACATGTGGACATTACTGCACAATTATATTCTAAGTTACGAGAAGTGACGTGGAGAAAAAGAGTGTATACCTTGAGGGATATGTTATAGATCATGATTGTAATGTTAGCAAAGTACTGTAAAGTATATTTTATCTTATGCTTAACTTTAAAAGAAAAATCAGCCAAGGCAGTCAATAGTGAAAACTACAGCATGCCTCCAAGAAACGTACGAATATCGTACAATTTTAATAAAAGGTAATATAGATCGGTTTATTTGGGGCAGGCCTATTCGGGAACAAAGTAAGAACAACCAAATCAATTACAGGTTAGTATGTTCTGCTAGTTAAAAGAGAAGAAATGAACCGATAAAGAAATAATTCCTTCATTTATTTAGGAATGGTTCGAAATGGAAGGTGTAATTTTACTATTATAAAAACTGGCCTGGACTGAGTTGATTAGTTCCAATTTTTGAATACATTACAGCCCAATAACCAATACAAATGGAATAAAATAGGAAAATAACGTCTGGAAATGAGTAAGCGAAGACGTCCTTTGTCTACATATCTGCTTCGAATATACGGTATTAAAAACAAGTAGTCCATATTTCGAGAGCTGATAGGATGGACGGAAACAAGACAAACATATCCAGTAAACAAGAGCAATGAGTTTGAAATGAATATCTTAAGAGCAATGAGCATTTCTTCACCTTCACCACTGTGAAACACATCTGTTGTTCTACTTAAAACACTTCTCTTGTACTGAAGAAGTGCGTGTAGCTCTTACGATGCATTTTGTCTTGATTTAGTCCATACTACCGACTCGCAAAGTATGGAATACCACTTTCCGTAACACCGTTTGTATATGTATTACAGAAGCAATACAAACAACGGAACAGTTAACATTAACAGTTAAATTCAATTGTGAAAAGATACGCTGCATCACATTTGTTAACAATTTCGTAATAGTTCCATATTTAGAAACAAAATGAACAACATTTTGCAGGTATTATCCGAAAAACGAGAAAATAATAACACTGGAATGTAAGAACAACAACAAATGGTAATGGCAATGATAAAAAGTAATAAACATATGAACACAGCAATAAAAACTGATACCATTACGAGTATAGCACTTCAGCCACGTCAGGACCAGAATGAAAGAGAAATAGATGCTTAACAAAAGTAAAACGAAGAACAGCGCTAGCAAACCATTTATGTTTACGAATAATGTTCTTTCAAGTAAACACACAAGTCACAGAAATATAGAAACAAAATGGCTCTGAGCACTATGGGACTCAACAGCTATGGTCATCAGTCCCCTAGAACTTAGAACTACTTAAACCTAACTAACCTAAGGACATCACACAACACCCGGTCATCACGAGGCAGAGAAAATCCCTGGCCCCGCCGGGAATCGAACCCGGGAACCCGGGCGCGGGAAGCGAGAACGCTACCGCATTACCACGAGCTGCGGACAATATAGAAACACACTACAAAATGGATTATGTAGAGTATTCTTCTTTGTAAGTCAAAGATGGGATCTGAAAAAATGAAGTATGGTCCGCCTACAGGTAACAGGATACTGAATGTAGTGGAAAATGACCAAAACAAGGTAGAAGGGAAAAAATGGCTCTGAGCACTATGGGACTCAACTGCTGAGGTCATACGTCCCCTAGAACTTAGAACTACTTAAACCTAACTAACCTAAGGACATCACACACATCCATGCCCGAGGCAGGATTCGAACCTGTGACAGTAGCGGTCGCGCGGTTCCAGAGTGAAGCCGCCGACTTGTGACGTTACCACGCGTTTTATAAAGAGAACCATTTACAGCTCAGTGGAGAAACAAAGATTGACAAAATAAAATAATATACACTCCTGGAAATGGAAAAAAGAACACATTGACACCGGTGTGTCAGACCCACCATACTTGCTCCGGACACTGCGAGAGGGCTGTACAAGCAATGATCACACGCACGGCACAGCGGACACACCAGGAACCGCGGTGTTGGCCGTCGAATGGCGCTAGCTGCGCAGCATTTGTGCACCGCCGCCGTCAGTGTCAGCCAGTTTGCCGTGGCATACGGAGCTCCATCGCAGTCTTTAACACTGGTAGCATGCCGCGACAGCGTGGACGTGAACCGTATGTGCAGTTGACGGACTTTGAGCGAGGGCGTATAGTGGGCATGCGGGAGGCCGGGTGGACGTACCGCCGAATTGCTCAACACGTGGGGCGTGAGGTCTCCACAGTACATCGATGTTGTCGCCAGTGGTCGGCGGAAGGTGCACGTGCCCGTCGACCTGGGACCGGACCGCAGCGACGCACGGATGCACGCCAAGACCGTAGGATCCTACGCAGTGCCGTAGGGGACCGCACTGCCACTTCCCAGCAAATTAGGGACACTGTTACTCCTGGGGTATCGGCGAGGACCATTCGCAACCGTCTCCATGAAGCTGGGCTACGGTCCCGCACACCGTTAGGCCGTCTCCCGCTCACGCCCCAACATCGTGCAGCCCGCCTCCAGTGGTGTCGCGACAGGCGTGAATGGAGGGACGAATGGAGACGTGTCGTCTTCAGCGATGAGAGTCGCTTCTGCCTTGGTGCCAATGATGGTCGTATGCGTGTTTGGCGCCGTGCAGGTGAGCGCCACAATCAGGACTGCATACGACCGAGGCACACAGGGCCAACACCCGGCGTCATGGTGTGGGGAGCGATCTCCTACACTGGCCGTACACCACTGGTGATCGTCGAGGGGACACTGAATAGTGCACGGTACATCCAAACCGTCATCGAACCCATCGTTCTACCATTCCTAGACCGGCAAGGGAACTTGCTGTTCCAACAGGACAATGCACGTCCGCATGTATCCCGTGCCACCCAACGTGCTCTAGAAGGTGTAAGTCAACTACCCTGGCGAGCAAGATCTCCGGATCTGTCCCCCATTGAGCATGTTTGGGACTGGATGAAGCGTCGTCTCACGCGGTCTGCACGTCCAGCACGAACGCTGGTCCAACTGAGGCGCTAGGTGGAAATGGCATGGCAAGCCGTTCCACAGGACTACATCCAGCATCTCTACGATCGTCTCCATGGGAGAATAGCAGCCTGCATTGCTGCGAAAGGTGGATATACACTGTACTAGTGCCGACATTGTGCATGCTCTGTTGCCTGTGTCTATGTGCCTGTGGTTCTGTCAGTGTGATCATGTGATGTATCTGATCCCAGGAATGTGTCAAAAAAGTTTCCCCTTCCTGGGACAATGAATTCACGGTGTTCTTATTTCAATTTCCAGGAGTGTATTTTTCAGTTATCTGACACACAAAAATATAAACTTCATTAAAATGCTTTGTCAAGAATCACTGTTAAGAAAGAAACGATAATCATTAGGGAAGATATTAAACGATGCTGTTGTTCACTTAGGTCAGACCACAAATAAGCAATGAAAGGTAAATTAAGGTTTCTGTCCCATTCATGTAATCCATTTGACTTATTACTTGAGTAACATGTTGAAAAAACACTGCGCCCTCTTGACACTGCCACTAGCAGCATGTGACGTGATGAGCAGTGTGTCCAGACACGTGGTGTTTGTGTTGATGAAACAGGAACGCTGCGGCAGCCACTGTGATGTAGAAACAGCACTCGGTCTTGACCATGAGCACATCACTCGACTACCCAAAAACTGATTCCTAGTCTCAAATCCAACGGAACTAGTGAAATCTGCATTACCCGACTTTTTATCATAACGAAAACACCCTTCCCATACACTACCAGACTCGAAAGAATTTATGAAATGAGCTTTTCGAAAAGTATATAAATCACTTCTACATCTTGTGACGTAAAACATGGGTATTGTTACTGCCCACAGTGTTGTATTCCAGGACCTGCTGACAGCAGGCCCTTCTTCAGAAGTGGTCTTCTGTATTTTCGAATCGCTGCTCAAATGATTTGATGCTCTAAAGCAAGTCAGAGCTTTATGGGTGTCTAACTTACGGTTTGACCAACACTCGGTATAACGCTTTAAGAAATCTCTGATGTCGGAAACAATGAGAAAAGTTCGAAAACATTTCAGTGCGTCATCAAGGAATGGGTTGAAATTAAAATTAATGATGGCCGCAAGCGAAACGCTACCTAACGTAACCAGGTATTCTTTCAATTACACGTTGGAAGTAGTTCCCATATGAGTACATTGATGCTTTTGTATCAATATCATATTTTGGTCTATCAGGAACTAAATTCGACGGAAACTAGTCCAACTTCAAGGCACTACATCAAATTCTCCCCACGCTCGCTATGGTCAACTTGCTCCTCTTAATATTATTTTCTTCCACTCGGTCTGGTGTGTGCTGCAAATTGAAAGGCTCGTTCAGAGGTTCTGAGCGCTTTTATAAGCACAATTTTCTGATTTCATTACGGTAACCATTACATATAGATGTTATTTCTCTTTCCTTGGCGTATAGCCTTTAATAAAAGGGTAATGAGCAGCAGTAAAATTAAGTAAGGCTATGCAGAGGGTATTAGGTCAGGAAATGAGACGATGATAGTCTTAGGCGTGGTTTCCAATGTGGGCAGCAAAATAACTGCTGCGGCAGAAGTAAGAAGGATATGAAATGTTGTCTGGAAATAGTAACAATAGCTTTATTGAAAAAGAAAACCTGCTACATCCAAAAATGAATTCAAATATCAAGGCGTATACTCCGAAAGTATTTCTCTCCGTTTCTGCTGTTATTTGATGATGTAGGTAAGCACGAACAGTGGTAATACATGGGCTTTAACCATGATACGAATCACAGACGTGGGAATATTACTCAAAGGGTTAACAATTAGGTTTTCTGCTCTTTTTAGACATGTAGGCATACCGCCATATCTGTCATTCGGACTGCATTGTATCCGCATCCGTTCGTGAAGAATTCCTGTTAAGGAAACAGAATCTTCTTGCCACTAACGTAGTTAAGGGTTCACAGCGTCGTACGCCTTTCTTGGCAACTGTGTTGGTATGAGAATGATTTGCAGTTGTGGGACTACATTGTATCTGCTACATCCTTTTAATATTTTCTTGTCATCTCGATCAAATATTGTCAATAATTATCACAGAAGGAGTGGTTTTGGGTTAGGAAACGTATTTCAGTTCAAAATGGTCGCTTCATGAAAAAGGTGGTCGTACTCTTCATGTTTCACGTTTGGAGCTGTATACGTCAACTACGATTATGGTAAGGGCAGTATTTACTACTGTGCGAACAAGACACTGCTGCAGTAAAGTGCTCAATTTATATAACTACAGCTGTTTGTTTCATTAGTTCCAGTTTTTTTGCAGAAGCTTGATCTTATCAATTCCTTCCGCTAGTGCTCTTTTTTAAGTTCTAATGCCTAAGGGACCAAACTGCTAGGGCCATCAGTCCCTAGACGTAGAAACTACTTATACTAACTTAAACTAACTTATTCGAAGGACAACACACACATCCATGCCCGGGGGAGGACTCGAACCTCCGACAGAAGCGGCCGTGAAATCTGTAACACGTCGCACTAGACCGCGCGGCCACACCGCGCGGCAACTACTATTCTAAAGGTCAAAACTGAGAGACTATTCTTAACCCTCCGTATCACATGTGTTTCGAAAACCTCTCAGGATTTGCGACAGTAGTATTCTTCACGAATGCCAATTTACAACAACAACAAAACAAGACTAAGTCCCTGAAGAGACTAGAATTATCAGTCAGGAACCCGAATTTGTGTTGTTTACATCATCTCGGTGTCAAACAAGACGGTAACAGTCACTGAAGCAATAAACGAGGTTATTATTGATGTATTAACTATGGCAGCTATATCCTAGTCATGTATAACAAATTTCACTGAAGCTGATGGTAGATTTCAGCAGCCATCATACTGTCGCTGGGTGTGATTTTTTATCTCTTGCGAACAGACACCAGACTGTCGCCCTCTTTTTTAATTGTGTGTCTACTATGTTACTTGTCTGATTCCTGTGTATTTTATCAACATTGCCAACCCCTTTTGCTTTCTGTTTTAACTTTCCGCATTTTTACGCCATTTTACACTTTAAGTCACCATTTTATCGCCTGTTTTTCCTTATTTCTTTCATCTTCCTTTTTTTTAAAAAAAAGTCTGTAGGCTGTAGAGAAGCGTACTAAGCTGCTGCCAGCCCGCCCCCTTCGGGGGGAATTGAAAATCAATAAAGAAAAAAAAGGTAGATTCCAGCGGTGGAATGAGCTATCGGGTTGGCGTCTGGCAGCGCAGCTTCACTAGGGCTGACAGAAACAGGCTTTGGATAGCTGTGAGGCCTTTCTGATCTGTCCAATGTCTTACTCATATTGCTACTGTTTTTGGTACTTGGCAGACGTTTTGAAAGGGTTTGGCACGCCTGTGGTCATTCACTCTCTTTCAGGACTGGAACCGAAGGACCATGCTCAATTCCCAAAATATTGTCTTTTTATATTGACGAGTAATCTGGATAGTCGTATCACGTTCATGTGCCATCTACATCGCAAATTTAATATTGCAATCCTAGGACCTAACCTGCAATACGTTTTGTCTTTCATAATCGGTATCTGCATTAACCGTCATTAGAGCAATGTCAGCGAACAGAATGCAGCAGTGCCTTGGTAACTACTTGGAGACCTGCTTGAGTCGTGTTCTAAGCAAAGGGTAGTTGCTGGTTCACATTGTATTATACTAGCGAGAAGTACCGACTTTTCCTTTTTCTCTTCAAACATACAGAACTAAATTCAGTAACAAAATGCTAAGAATATATTTGCATTGTGCCAACTCAAAGATCAACCTATTTTTATAGATTTTTATATTCACAGCCATTCTTCTTCAGCATTGCAATAAACTTCATTCATTATTTCCTTGTTTTTGTTCCGATTATTGTTGTCATTCTCTCACTTTCAAGAGTTTTCACATCCCTATTTAGTATCGATGCACATAAAGAGTAGGTAGGAAAGAAGGGTCTGCTTCAGGAATTCCAAGCAATAAAACACAAAAACAACGCAGGAAGGGTTCGAACAACTACTTTCATGCAGAGACATGCATTTGGAATCTGTTTATCGTTACTGGGTCAAACAAGAGGGTAACATTACTGAAACAATGATCAGGCTACTTAGTATATAACAGAGCATATAGATTTCAAGGAGGAAACGTATGAAGACGCAGACTTCTTCGTTATCAATATGTGCGGCTTATCTTTCGTGTTAACGAAAGTAATATCCCGCTTTACCTCTTCTTACATCTCAAATGAAATGAATGCCATGAGGAATCGAATATTTGCTGACTGCGTCTCTTCTTGCTTCCATCCTTACCAACATAGCAAATGCCGGGATGGTTCCTCTGAAAGGGCACGGCCGAATTCCTTCCCAATCCTTCCCTAATCCGATGAGACCGATGACCACGCTGTCTGGTCTCCTTCCCCAAACCAACCAACCAACCTTACCAACATATTTCTTCGTTCTCGTGGTAATCATGACATTCTATATGTATGCTGCAAAAGGTTGCACGTGAACAAATTCGACATCGACGTGCAAAGCGTTTGATATATTACATTATTTTCAATTCAAATAAGCTTCCGATGTATTTTTACTTCGTTTGTATTTTCAGATGATTATGAACGTTACGGTAAATTATCTCACGTGCTTTATGTTGTATGAGAAACATTGAATCATCCGTTTTGCTTTCCCTACGTTGAAATGATATAATGCCGGCGTCAACAGCCTTCTTCCACGCCGGAAGCTGAAACTTGTATCATTCTGGATTAATGATAATTGAATGTCTCAAATGTATACATAGCCCACAAGGCGACGTCAGAAACCATCAGGGAAGAACGCCGCATAAAAACCAAACGTGCGCGCGCGTCTCCACTCTGAAGAATCGCATCGGACAATCACGACAAGCATTTCGCTGAGAGCTGACTCGTAAGAGAGCCGAGAATTGGCAGCGTCGTAGCAAGTATTTGTCAACACTGTGATAGTGCATTTACTTCCGGATGTAGGTCGGCATTACCTCTCTAAATTCACTTGACATTCGTTTTCCACATCGAAGACTCATACGATATAATCCACTGTAAGATGAGACACTTAGAAAGTATATTTAATTTCTGGACTCCAAGAACGGCGTTCTTCACATAAGTAACACCTGTTTGTGTGTTTAAGGTTGCGTTTTGAGGCTCAGGCAACATTGCACCGACTATAGTCCGCCTGTTGTCACTAGAGTTTCGTTAGCTCAGAGGTTCCCTTGTGCGTTGCGGTGCTCGTACTATAAGACATAGTAGTTCCACTCTCGGTGGAAGCCGCTGACTACAACCTTTTATTTTCAATTTTAATTAATGGAGTTGCTAACTGCTAGTAAAAATTCCTTATACGAAATCTGAAGAATGCCTTTAAACATCAATCTTCGTACGATTTCGACTTAGTAAATTATGTTAATATCACGGATGCCTGCTTCGCAAATGCCAAGGTGCTTCACTGTGAAATAGTTCCTGAAAAGATTCAAACCGACTGTCAACGATACGAATTTGAACTGTCAGGAGGTTGTTTATGAAGTGCACATGTTGATTAATATAGTTCCTCTCTTCTAAATTTTTGCAGTAGCATTTAACTGTAGACGTTTTCTGACACCGGCCTTAGCAATTCCTTTCCGTTCTCTGAAACCTCCAAAACGATAAATTTTTCTGGTTTAAATCTGATGACCTTAACTATCACTTCCGATCAACATTAAATACTTCATGAATCCATACATGGAACTCCAAATGTGTAGTGTTACTGCACTGCTACAGAGCATGCATTGCAAGGCATTCACACAGTTTATCGCATAGACTTACCATAAGCAATGAAACAAGAACTGTAATGCACTTTACACCACAGTCGCTCACTCGGGCTTGACCAAAACATCCGAACGCTGACCAAAAGTTGCACAAATAATTGAGTTTGAAAGGAAAAGAAACGAGGTATGAAGCATTTAAAAATTCGTCGGTTTTAGTGAGGTGGTTTAACTTCGTCCCAGTCTATAAAATTAATTTCGGGCCACACTCAACTCTTGCCGATTAATGTAATATAATACCCGCCTACTAATCACGACGTCTGTCTCCGTTGCTTTTGAGCGTGAATGGAAATCGTAGAAATTTTCTGTAGAGCAACATTTAATAATAAAGCGTTTTAAATCATCAAAAGCGATGAGCGGTAGCAGGTGCTTTCGATAAAGAACGGGGGAGTGCAGCCCCACTGCTGTCGCCACGGCCGCTGCCGGTAGCCAGCAAATGGATCCCGGGGCTTTGCCGCATACGGCGTCCAGAGGAGGACAGTCTGCAGGAAATCTGCCGCAAAATGGTTACTGGATAAAATTGTGATATCGGTGTGTCAGAAAGCGAAATAGATTGAATCTGCCCTACCATTACGTTCACGTCTTCAGCATTCAGACAGAAGAGGCTATAAAAATATTTTATGCCAGCTGCTCTCGATCCTCTGACATTATGAACAGAAATAACGCACGCTACCGCTTTTTTTTAATTTTATTTTTATTTTTTTTATTTTGTTTTATGTATTTTTGTTGTGTATGTGATCAGAGGCCTTCTGCGCCGCACTGGTAATATGTTGAGTCACGTCTTCTCGAAATTGATGTTTTCCGTTGAATTGTTCAGAAATGTTCATTGGTTCAAACAGGAAACCTTCTTCTCTCTTGGCTTAACACATTCCAGCTGCGAGGCGGCTCGTGGAAAGCACTCCCAAGGAAGTTCGAGAAAAATTGTCTGTATTTTGGGTGACGGACAACGACATAATGACGGTCATTGAGGTATGTCCAAAAATCGAGTACAGAGTCTACAGTTTGTCCAAATAGGTAGTGAATGGCATGTCCGCGAATCCAGTTCACAGCATTAGTCTTTGTCCGAGGAAAATAGTCACGTTCCGGAAATAATAATGAAAGGGGAGTAAACCGATCCGGAATGTCCGCGTTAGAAAAGCCACAATACGTCGAACCAAGTGCCAAACCTCCGCCGCCGGTCCGCAAACAAACCGATGTTCATCATTGTCTCGCACTCCACACGTGCAACATAGAGGTGATTGGGCGAGGTGGATACGATGAAGGCGAAATTGGTTGATTTGCTTACCATTGACAGTTAGGTGCCAGACAGATTGAACATTCGTGTCAAGGTAACATGCGAACACCGCGCGCCATACATGACGCCAGTCAACCTGGGGGAACTTTTGTTCTATCGGGTTAGGTGGACGACCTAATTGGAGGACATTGTATACTGCCTTTGTCTTGAGTAAAAGCTGTCTTGGTAAGGTGAGGCGTAGATAACTGAGTTCAAGAAAGAAGTACCGTATATAATGGAACTGGGCCGGAACATCCGAGATCATCACTGGGGCTGACAGTGAGACCGGCGAATATGCCGACAGGAGGAGACCAGTGAGGCTCGTTGGGCAACGTGTCCATACCATCATCTGGGAGCTGACAAATAGGGCGCGAGCTCTATCCGGCACGTGAAACAGACCTATCCCACCTTGTTCACGGGGAAGAGTAAGGGTTGCATAGTTAACTTTGAACAACAGCCCAGAGCTGTGCCATCGCTGCCAACATGCGACGTGCCACAGTAAGCGGGAAAGGCAGAACTTTTGCTACATGGGGAACTCGGGATGCGATATATATATTGACATATCGAGCTCGTTGGAGAATATCTAGGGATCGAAGGCGATGGTCCATAAGACCTGCTCTGATCATTAAAAGGAGGCATCGGCAGTTGATGGTGGCTGAACGCCGGAGATCAGATGAAAAATCTATTCCCAAACAGCGAATGGTATCAACGGTGGTGAGAGGTGTAACGCACTCCACGGGAAGTCCCGTGCCAATGAACGTAACTTGTGACTTACGTACGTTTAAAGAGCTACCCGGCGCCTCACCATAAGTCGCTACCCACGTCAAAACAGCTCGAACCTCGTCGGCATTACGTAAACAGATGACTACATCGTCAGCATAGGCCGTGCAACAGAATCGGTAGCGATCTGTGGACAACTCTACCAAACGTTGTTTAGTCCACATAGCAAGGATTCCAAGGAAAAGGCGTACAAAATTGCTGATAGAGGGCAACCTTGACGTACGGATCGACCTATTTTTATTGGTGGAGTGAGTCTGCCATTGTACATAATCCTGGACAAGGCACCCCGCAGAAGGCGCATCACTACCGTGATAACGACGATTGGGAAACCCATATGGTGGAGAACGGCCGTAAGGAACGAATGGTCAACCATATCAAAAGCTTGACTAAAGTCCAAAGACGCAAGTGCCCCAGAGAGGCGTTGTGCCTGGGTAACGGCGATCATATCCCTGTAGCTGCATAAAGCCGTGCGGATATTATTATCCCCTCCCAGAGATGCTTGGTCTGGCGACACAACATATCGGGCAACGTTTTTAAGTCGTGCCGCCAAAAGGCGAGTGAAGATTTTCATATCACTGTTAAGGAGGGTGAGGGGCCGATAATCACTGATATTGTTGCCACCATGCGGTTTATGTATAGGAATAATAATTCCTTCCATGAAAGCGTCCGGCACAGGTACTTCTGGAGACATCAGTTCCCGACAGATGGAGGTGAAGGTGGACTCTAACAAATCACGGAAGGTGCGATAAAATCCGAGGGGAAGACCGTCGGGTCCTGGAGAGCGATTGATGGTTCCTGCCCGGATCGCATCGCGGACTTCCTCATCAGTCACCTCTGACATCAAGTCAATCGCCGCATCTCCTGGGATACCACCGAAGTTGAGCTGTGTGACTTCCTCGATCAACTATGGGGAATGTGGAATTGCGGCGTATAGCTGCTGGTAGTGGGCATGAAGCACATTCCCTATTGCAGATAGGATTACGTAGCGACGCCCTTCTTGATCTGTTAGGACGTGAATCAATTTTCGGCGTCGATTTTGGCGTTCTTGGATGATATGGTACATCGACGGTTGTTCATGAGGCATGCGATCAGCAGTACGAGATCGTACTATCGCTGCTTCCAAATGCCTTCGCATGAGATTGGTGATTTGGGCCTTAGCATGGTTCATCCTTGTATGGCGTTCAGGTGAGGCTGGCGTCGTGGAGCATTCTCGTAGGATCCTGTAGTAAAAGTCCATAGTGCTCTTCCTACAGGCGACAACATCTTTGCCATACCGGATTAAAGTTTTTCGAAGAGCAGGTTTTGCACACTGGATCCACCAGGATATGGTAGACAGATACGTGGGTCGGCGTCTATTACATGTGATCCAAGTGTCTTCTATTAGAAGTCGACAGTCAGGCGAATTAAGAAGTGCCATGTTCAGTTTCCATAAACCACGTCCGTGCCATACTGCCTGTCTTGTGAGAACAACATCACAGAAGTAAGCCTCATGATCTGAGAAAGCAACAGGCCAGATTTCAGCCTGTCGAGTGTGTTGAATTAAGGATCGCGAGATGTAGATGCGATCCAGTCGGCTAGAGGAGTGCGCACTGTAGTACGTAAAACCCAAAAGATCACCTTGAACATATCTCCATGTGTCAACAAATTGTAGCCGCGTGACGACTGTTTCCAGTGCTGCGCATGGTGAGTGACGCGGCAATTGATTCTGAGGTCGCTGGGTGCAGTTGAAGTCTCCACCCATGACCCAGTCATCGTGTGGTCCCATAAAAAGGGGTGTAACTTCATTCGCGAAGAAGGCATTGCGTTCACGGAAGTAGCTGGATCCCGACGGCGCATAAATATTGACGATGCGTACACCAAAGAGAGTAAGGGCCATACCTCTGCCGTTGGGGAGGTATAGGACATCTTCGGCAGGAAGACATTCGCGTAAGATGATGGAAACAACACTACCGGTGTCCGAAGCGGGAGAAGGATGCGCCATGAAACCATGTGGTGGTGAAAAATCGGCGACATGCACTTCCTGAAAAAGCGCAATATCTATGTCCGCATCATAAATCATATCTCGGAGCAGCGCTAGTTTGTGGGGCGCACGAATGGTCGCGAGGTTAATCGTTGCGACACGATAAAGCTGGTGTTGGAGTCCCACAGGCACAGGTGGGGCTTCTTCTTCAGGAGCGAAAGGTCGTCGATCTTGCCGGTCCGCTGAAGAGGCTGCTATTGTGGAGAGTTTGCGGGCGCAGGCGCAACCGATGGGGGCGCCTCATCATCAGTACCGTCCACCCCAGTCCCTTCGATCTCCACATCGTCTGCCCAGGAGACTGATACTGCGGTAGGGCATCGGCTGTGCACATCATCCACGTGGAGAGGAGACGTAGTTTTCGTCTCATCGGATAGGCTCTCTTCAACGTCGATCTGTGGGGGCGACGGCGCCAGTAAGGAGGGGTGGTCGTTGCCAGTGGTCGCCTGTGGCGGGTCGTTCGCATCAGACTTTTGGTCATCAAAGAGCGGTTTGCCGTCCATCTTCGGGTCTGCATCTCTGGTATCCATCCGTAGAATGGATTCATCTGGGGGTGTACGGCTACGTTTCTTGCTCTTTCGTGTCGACCCTTGTTTTCGAACATGTCGTTCAGAGTCTGATTGCGGGTGGCTTTCGTCTGACTCCGGACCAGTCTGAAGGAAAGTAGAAGTAGATACCATTCCCGGATCAACGTCCATCTCAGTAGCATTTTCAGTCACATTGCTGCGAAGATTCGGCAGGTCAGGATCTGGCGTCTGTGGCACCTCAGAAGGATTCTCAGTAGCCGTTGCATCTACCTGATAAGACGACGTCAACGAAGCAGGAAGACCCTGTGGAGAGGTGCTACCTTCCTTGGCAACCTTGGCATATGTGAAAGGGATCTGAGTGATCACCGCTGTGGACGCTTCCTCTCCGACCGGCGTCTGGATCAGGCGGCGTCGCATGCAGGCGGATCTGACGTGGCCTTCTTGTCCACAACCCGCACATGTTCGGGGTTGGCCGTCGTACATGACAATGGCCCGCACCAAGCCAATTGTCAGGTATGATGGTATATGTTTTTTCAGTTAAATTTTGACCTGACGCACACCAATAAGGACGTGGTAGGTCGCGAAGGTTTGCCATTTTTCCTCTACGTAACCGATGACGTTACTGTATGGTTGTAACGCAGAGACAACTTCGTCCTTCGGCACTTCAAAAGGTAGTTCAAACACCCTAATCGTGCGTTGACCGTACTCTGCGAGTTCAAGTGTTACAGCTCCGACGTGACCATCAGAGTATTTGAACTTAAGTCCATTGGCATGGCAGCGAATAACACCTTCACACACCTCGGTGTTTGTCATTTTAATATAAACGACACTACTCATGATCGAAAAATGGATTCCGATAACGTGGTTAGGATCTAAACGAACTCCTTCACGTATGAACGTTTCAACTTCATGTGCACGAGGTCGAGCATGTTCAGCTGAGAACGAAACTTTAAGGGTCGCACGGTGGTAAGCGCTCGACATGTTGTTCACGGTGGACGGACACAAGCCTTAAAGCTGCGACGCGGAAGTAAACAACGCCTGCAGCGGAGCACTGGCCGGCGCGTGGGGCCGTCCGCACGCTGCCACGGCTGAGAGCCGACTGCTAGACCACAGGCGTAATCGGGCTATGGTTTCTCTATCATGAGACAAGTTTTCCTCCAGGAAGTGCTGCAGTCTACAGTGTTGCCAGATTGTGCAGATAACCGGACTTAGAGAATTAGCTAGTTGGCCAGTTTATTTGTCCCATGTCGCGATCGGCGCGGACTTAGCCTCCGAAGCGGCCGGCCGCCGGTCAAGTTTTATGTCAAAGAGTGTACAGTAGTGTTAAAGAGTGTAAAACCTTTGACGAATTTAAACAAGCACTATGAAATGATAGTTAAATCGACACCCTAGCTGCAAACAGGCGTTGATATACACCATCAGGGACATGTTGAAAATGTGTGCCCCGACCGTGATTCGAACCCGGGATCTCCTGCTTACATGGCAGACACTATATCCACCTGAGCCACCGAGGACACAGAGAATAGTGCGACTGCAGGGACTTATCCCTTGCACGCTCCCCGTGTGACCCACATTACCAACTATCCACAACCTAGATTTGTAGTGTTCCTAATAGATCTATTAGGCGTACTACGAATGTAGTAAAACCGGAAACATGCATAAGGGAGAAGTACGTTATGTCGAGACGTCAGGGCTGGCCACAGTATTTTTAGGAGATGATCCAGAGCAACCAGTATCTGGATGTCCCCTACGAACCGTCTGAAATGATCAACATATGTGTGGTGAAGATGCTACGACATATCCTGCGAGGACTCAAATTGGCTGGGAGTAGTACATCGGACGTTAAAGAAGTCGAACAATTACTATGACCTATAAGTTTCAATTACGCTACTGTCACATCGAAAGGACGATACGAGGAACGTGGGAATTTTCGATTGAGAGGATGAATGACGGGCCTCAAATGTTGGAAGACTGAGTGTACTACGAATAGAGACAGCAATAGAGGCAAGAGATGTGTGAGCGTTGGTAAAATAAGAGCGAGCGAGATAAAAGAGAGCCGGCCGTGGTGGCCAAGCGGTTAAAGGCGCTACAGTCTGGAACCGCGCGACCGCTACGGTCGCAGGTTCGAATCCTGCCTCGGGCATGGATGTGTGTGATGTCCTTAGGTTGGTTAGGTTTAATTAGTTCTAAGTTCTAGGTGACTGATGACCTTAGAAGTTAAGTCGCATAGTGCTCAGAGCAATTTGAACCATTTTTTTGATAAAAGAGAAGCTTGTTCGTAGAGAACCGTTGATTATTGTAAATACGGCTTCAGTTATGACTAAGGGGCAGACGGTTAAAATGTTCATGTTTCAAAATGAGGAGTACAAGTGACAGAGTAGTCGTTGTTGACTTGGTTATAAAAAGTCGCTGTAGAGATGATAGTTGACGATTTTCGGTTAAGAAGTGATGAGAAAAATGTATTAGCCTATGATTACGTTCCAGGTTAGCGCTCGCCTCAATCTAGAGGACTCACAGTATAAACAATAAAATGAATTGATAAGATAAAAGGTGATGGGTGTATAGAGGACTTAATTTATCACAGTTATCGGAGCAACATTGAGATATGGTAAACTATGTACATGGACTGGACACAGTAGACTTGGGTGACTGGTATAATATGGCAAGTGGGCAGGTAAGTATGAGATGTATAGCGGGCATCAGTAGACCTCTCCGGGATTACTAATAGCGCATGTAAACAATAAATAACCAGATGAAAAGATTAGCCATTAACGTAATTCTTACCTGAGCTGTCAACCAAAAGAATTTTGAGATTAAACTAGGAAAACTGTCATTGGAAACTTTCTGTAAGAGAAGTACCTATATTGAAAAAAAAATTAACCATCAATATGCATATTGCAGAGAATTAACAAGAGTGCAAAGAATCATGTAAATTACATAAGTAAAGATAAATCTTTGAAGAAATAAGAATTCACTATGTATTAATAGTGATGGTTATAAGGAAAATATATTAAATAGCTGAGGAGATTAATTAGAATTATTGTTAAAGGAAGAAGGAATTGTAAAAGTTTTGTTAAGGAATGTCATTTTTGAATGAGGAAGAAATTGTAAAAACTATATTTGTTTATATTTTATGAGGATTGTGTTTCTAATGTAAGTATTGTAAACTGTTTGAGGTCACACCGGTCACAAGTGGGAAAGAAGCAAGATAGAGCTGCGGAGGGAAGACAGAAGGAGAGAGTGGAACAAGTAGAGGATGCGCTATGGCCCAGCCCTCGTCAGACACACACACATGGCACAACAAACTAGTCCAGCAGGTTGAACAACTGAGACAAATGACGGCGGTCACTGCCTGCCAACCGAAATAAGCTTCTCCGAGGACAACATGCTCCGTGTTTACTTGCTTGCTGATGTATGACCCGTCCACGTAAGTGGACGCCCCAAAGGAATACATGGCACCTACCACCGCCTCGTCGCGAGTGTGCAGACAGCTAGCCGAACCTGAGGTACCATTATTACGAGGAAGGTGTACCCGTTTGCATATGAAAATGATGACGTCGGCTGGGGACAGCAGTCTGTCAACGAACCACTACGTGTGGCCCATGACTAACTATAATGTGTCATCACACATAACACTATTCATAATTGACACAATTCACACTGTTGAGCGAGTGAATGGACAATAACTACTCGATTTTGATTTTCTTGTGACATTATTCGAGAAGAAAGAGACATTGTTTCTAAACCTGCATATAAAAACTAATGTGAACAGCTATGATCAGATCATATCAGAGAGTGGAACTTTAGTGAGATAGATTATGGTCGCGAACACATGAACATTTGATTCTGTGTGTGTGTGTGTGTGTGTGTGTGTGTGTGTGCGTGTGCGTGTGCGTGTTCGCAACAAAGATAAAAGGGAGAAACTTTATGCTGAGAACGATCCTGCATCACAAATAGTTCGCCTTCTTGTCAAACTAAGATAAATACGCCACAACAAACTAGATATGCTTCCACAAAGCTTCAGTACAGGAACTAAACCTGTACCTCTCATACCAATCCCGTCACTACCTCAATCTCATGTGACGAACTTGTTTCGTGCCTCACACAGACCACAATTTTGTGTGCTTCTTTTTCGGAAAGTATGGGATGTACTTTTGAGCGTCTTATTTTCTTTTGTGAAACAGAGATTGACTTGCTGGTCTTAATATGAAATCTATTGAGATGTTTGGAAACTTTTGTTGTTTTTAACTTGCCAATATGATCTTAGATGGAGGAGACGCGTATGTTGTAATATCGGACTCCACTAGTTTTGTATTATAATTCATCCGATGTTTGATCACACCAATCGAAGCGTTATTTACAGTAGTGTACACCTTTTCATGCACAATGACACAAGTGTTATTTCTGTATGAAAAATTATTTTTTTTGTATATGCTTTGAGTTTACTTTGTTTTGTGCCAAGTATGTTGCTAAATGTATCTTGATTTTTTCGTACATCTAGTAATATGTATTTATTTTGAGTCTTACCTCGTTTTGTGAGAAGTACGTTGCAGTAAAATCCTAAATTTTATATATGCCTGATACTACGTATATTGTTGTGTGACTATGTATCTTCAAGAATTTTGTCATGTTTGCCCTGTCGTAGCATGTATAAATTTTGCAAAACTGAGCATGAGTTGAATTTTGATAATCGTTTGAAGTGAGAATGAATGATTAATCGATATTTAAAGCATAAAAAGTATGAGTATGCCTAAGCAAACATTGAATGAATGAGTAAAGAACATATTACTACATTGGTTTGCAGTGTTATTAAGTGTGAATGTATGTCAAGCTAAGACGAAATGTTTAACGCAATTTGAAAACCGGTACATTTGGATAACATAAATAATTTAGAAGTGAGGGAGAGAGACACAGCTGTGCTGACGGGGTCTATTCTCTGTAGACAGAGAAAGAAAGAGAGTCGGACACAGTTTTTCGGCACCGAGTGTCACGAAAATTGTTACTGGTTAACCGCCTGAAACGAAGCAGGGGACACAATTTCTTACCGGTCGGTAGTCAGAATACTTATTGTTCAGCCAGTCAATGTTATGTGGTGGCAGAAAAACACAGAACCCGAATCTTCCTTATACGAAGGAGATGGCGCAAGATTACTCTGCAGCCAGGAGCCATCACACTACGACCTCTTCAAACGAGCGACACCCTAGCTAGGTGGCACTTCGATCAAACTCGATGAGCAGGCAATTCAGGCGCTTTTCTGGCAGACTTCAACTAAGTCGCTGATACAAGTCGTTGATACAAAAGCAATGACTGATTCTGCAACCACTTCAGCCTCCACCTGCACATTAATATGGTACGATGTAGCTGTAACAGTGGGACAAACATAGAGATAGTTGAGTCATTTTTACTGAGATTCAGTAATTTCGAGCTTCATTCTGAACACTTGTTTGCAAATTAAGGTTCAACATGCTTCCAGCTTCGGCCACAGATGGAAACATATACCCTTGTGTAGCGCTTTCTGTCTTTAAACACTTACCCTCTGGCAATCACAGAACGGCTTATGCGAATATAATTGTTTATCCAGACAATCGCTGAATCGGGTTACAGATCCATTTTCCAGACCTGCCAAGGCTTTAGCTTATCACTGTCAACCTTTGTCAAAACATTTATCATGGATGTTAGTGTAATAAACCGAGTTAACTGTGATTCTTGTTTAATTTCTTAAAGAACGAATTCTTTAATCACTATTTTGGAAGGCAACGAATTAATCATGTCAGATGCACAGAGCCATTTATATACATCCCATTAACATTGCATACATTAGCAAGAAAGCACCTTAACCCCGTGACCACTTACACGAAACATTCTCATTTAAATTCAAATGAGTAAGATCTATTTTTGAAGCCAGATTTTTGGTAACTGCTTCAAATTTTATATGAAAAAGGAGAGCTTCAACTTTTCATTTTGCGCAATTTTTCAGGCCTCAAAATTTCTCAGTCGACTTTTGGAAAAAAAATAATCACTTACAAAATTCGAGTTTAAATGTAATGGGGTTACATGTTACTTTCACAACAAACTACTTACCCTATCATCATTTATCCAACTCATTCCGCAATCTGTCCATTATCCAAGCATGCACACATTATTTTCGAAATTTTTACTCTGGAGTGTGCCCTCTGGTTAATTTACTAAACACACAAATAGTCATCAGGTGCACCGAGCAACATGTACGAATCCACTTACGTGCAGTGCCGACTGTGTCCCATGTCCCCAGTTCGTAAGTACATACCATGAAACTCACGGTCCGACCTTCGCCCATGAGCTGGGGAGTCATGTATTTTCCACTATGGGCGGGAAACCAGTGGCTGTTGCGCCTATAAAGTGGAATATATATATTTGAGTAACAGCATTTATATTCAGTTATTAATACTTCCATTTATCTATATGTTATTCACATATTTTGAATTTTCCGATCGCTTTTACACTGTAGTAGACGCATTCTTAATATTAATGCTACATGTTCTCGGGATATGTCGTATTCATTATAAACCTTGTGTAC
This sequence comes from Schistocerca cancellata, assembly GCF_023864275.1. NCBI lineage: Eukaryota > Metazoa > Arthropoda > Insecta > Orthoptera > Acrididae > Schistocerca > Schistocerca cancellata. The sequence continues at coordinate 516,451,156 of NC_064626.1, forward strand.
CAAGTACCTTTCACTATTGTACTTGCCTTTCCTGACTGCACATACTCTAATTCCAATAAACCTTCTTTCCATAGGTTAAGATAGAAGTATTACCATATTTTAAAACGTAAGTGACTTAGCTATAAATAAGTCTTCTGCTAACAATTATTTTTCCCCATACAATTCAATAGTTCCAATGCCAAAACTGATTTCTCTCAGACCTTATGACAGAATCGAAAACTTCATATTGATAAAGGTACCATAAACACTGAAATAAAAGTAGCGATACATACTCATGCCAGTAATATCGGGACATCCCCAGCCATCGGTGGCAGGAAAGTGGTATAGTTCGAGACGGCGACATAGTGATACCCTTCTGGCCACTTAAGAGTGGCGTATGGAAGTTCCCATTGAACGCAAACGACTATCGAAAGACTTGCTGTCGATGCCAACTCGTGTGAAAATTACCTACCATATAGGATCACGCCATCTCACCGGGCCAACTACAAGGTACGTGTGTCTAGTAGATACTGCCGAGATTGTTTATGTTGTTTTGGTAGAAATTGTACATTTCAGCAACTACCTTCTGTCCGGAAGAAGATTTACCCAAGTAACTCCAAACATCAACCAAAATTAATCCTCGAAACACAAAACAGCTCTTGACCAGTTCACAGAGCTTAAAGTGTAGCAGGCTGTCTTGTCATATGAGATGAGCCATACTTGTATCGAAATGACAAATCGAATTAGCGCCGGGTACTAACATGAGTGTGGCCTTTTGGCGATTTCTAAGCTCTTCTAGCAAATATCGAGACCACCACAAAAACACAAGACATAATGATTTAAAATACGAATAAACACACAACAAAGATCGCACAATTCACCGGCAGACAACGCTGACGACTTTCCTGCCCTAGGATCAGTGATGTTACATCAAAGGGATTCCATCCAGAATTACAATTAAAATAATTTCCATGACATTTATTAACTATTGCCCTTGCCAGTGAAGACCATTGTAGGAGAAAAACACGACATGACATTTAAATTCTAAATTTTTTATAGCGATTGAACATGGTTTTGTAACACCGGAAGCTATGTTTCTGTTATAAAAAAAGTGGTCATTGTCCGCCGTATCGTCCGTTGACTGACTATTCTAGCATCGCGTAACAGAGGGGGATCGAGTTCTATTATCGTGTTGGACGTAGTTCTTCGTGCTCGTTCAATCACCGTGGAATCAATAATGCATGACCGAAGACAACGTGAGACACTCCTCCAGGTCATTCATTAATACTAATGGGGAAATGTTGGCCTACGTTCGGTCGATGGTCCCAGTGCTTCAGAGTGGCAGGGACGACTGGAAGGTAGCGGGTCACCATGAACCGCTGATTCACCAATGAAGATTATGTAATGTAAACAAAGTGCTCTAGAAATACAATTAGCCTCTTACATTTGTACTAAATCAGCACGCAAAAATTAGGAAAAACTCACAAAAGGCAGCAGCAACTAGAAAAAAACATAAACCAATTGCTACGAAACTCAAGTACATTCTTATCGCGGTATTGCTGCACGAAACCCTTACAGCAATGGTCTATAATAATCCGGTGCAGCCCGAAACTTAAGTTAGGTAATAAGTAAACATGAGAGACATGATCTACTAAAATCTTGTGCTGGAAAAAGGACATAAGTTCAGGGAAGCGGGAGAATGGCACCGTTTGTCCAAACATTCTGACAAAATCAGCTGTTGCATCCAGAGCATGTAACTGATTTAGACTTGCGTTCTCGAGATATGACCCACGCGCATAGCCATAGCAGTCAATGAAATATTGCTCTCAACAGAATTCCCGAGTAGCACGGTAAATCGACGTAACAAAGGACAACACGGAAACCGCCAGGCTTCGGAACTTCCTTACACCTAAGTGTAGGGGAAAGGGTGTCGTAGGCAACCTACGCTCCAGTACCCGGTTGCAGAAACACTAGAAAATGATTTGGTGAGAAACTGCGAAGCAGTGCGACATGAAATTGGTGAATGTGAAAGACTTGAAGTGCGTAACCTAGGTCAATACCTTACACCGTTCTGAGCAAGTTACGAGGGATAGAAAAGAGAGTGCCATTATGCGAGGGTAGTCCTGTGAACACCCTATGAGGTGCCTAAGATTTTTTGTTACTGACATTTCCTGGTATCGGTCAAGTAGTCTATCTTCTGTCTTTGATTTAAGGAATATAAAAAAAGTTTATGTTCATAAATCATTGATGATGTAAACGGTGTTTTGTTGGTAGTGTGCGTTACCATTAGCGACAAGGGAGCTTCTGGTAACTGCAGATAGGAAATTTGTATGTGGGAGGTATTGGATAGAATACTGAATGATAAAGTAGGAGACATGTATATGGTAAGGAACTTGTTATGACATAGGAACTGGTAGGAGTTAAATAGGAAATGAGTCATATAGATGCAAAATTTGAGGTGGTATGCTTGGGAGCAGGCTAAAGTTGCTAGGATGTGTAGATCTCAGGGATTAGTTCATAATCTATGGAGGCAGTAAGTGAAAATTTCTCCAGAGGAAGTGGAGATGGAGATGTGAGTGCCTGAAGAGGAAAGCAAAGTGTAACATATGTGCAGCAGCTGGGGAGAGCTCTCAAAGATGGAGGATATAATAGGGTCTTAGGACTCAAGTTTATGGATGATGTACACCAGGGGAATGTTCTCTACATGTCTGAATAGCTGAGAGAAACTTGTAACTTGGTACAAGCTTAGGAGTGGGAGAAGGTACTCTCCTCAAAAACCAAAGTGGTATACAGGTGGTTTCAGGATTAAGAGGGTGGTATTTCTTGGAAGGAGAGAACGTCCATTTCCATATCTGAGGACAGGGAGTGTGAAGGTCTCGTATGTATGGGTAATGGTATCAGAATGTTGTCTCTATGCTGAACTGGTTAATAATCCTAATAGATGGGGTGTTTTTGTTTGATTAGTTGGTGGGAATCGAGTGAACTTTTCACTTTAGAAGATTTGACAGATGTAGGTATTTGGTAAAAGTCTCAGAGGCATAATGCTTAGGTAGTTTTTGCTCCATTATCGCCTAAGCTTTTGCAATATTGATAGGGTGGCACTGTTGGTTATATCAAGGGCCAAAATTGGTAATGTGGAGTTGGAGCGATCGTTAGGATGGATTGAGAATGTGGAGGACAACAAGTAAGGCAGTGTCATCACCATAATAGTGTAACTACGCAGGAGGTAAGAGTTTTAAAGTATTAGCGTATAGAAGATAAAGAAATGCCTGGGGCCACCTGCAGTTGGATGGAAAAGTGAGTGTTAATTAATGTGATATAGGATAGACGGCGCAAGCTCTCTCCACATGGAACTTCTTACCGGAATAATAGTAATAATAGTCATTCTGCTATCGCTACAGTGTACCAAATTCACCGCATCAACTAGTCGAACAGGAAGAAATGCAGTTAAGATAAAGCCATCTGATGCTTCGTTTTTGGTTCACTGTTCAGTGGCTAATTGGTAAAGTGTTAGCACACCAATCCAAAGGCCTCAGCTTCGATCCCTGCTCAATATCTGGATTTTTATGTGTCACTTATCAGTTAGTTGACCTCCGGCAACGTTTGTTGATGTGAATTGCACCATAGTTGGGAATCCATGAGTAGTGGGACAAAGCAGATGTCAGCGCATTTTGTTAGTGTGGGTTGCCTACATCAGGGGCAGGTATGCACTCAGGGGCAAACCTATTGTTCTCCTTTGATTGCCAGGTCCTTAACCTATTGTTCTGCTAAAAAGAACCTTCCTTTTGATTGACAAGCACTTAACCTATTGTTCTCCCACCCCTTCCTACTCCCCTCCCCCCTCAGGAAACCTCTCCCCTCGTTGATACAGCTACACTTTCAGGTCTGAGTTATTGGAATAGCCCCTATCACACTTATCAATTCGATTGACTACTTAATTACATTGATAAATTAATTAACCTCTCCCCCCCCTGGTAAACCCCTTCTCCTCCCAACCTCCCTCCCAGAAATTGGCGGGAAAAAGACTCAGTTTATCGGTCATTTGGAGGGAATTCGGTTGCAGAGTGCAGACTATTGTTTAAACACTTTAGAGACTGTATAGAGTATCATTTAATTATTAATAGCAGTGTACAGAATGTAGTTTGTTTATTTAGTTAAAGAATTTGTCTGTAAATCGACTGCTGTGTATGGAATATTGTTTATACAATTTAGACAATGTGTGGAATATTGTTTATTTAAACGATTTAGGGGATTCAAGGCGGTGTATGGAAGATATTGAAACTAGTGGCTCTTTGTTGGAGAGGAAGGATCTCATAACATGAAATTCTAGGGTATATTGTTTATTTATAAAAGATTCAGTTTGTGGGGGTTGGATTTCTCTTGGCCATCATCCTCTGCTGTTTGGAAACATGCAGGTCTTGTAAGACATAATTACTTGGGGCAAACATGTTGCATAACCTAATGTTTAGCGCTGTACTCTGGGTGACTTAACCTAATGTTCGGCCCTTTGTCGGCACTTAACCATCGTTCCGTTAAGTGTTTTTCCATGTCACTCCCATTTCATCGAACTATTGATACCAAATTAAGTAATTAGTTATGACCTCCCACCATTTTCTGGTACACGTTTCCAATTTCACATGCTTTTTAACGCCATTTTTTGGTGTATTCTTCTTTGTCATTCACCGCCTTAAACTACTGTACTGCGTTTTGCATAAAAATATCGAAATTAACCTAGTGTTCTGCACTTAACCTGTTGTTCTCCTCCACGTCACCCACTCAAGCACCCCCTCCCCCCTAACTATTATACTGCTAATACCACATTGATATAAAAAAAATTATCCAAATTAATTAAATCGATATTCTTCATATGTATGGGGTAGTTTTTTTTTATTCGCAGCATCCTAATGGTCAGTGAAATCAATAGAACATAGTTTAAACAAAAGACTGCTGATAAAAAACACATCCCGTCACCTGACGCCCGATGCCGACGCCACCAACTCCGCACGCACCCCCAGGAATCGGTTGGGCTGCTCCAGTGGTTCGTGAAGTGACGATGTGGCCGTCAGCTGGCGAGCCACGCGAGGGTGCCCTTTTAGGGCCCGCAAGTATGAGGCGGTGTTATCCATTTCATACTTGACGCCTGAGAAATTTTTGTCGAAATATCTGTTCACCTAGGCACCCTTGCTGGCACGATGATGCAGAGCTACCTGTCCAGCGCTACAGAAATCTGTTCCGATGCTTCCGAGAATAGCGCAGGATGCATTGTTCCTAGCGACCCTAATGGGACACGAAAGATGCATCAGCCACTTGCATGTTATTACCTGCCCATCGAGGCTGACGCATCGCCATGAGATGTGTGCGTAGCATGGCTGGAATTTTTGGTATTCTACAGCTCATGGTCTGGAGATGTCCTAATACTACAATGTCGGATGAGGGACAGCATCGCCGGCCGAAGTGGCCGTGCGGTTAAAGGCGCTGCTGTCTGGAACCGCAAGACCGCTACGGTCGCAGGTTCGAATCCTGCCACGGGCATGGATGTTTGTGATGTCCTTAGGTTAGTTAGGTTTAACTAGTTCTAAGTTCTAGGGGACTAATGACCTCAGCAGTTGAGTCCCATAGTGCTCAGAGCCATTTTTGAAGGGACAGCATCATACCAGAGATGGATGGTCTGCTTCAACTTGTCTTTGAACACATGAATAAAGGATACATCACCTTACACTCAGAACTTTCCGTAGATAAATCCCGCAAAAGTTATCTACAGATCATTAAATACATACAAGACTCACAAGAATATTTGGAACCAGGAACATATTTACCAGTGTAACTACAATTAAATATTACGATTACTGCTATAGTCTGACACTGATCAATGTACAGTTAATGTCTCCTCTTGACGGCTGTGGTTCTGGAACGAATCTCAGTACCTATAGCGCACATAATTTTCCACGTAAAAATCTCTCTCATACCCTCGCGGTTATTGATGCGCTGAGTCTATACGTCCCTCATGATAGGACACACACTCATTTTCTCTGGTTATGCCACCACATAAGCCACAGTAACATTAAACTACAATATATACACATTTTACACAAACAGTGCTGTTACCTTTTATATCTGTACAGCGCGCAAAAAAAATTATGGTGACAAGGTCTTCGAATCAGCACTTCTGGAAGGTGCTGCATCCTGCCAAGATTCTCGCAAACAAGTGTTATGAAGGACAGGTGTCCAGCACTATGTGATAATTAATACTGCACCCGCGGATGTAATGCTTGGAAAGACATCACCGACATGGGTTGGTGTGCTGTAATCAACATCAATATCGATAGAACAGCATGGAAAATGCGAGGGTACGCTTAGGGGTGCCGATGAGGGGACATATTGTTACAGCCGTATTGCCCGTCCTGTTTGTACATTATAACAGGACCAGTTGAACACTTGCATTTTTATATTGTGCAGTTGTTTATGAAGTGAATCTATCACCACTTATGTTCAGATATACTCCTCAGTGCGTTGAAATCACAATTCACCATGTCCAATCTATACGTCCATTGTGACTAGACATACGTAATTCTTTTTGTTTTTGCGTGAATAGTAGTTTGATTACTTCCTACAAATGTATGTTGGAACATAAGCCACGGTACCTTTACATTCAAGCAGCAGTACAACATTTCTGATTATCAATTGTAGATAAATAAAAAGATTATCATACGTCCACACTTGCACCAGCTGGGTGTCGCTTTCGCACTGCAAAAAAGCCTCCTGCCGTTACGTATTTATCGATGAATAAAGGATGTAATTACAATTTAAAAAAGCCCTAGAGTCTTTTCGATTTAGAAATTTCACCACTTCCACGAAACCTTTTGGTATTTTCGATACTTGTAAATCCAGCCAACCCACAGTGGCGTCTTTTATATATTCAGATCGCCAAGTCGTGTTACATGCATAGCTTCCACCACCCAGATCACACAATTTTCCCCTGACTAAGAAATCATTGTGAGCCATTGAGTAACTAGAAACTTATCCCGTCTGCGAAGACCTTTACATGAAAACTCGAAAAAAATGGAGGAAACTGATATTTTTACTCGCGAATACCGATGGCGGTGATATAACAGATTCCAAATCATCCTTATAATTTGCGAAGTCAGCTAAGGTGTTTCTCATGCCTAGAGAACCAGCAAACGTGTCCTCCACCCGTCTTTCACCTGCTAGATGCACTCAACACACACCACAATCGATCTTCTCTCAACCAAATAAAGACGGGAAATGTGAAGAAGCAGTCAATCGGACAATTTTCAACTAAGGTGTTTCTCATGCCTAGAGAACAAGCAAACGTGTCCTCCACCCGTCTTTCACCTGCTAGATACACTCAACACACACCACAATCGATCTTCTCTCAACCAAATAAAGACGGGAAATGTGAAGAAGCAGTCAATCGGACAATTCACATGGGAGGGAATAATGGTCCAGCGCAAACGCATGTCCATATTGAATCTTCTCAAATTTCCAAGCTTTAACGAAAGCTATCCAGCACATACTAAGTATTACTCCACTATTCGGCCGTCTAGAGGGCGACATGGTTAAGTCAACTACATTCCTGCATCCCAACAGGTCTCTCCATTCGGACGGCTCCTGCCGTTAGCGGGAAGCGTGAATCATTCCCGCCCCAGGCCACTGCCATTGCCGCGCCAAGCATGCATAGACAGAATCGTCCTACGAAATCGGCCACATATATATTTGATCGCTATACCCACAATTAAATGTTACGATTGCGGTCTCAGTTGAACGACTTTCGACAATTAGTGAAGTATTGGAAATACACCCTACTGACGGCTGTGACTCTGGAAATAGAAATATCTGCACCATTCTTATGACTTGACATACTCTTACCTTTGCTACCACAGTATTCCACGTCAAATCGATACCTTCCGTACGACTGGACATAGTCATTTTCTTTGCACATGTCAGAACACAAACACACCCTGTATAATGGACTGTGCGGCTGGTCCCGGCGGAGGTTCGAGTCCTCCCTCGGGCATGGGTGTGTGTGTTTGTCCTTAGGATAATTTAGGCTAAGTAGTGTGTAAGCTTAGGGACTGATGATCTTAGCAGTTAAGTCTCATAAGATTTCACACACGTTTGAACATCTGAACACCCTGTATAAGTGTGATACTCGAGGCAAACCTATCACGCATCCCCTGCTGCTAAGTATAATACTTCGCCAATAACTGATTGCAGGCGATTCGAAATAATACTGACTAAAAATCAACGATGGGTGGACAGGTCTCATAAGTTTTTCTTGCGAGTGGTACCACTGTGTCTTAGAAAAAGAGGCACAGTCGTCTTACAAACCGCCAGATGTTAAAAAACACGATCACAACAACTACTTTATATTACTGTCACAAGTGGTCTTTGTTCTACAGGTGCGTACTAGTATCCATGTGAAAAGTTATACTGGCTTTATAAATCGAGGTATGGCGTCACCTCTATACATATACCGCGACACTGAATATAGACCGTGATCGCCAAAGTATATATTATCAGACCAACAGTGCGGTTACACATCGCCAATGGTGCAACCTCATAATAAAATTACCGAATTTAGAGAGTTATTCGGCTAAGGAACGTGGTACAAAACCGGAATTTGCAACTCCCTCACGCCACCGCTAGATATTTCTCCAGTATTCAAAAATGGCTCTCAGCACTATGGAACTTAACTTCTGAGGTCATCAGTCCCCTAGAACTTAGAACTACTGAAAGCTAACTAATCTAACGACATCACACACATTCATGCCCGAGGCAGGATTCGAACCTGCGACCGTAGCAGTCGCGCGGTTGCAGACTGTAGCGCCTAGAACCGGTCGGCCACCCCAGCCGGCTCTCCAGTATTCGTAATGCATTCAGTCTCGATGACACGTCAGACGTTCGGTGATATATCGACTGGGATATAGGTGATGGTTGATGTAGAAAGATCACCAACAGTAGATGGTGTGCTGATTGAGGTCATAAGAAATGTACCCTAGCTTTCCAGATCTCTAGTGCTACGCTTTCGGTAGAAATGATGTCTATGATTTGGAATCAAGTCTTTCAATTCAACCCACGTGCCTGCGTCAGATCCTATGGAGAAGTTCTTTAATGATTACAGCCACCAGTGAATAATATTTCTGGCACTCTCGTCTCTGGAAACGAGTCACCTTTTTCGAACCCATCTGCTATAGTACAATTTTAGATAGTCCCTATGCCTCTTGCAACTGCTGCCATTTCTGTAGCTCTGTGCATGTGATCGTTCCAATTTAAGTCTGAACTGAGCAGAATTTGCAGAGAGCTATATACGCCACCTTCTGCAACCCGTGTAGAAACAGAGCGACCCAAGTCAGTGCGACAGGACTAACAAGTTGTCGTAGCTCTGCCAACAGTGTACAGTGTGTAATATCAGTGCCAAACGAAGTCTGTTCCTGCAACAAGAAGTAGTTTAAAAGACAGTACGGGGCCTGGGAGAAGGACGAGGATTTTGCTACTGCATTGTGGAGCGTCCCCAAACTTCATACAGATACTGCAGTCCAAAGCAGATCCGTGTCCCCCAGGTCCCATTCACGTCTATCACTCCAACATGTTATCATCGTTATTCTGTACCATTCAACAGAGAAAATTTACGAACTATAAAAGCTATACTAACTTCATCTAATAGAGAACTCCACAAGATTTTTACTGCATCTCTCTCCTCCCACATATCTAAAACAAATAACATCTGCATGCCGGCATCGAGCACATGTGACGATCCTATTAAATATACAGGTATTGATCCATTGCACGTACCAGTGTAAAGTTGCATCGCCGGTACTGTAGGAGGATGACTGTATCCCACAAACTATACAATAAGTCGCAAGAGACGCCCCCTGTGACCCTGTGTCGTTGTTTGAAACATTGCTTTTTCTGCTGCAACACGCTTTGTACACTGCCATACATTTTGTTTTTCCGCTGCAACCTTGAGGTCTGTGTCAGGTTCTAAATTGACATTAACACGTTCTGATCCATTGCTTCTCAGAGAAAACTAGACGTTTCAGAGTGTAAATCAAGTTGCTACTGCTGCTACCACAGCACATCACACACAGTAGATGATTTTAAATAAAAGACAGTTACAACATAAGGAAATCGGAAGAGTTTGGCTTTGTTGTGGAGAGTTTCCAAACTGCTGTCCTAAGGTGATTGACAACCTCTACATTTAAACTCATCTGTCACAGTGACAGAATAGCTGATGGCTATGCATTCCGTTTCGACTGATTCCTCATATTGCAATCATGTACACAATCACTATTTCAGTGCTAGCCATCCCAAGAAGGTGTTGTCCCTCCACCAAATCTCTTTCTCCATCTCAAACAAGCGATGTCAATCAATCATTATATGGTAACCAACAGTGTACCAGTGGACAGATGGGGTGGAAAAGACACCATCGATGTATTGTAATAATATGCATCACAGTTGATAGTGCGATAATTTTAGAAATTTTACAGTAATTTCAACACCAACCAATGACGCGACGCATGTCACCCAATTTCCGTGTAATCACTAAACCTTCCCTCCTGTACCTTACGAGTATCATTGCGAATGTATTAGATAGATGATTGTGCAGCATGTCCATTCATTGTTGATACACAAACATATACAGCATCTAAGTATACCAGACAGCACTCTACATATTTCCAGCACCTCGAGCATAGTGCATAATTTACGATCTATCTCTATGCGGATGGGTGTCACAGAGCATTCTCGCAGTGTCAGGATAAAATTAGAGACTGAAAGACCGCCTAGCATTGTCTTTGACCAATCCACTCCGCAGCACTGTTACCGATTTAATCTGCAGCTCACCAGAAGTAGACCGCTACATTCAGCGACTCGTGAATGAATGGAGCTTGCCGAGTCCTCGCCCATCCAAGTGCACAAGATTTCTCTATACATGCCCATATCGAGGAGGATAGCACTCCTTATCAGTGTATCATAGTAGATTTAAAAGTGCTGTAATGTAATAGCAGAAGGTTAAGAAGAACAAGAAATGGGTGGTTTTTACGCATGATGGAGCTCCAGACGGATAGAGCTCGAAGCATTTTATGTAAATCAACTACACCATCAATTCTAAAGTATTGTTCTACTGTCTAGGATAAGTACCAGGAGGGTATTGGTAAGAGGGAACATAAACACACACACTCCTAAGGCTACACAGTTCTGCATTTAAAGCAGGCTAGAATGTTAGATAGCTTTAGTTTCCGACCTATCAGTCCTGTGGAATGCAGAGCTGTTAACATTCCAATGTAAGAAACATATTTCCAGCGCATGAAATACATCCATCCTGCAGGTTTCTCTACGATAAACTACGGTAACAAACTGTAAAATGAAGAAACTACTTCCTTAAAATATCGATTCTGTGTGATACATGCGCAATGTAGCTTTCCAGAGATTATAGCATCCACTGTTCACATCCGATCACGATTTAGAAATTATACTATGCTCGCATCAGTCCTATACAAAATGATCGTTAGTAACGGAGAATACCTCTTACAAGGAAACAGATTAACGCATAGCAGCGGCGTCCGACATGTGAAATTACACGTCATGCCACCACTGACTCTGCAGACAGGACATCTGTCAAGCAGATGTATACATTGGGATTGTAGTGTCTCACAAACACTTATCGCTAACTTAGAATCATCTTAGTTATGGAACTGAAGTCTCGATTTTATACCCAAGATGCGACAAGGGAAAGGAGTACATCGCATAAATCTTCGTTCGTTTAGAGGAATGTGACGAAACAGAATGGTCACGTATCATCACACATGAGATGGAAGTCCTCTAATGACGGTGAGGTTTGGTGTTAACGTTCACAAGTAGACAGTGCTCTAAGTCAAATATCGAACGCGTGGTTGTATACGAGTCGAACGCAGGATGTGTCACGTGACTAATGCATCCTGACAGAAGAGCGGAAAAAATGGTCAAATGTCCTGCGCCAACATCTGCCTCCAACCCGAACTCGACCACACCTCTTAAAAAACTGTGGTATTCAAAACGATCTTCGGATTTATGACAACTTTACAGCAGAAAAAGTTCCTTGCAACTTACCTCTGCTTTCTGAAATCTGCCAATGTATGAAGATAAACAAATAAATTTCTTTTGATACATCTACATAATCTCACCGAACATAACACTCTTCATCCCCATGAAAGAGCCACTGGTCGGTTTGGAACGCTGTGGGTGGTGTAGAACTACTACCAGATGGTCGTCGAACCTCCTGTACCGAATGTGAATCTCCTCTCCCAACGTAACTCATGGCAGCGAAGTGTTGTGTATGTGACAATCGGTTATATGAAAATAGCAAAGTAGGAAGTGTTGACAAGGAGAGGTGAGAGCGTCTCCGAAATGGGCTGTCGTGTTTGGACATGACAATGACAACTCTGTGAATGAGTTTGCCATCTTTTTTTTAAAGAAGATTGTTCGTAAAAGGATACTAATAACAGGAACTGGAGATGTGTTCGTCCACACATTGGTTTCGGATTCGGGAGGATTACAGTTGAAATCCAAGTCTGGCCATTCAGACAAAGGCTGGATGGTTCCTCTAAAAGGGTACGGTCGATTTCCTTCCCTGTCCTTGAAATAATCTGAGATTGGACTCCGTCTCCAATGACTTCGATGTCGAAGGGATGTTAAACGCTAATCCTCCTTCCTTCCTTCCTTCCTTCCTTCCTTCCTTCCTTTCAGACACGTGTGTTAAGTCCTGCCAGTGACAATCGGATTCAAACCACGCCAAAATTGCTGTTTCAGTGACTGCAGCTACATCTTAACCAGTTTCCAAGGGAACATTATGAAGGGAACTGCTTGCAGTGGACATTCAGAGCCTGGTACCTCACACAAGACGCAGTGGCATATAACGATGTACATCTTCAGTGAATCAGACAATTTAGAAACTGGGCAGTAGCTGAATGGAGGCGCGTGTTGTGGTCCGACCCATTCCGATTTTGAATCTTTTCAAATGCTGTGAAGCACTGACTGATCAATGGGGCGTTTAACCCGCAGTGCATGGAGGGTCTAGTTTAGACAGAAGTTTATTCTGCAATGTTTTGGAGGTATTTTTCGTAACATGCCCCTTTTAGGCTACCACGAATGTGGTATTGTCCAAAGATCGCGATGCCACGTCACAATCGGAAACGCACATTGGCAACAGACACATTACCTGTGTCTCGCTTCATTCCGCAACGACGAATGGGAGAGGCTAAAGAAGACACACACTCTCTCTCTCAGCACAGCAGCACCCTCGCATGGAGATCAATATAGAGCCGAGCATGGGAGCGCTCTGCCCCCAGTTCGTGACCTCAGGTGATGCAGTCAACATCACTGAGTATTACTAAAGAGTTACTCAAGTCTCAGATTGAAATGTACTTTTGTAAGTGTTGAAAACTGTACTTCAAGAGAATAACTCGTTAATTATTGCATCAAGTGACTCTTTAATATTGTGGCAAATGATTGCATCAAGTGAAGTAGACTTTTTATTCATTCATGTACTGAAGTAAACTAATATTTGATAGTCCCTGTATGTCCATCTTTTCAGAGATTGTTGCTGGACTCGGCTATTCAGCACAGAAGGCCATATCAAACACTTTTCAGCCATCTAATTTCCAAATTGTTATTTTATTGAGCTACAAGTTTCGGCGATATATTGCGCCATCTTCAGGCCACCTGACCGACGAGTAGGAGGATTCCAATCTCGGTTAAGATCAAAATAGATGCCAGCATTCAAACACTGCTATCTGCTTGATGCAGCAATACCCTCAAACAACATCTGGCGAGTCGGCAGTTTGAAAATTAGCCGGCTAAAAGGTGTTTGATTTTGAAACGTTGTAGTTCACCTAGTCCATCTCCCAGAAGAACCGACAGTTCGCGCCCGGGTTCCCGGGTTCGATTCCCGGCGGGGTCAGGGATTTTCTCTGCCTCGTGATGACTGGGTGTTGTGTGATGTCCTTAGGTTAGTTAGGTTTAAGTAGTTCTAAGTTCTAGGGGGCTGATGACCATAGCTGTTAAGTCCCATAGTGCTCAGAGCCATTTGAACCATTTGAACCAACCGACCGTTATGGCTGGACTACTGTAATTTCGACATAAAAGTTTTCTGGGTTTGGTATCGCGTCATAATGTAAAAAAAAACTACATCAGTATTTTTTTTTACATTATGACGCGGTACCAAACCCAGAAAACTTTTATGTCGACTGATTCTGTCCGCGGAAGCCTACGCAATTATATTACTGTAATTTCGTCTGGTCATAACAGCAAATATGAATTGGGATGCATATTTCAGCATTCTCGGTGGCCAAATCTTGTTCTTGTTTCTACATCTACATGAAAAGCATGCTGTCGATATTCGCACTTTCCAAGATGGCGATGGTAGTGTTCACAGAACTGTACACACACATTCCTGGTTTGGACAAACGATTAGTCACTCTATCACATCGCGACTAGCCCGCTACATCACCCACTCTTCATCTCTTAAAATAATGTGTGGGGCTATTTCGAACAGTGGATCAAACGTAGCAATCAACATCTCTGAAATTTTGAAGCTCTATAGGATCAACGAGAGGTTTCGGTTTGATATGGCATACACGAAGAGGCTCGGGGACTGTTTTGTCGATTAATTGAAGCCGTTATCAATGCTAGACTCGGTGTTACTTGACAGTAGCGTGATGTCTCTTGCGGTGACTAATTTTTTGTCCAGTGAGGTTGTATGATATGACAGTGTTTGAGGTGGCCAATAAAGACAATCAGACACATTAATAAGCTTGTTTACAATATATACTCTTAATAACTGAGGCATGCATAACTTAGGTCTTTCTTTGCTGCTTAGTTATGTGAAAGTATTGCTCTTGATGAAAACAGAGAGTCTTGTACACTGATGTAGTCAGTTAAATAGTAATGCATAGTAGCGTCGTGTACGTCGGTGTAATTTCCTCACTACAGTCTTTCATAGACATGCTGTTCACTGAGCCTGGGCTCAGTGGCCGGCCGTTGTTTCCGAGCGGTTCTAGACGCCTCAGTACGGAACCGCGCTGCTGCTACGATCGCAGGTTCGAATCCTGCCTCTGGCATGGATGTGTGTGATGTCCTTAGGTTAGTTAGGTTTAAGTAGTTCTAAGTTCTAGGGGACTGATGACCTCAGATGTTAAGTCCCATAGTGGTCAGAGCCATTTGAACCATTTTTGGGCTCAGTGCGGCAGCTTAAAAAGACGTGACGAACGGTCAGAGTCGCAGGCAATGAGGTGAATTTTGCGTCCCTTGGTGCTGTATATGCGTCAACGCTTCCCTCCTCACCTCCCCACAGGACAGTGAACACTGGAAGAGAGAGTTCTCCCTACGGTGCGCTGGAGAGAGTTTTAGAAGTGCCGCCTGCCGCGTAGCTGTGAGCGGCTCGGGGCAGGCCGGGCGAGGTCAACGAAGATGCCATCGATACCGCCCTACATACCCTGAAAGCCACTGTTCTGTGCGTGGAGGAAAATACTTTGTATCAATATTATCGATTTTCTGTTCTATTCTACTCTCATATTGAGCAAGGAGAAATGATTATCTGTATTCCACTTTACGCGCTTTAATCCCACTTATCTTGTTCTCATGATTCCTCTGTCAGATACACGAGACTGGCAGCATAACTGTCGCGAGATCTTATTCGAATACAAGTTTACCTTTACCCAATAGGCTTTCGTGGGAACTGTATCGTTCTTTTTCCAAGGATTCTGGTTTAAGTTCCCAGATCAATTTTAATGACGTCACCTGCATTTGGTATTGAAATGTATCGACAGTAACAGATGAAAATTTGTGCCTCGAACCCAGATTTCCCGCTTTACGCGAGCGGTGCCTTTACCACCCCAGCCATCTGAGCACACTTCCCCTACTCGCGTAAAGTGGAAAATCCTGATTCCGAGTTCTGGTCCGGCACAGATTTTCACCTGTTCTATTTCAATGCCCAAATAAGGCTAACGTCATTAAAATCTTTGAACGATTAGTTATATGGCCGCTGGATCGAAAGAACGGAGACTACATATACATACAGCGTGTAATGGGTATAAGTGCACGTATTTCTATTGGTGCCTGAGGACGGTGTACTAAGCAACGTTACATCAACACACGCGTCATCTGCAGACTAATAATTACAGCTGTTACAAGTCGTATGTGTTTAGATTGGTGGCCAAGTACGAGGGTAAGTCAATTATTACCCTCAAAGTAGTTATAAAATTTTATTGTAATCAAATAGGAAACTTACAAGACCATCTTTTTTCGACATAGTCTCCTCGCATTTCAACGCACTTGGTCCGTCGTTGTACAAGCTTCCTGATGCCCTCATAAAAGAAGGTTCTCTGTTGAGCTGCAAGTCAGAAATGCACCGCATCTTTCACTGCTTCGTCCGAGGCAAATCGACGGCTCCTTAATGCCTGTTTGAGTGGACCACACAAGTGATAGTCAGAAGGGGCAAGATCGGGACTATTGATCCAGTACTTCAAATTTGAGTTTCTGGAGCGTTACAGCAGTGCGAGCAGGGGTATGGGGACGGACATGGTCGTGCAACAACACGACACCTTTTGACAGCAATCCTCGGTGTTTGCTTGGGATTACAGGCTTTAGCCTAGTAGTAAGCATCTCACTGTAGCGTACATTGTTTATTGTTGTGCCCCCTTCCCCATAATGTTCCAGTACTGGACCTTGTGCGTCCCAAAAAACCGTAAGCATCAGTTTTCCTGCGGACGGTTGGATCTTGAACAGTTTCTTGCACGGCGAATTTGGATGTTACCATTCCATACTCTGCCGTTTACTCTCCGGCTCGTAATGATGGATCCATGTTTCGTCACCAGTGATGATCCTGTCTAGGAAGTTGTCCCCTTCGTTACCATAGCGATCCAAATGTTTTTTGCAGATGCCCAAGTGCTTTTGTTTATGCAACTGTGAGTTGTTTTGGGACCCATCTTGCACAAACTTTGTGAAACCCAAGTCTGTTGTGGGTGATTTCGTAGGCAGAACCGTGACTAATTTGCAGACGACGTGCCACTTCGTCAATAGTTAATCGTCTGTCTAAGAGAATCATTTCGCGTGAACCATCAATGGTTTCTTCATTTGTGGCGGTAAACGGTCGTCCAGCTCCTTCGTCGTGCGTAACACTTGTGCGACCATTTCGGAATTTTTCAATCCATTCGTAGACACTCCGTTGTGGCAAAACACTGTTCCCGTACTGTACCGAAAGTCTTCGATGAATTTCGGCCCCTGATACACCTTCCGACCACAAAAAACGGATCACTGAACGTTGCTTTTCTTTGGTGCAAATAGACAGCGGAGCAGCGATGATTTACAATACGGCAGCGATAACGAAACTAACCTAGAACCTTGAAAATTGCAAAGATGTAACAACAAGCAAACAAATCATGCGTCATCAACGTAAAACGACAGTACTACAAAAATAAACAAAAATATAACTAAACAGCGGATAATAATTGACTTACCCTCGTACATGTGGCAAGGGCAAGCCGTTAATTCTTATTTTCGCCTGATCCCCGGTGGTCACGTGTTGAAGTGTGGACAAGTGAACGCAAAACGGTTGGTCTATGGTAACAGACGTCGTCCACTTAGTGGTGCAATACGACCACACGGAAAACATCAGGTAGTAAAGTTTATGACATGTTTGTGAGAATACTGTTTGACACAGAGGAAAAACGGCCAACACAATGACATTTGTGCGTGTCAACATACCACACATAAAAATATCTGCACTTATACTAGTTACATCCTCAATTTATATACACTGATGGCAAATATCGCAGCAGGAAGAAGGAGTTATGCGACATAAACGAAAGTTGACAGGCATGTTTGCACACCTGAAAGATGACGTCTGTTCATACTTCGCACTAGTGGCATAAGAGTTGTGCTAGTATCGCCACTACGAGGACGCAAGTATTGTTTGCTTTAAATACACGCTGTAGAGGTAGAGAACGTTAGTTACATCTGAGACTGGACGTGCTAACTTGATGTTAGTCAAGAATGCATTTAAGGCATCAGAGACGAGGTCGTGTAATAGGGCCACGAGAAGCTGGATGTTCCTTCGGCGATTGCAGCCATTGTACATGTTTGCCGGCAGCGCCGGTCACGAGAATGTAAGGTCGCAAGAAGACCAGCCTCCAGAAGGCTACTTCGCTCTCCAGTGAGGGAAGACCATCTTGTTCAGTGTGTGGCTTTGGCTCATCATATTGCATCTGCAGCACCAATCTCAGCAGCAGTTGGCATCACAGTGACGCAACCAACTGTTACAAATCACTTACTTCAAGGGCAGCTCTGAACCAGACGCCCTGTAGCGTACATTCCATTAATCCCAAACCACAGCCATTTGTAACTTCACTGGTGTCAAGCGAGAGCTCACTGCAGGGCAGGGTGGTGGTCTGTTCTATTTTCTGATGAAAGCTGGTTCTGCCTCGGTGTCAGTGACGGTAGTGTGTTGATTAGAAGGAGGCCAGTTGAGAACCTGAACCCAGACTGTCTTTGTGCTAGACACACTGGACCGACGCCTGGAGTTACGGTCTCGGGAGCGATTTCGTACGACAACACGCGCCCTAACTGCAAAATTGTACGTCAGTCTGGTTATTCGACCTTTGTGCTGCCATTCATGAACAGCATTCCAGGTGGTGTTTTCCAAAAGGTAATGCTCGCCCACATACCACTGTTGTAACCCAACACGCTTTCAGACATGTTGCCTTGGCGTGCTCGATCACCAGTCGAGCACATATAAAACATCATCGGACAACTCCAGCATCATCCACAAACAGCATTAACCGTCTTTGTATTATCTGGTCAAGTGCAAGAGGCATGGAACTCCATCCCACAAACTGACACCTGGCACATAAATAACACAATTCATCCATGTCTGCATGCTTGCATTCAACATTCTGCCGGCTACACCGGTTATTAATGCACCATAATTTCACATTTGCAATGGTTTATCTCGAGCTTACATTAACTTCTGATCTTGCAATGCTGATCACTTAAATAAATTACCAAGATAAATTTATTCACGAAATTTCGTTACTCTACATTAATAATTTTTTGGTAACCTGTTATTTTTCCATCAGTGTATATAGTATATGTCGTATGGGTTACAGCGACCTGATATGATCCTATGAGTGTGCAATGTTTGTTGTCATGGCTACCTGATAAGGACTGCAAAAACTGGAACATTTGTGTAAAATTGATCGTACTCGCGTCTTGTATGCTTTGTCTTTTACAGATGGACTGTACTTTTCCACAATCAACAAATTTAAGTCTTCCATTCGCTTTCCCTACAAGTGATTTTAGGTGACTGTCGCACTCAATATTGCGTCTTAGTGTGCCTCTAAGTAATAAAACTATTTCATGTGCTCAAATGTTCACCACTGATATTGAAGTAGGATAATGTCGGACGTTACCTTTAATTAGTCCACATTTAAAAAGAAGGAAGTAAGGTTAGGGTTCAATGTCCCATTGACATCAAGGTCATTTGAGATGGACACAAGCTCATGTTTTTTCAAGGATGGGGAGGGAAATAGGCTGTGCTGTTTCAAAGGAACAATTTAGGAAAATCACAGAAAAACCAAATTATGACGCTTGGACGCAGATCTGATCCATCGTCCTCCCGAATGCAAGTCCAGTGTGCTAACACTGCGCTATCTCGCTCTATCATTTTAAAAAAGCTGCTATTCGTTACACCAAGAAGCAGTTTTAATAAAGTCTTTCAGAATATCCTTACGATCAGCTCTGTGATATCTGAAAAGCATATGGTTGTCAAAATATCAATATCCTTTTAAGTAAATTGGAATATTACAGTGTAGCAGGAAATTCTGCAAAACGGTTCCATTCCTGCATCTCTGACAGGAAACAAATCGTGTCATTATGAAAAAGACATGAAATAAGCTATCAGGCATCATCCAGCTGGCAACCAGTTCCATGTGGCGCTTTTGATTTTTCTTGTGTATTTCAATTACCTTTCACCAGTAACATTACCTGATGCCAAGTCTGTTTTGTTTTCAGATTATAGAAACAGATCAATAAATAGCAAATAAAGTGTAGTATTAGAAAAACTAATTAATGAAATTTTCATGGGCATTAATCTATGGTTCACAGACAGTTAAGTGCCACTAAATTTCGAAAAAAAAGTACATGTAATTCAGAACTTGTAACAGGTTTCTCGCCAGTAACAGCATAAAATATGAAGACAAACAGTTAGAAGAAGTGGGCAGTGTTAAATTCGTTGGGTTAGAGCTTGATAATAAATTCACCTGGGAGGAACACATCACAGAACTGCTGAAGTGCTTAAACAAATCTCTGTTTGCAATGCGATTGTTGTCTGACATAGCGGATATAAAAATGAAAAATCTGGCAGATTATGCTTACTTTCATTCGATAATATATATGGGATAATTTTTTGGGGAAACTCATAAAGCCAACCTAAGGGTTTCCGAGTACGAAAGCGTGTAATAAGAATTATCTATGGTGTGATTCAAAAATATTTTGTCAAGGCCTGTTTAGGGAACTACTGTTGGCTAATATATTTGTCTTAAAGAAATTTATCATAAAAATGTTTTTAGTTTTCAAACCAGCAGTTCAGTTCATGGAATCAATATTATAAATAAGAATAATCTTCACAAACATTAAAAATAACTTACTTCTGTTCAAAAAAGGCTACCATTATTCAGGAAGACACATATATCTCTAACGTCGATCAGTTGTAGAATTTTGGAACACGTATTATGTTCGATTATAATGACTTTTCTGGAAACTAGAAATCTACTCTGTAGGAATCAGCATGGGTTTCGAAAAAGACGCTCGTGTGAAACCCAGCTCGCGCTTTCGTCCACGAGACTCAGAGGGCCTTAGACACGGGTTCCCATGTAGATTCCGTGTTTCTTGACTTCCGTAAGGCGTTTGATACAGTTCCCCACAGTAGTTTAATGAACAAAGTAAGAGCATATGGATTATCAGACCAATTGTGTGATTGGATTGAAGAGTTCCTAGATAACAGAACGCAGCATGTCATTCTCAATGGAGAGAAGTCTTCCGAAGTAAGAGTGATTTCAGGTGTGCCGCAGGGGAGTGTCGTAGGACCATTGCTATTCACAATATACGAGGTGCATTCAAGTTCTAAGGCCTCCGATTTTTTTCTAATTAGCTACTCACCCGAAATCGATGAAACTGGCGTTACTTCTCGACGTAATCGCCCTGCAGACGTACACATTTTTCACAACGCTGACGCCATGATTCCATGGCAGCGGCGAAGGCTTCTTTAGGAGTCTGTTTTGACCACTGGAAAATCACTGAGGCAATAGCAGCACGGCTGGTGAATGTGCGGCCACGGGGAGTGTCTTTCATTGTTGGAAAAAGCCAAAAGTCACTAGGAGCCAGGTCAGGTGAGTAAGGAGCATGAGGAATCACTTCAAAGTTGTTACCACGAAGAAACTGTTGCGTAACGTTAGCTCGATGTGCGGGTGCGTTGTCTTGGTGAAACGGCACACACGCAGCCCTTCCCAGACGTTTTTGTTGCAGTGCAGGAAGGAATTCGTTCTTCAAAACATTTTCGTAGGATGCACCTGTTACCGTAGTGCCCTTTGGAACGCAATGGGTAAGGATTACGCCCTCGCTGTCCCAGAACATGGACACCATCATTTTTTCAGCACTGGCCGGTACCCGAAATGTTTTTGGTGGTGGTGAATCTGTGTGCTTCCATTGAGCTGACTGGCGCTTTGTTTCTGGATTGAAAAATGGCATCCACGTTTCATCCATTGTCACAACCGACGAAAAGAAAGTCCCATTCATGCTGTCGTTGCGCGTCAACATTGCGTGGCAACATGCCACACGGGCAGCCATGTGGTCGTCCGTCAGCATTTGTGGCACCCACCTGGATGACACTTTTCGCATTTTGAATTCGTCATGCAGGGTTGTGTGCACAGAACCCACAGAAAAGCAAACTCTGGAGGCGATATGTTCAACAGTCATTCGGCGATCCCCCAAAACAAATCTCTCCCCACTTTCGCGATCATGTCGTCAGACCGGCTTGTGCGAGCCCGAGGTTGTTTCGGTTTGTTGTCACACGATGTTCTGCCTTCATTAAACTGTCGCACCCACGAACGCACTTTCGACACATCCATAACTCCATCACCACATGTCTCCTTCAACTGTCGATGAATTTCAATTGGTTTCACATCACGCAAATTCAGAAAACGAACGATTGCACGCTGTTCAAGTAAGCAAAACGTCGCCATTTTAAGTACTTAAAACAGTTCTCATTCTCGCCGCTGGTGGTAAAATTCCATCTGCCGTATGCTGCTGCCATCTCTGGGACATATTGACAATGAACGCCGCCTCATTTTAAAACACTGCGCATGTTTCTATCTCTTTCCAGTCCGGAGAAAAAAATCGGAGGCCTTAGAACTTGAATGCACCTCGTATATAAATGACCTTGTGGATAACATCGGAAGTTCACTGAGGCTTTTTGAGGATGATGCTTGTAGCATATCGAGAGGTTGTAACAATGGAAAATTGTACTGAAATGCAGGACGATCTGCAACGAATTGACACATGGTGCAGGGAATGGCAATTGAATCTCAATGTAGAGAAGTGTAATGTGCTGCGAATACATAGAAAAAAAAGATCCTTTATCATTTAGGTGCAATATAGCAGATCAGCAACTGGAAGCAGTTAATTCCATAAATTATCTGGGAGTAGGCATTAGGAGCGATTTAAAATGGAATGACCATGTAAAATTAATCGTCGATAAAGCAGATGCCAGACTGAGATTCATTGAAGAATCCTAAGGAAATTCAGTCCGAAAACAAAGGAAATAGGTTACAGTACACTTGTTCGCCCACTGCTTGAATACTGCTCAGCAGTGTGGGATCCGTTCCAGATAGGGTTGATAGAAGAGATACAGAAGATCCAACGGAGAGCAGCGCGCTTCGTTACAGGATCATTTAGTAATCACGAAAGCGTCACGGAGGTGACAGATAAACTCCAGTGGAAGACTGCAAGAGAGACGCTCAGTAGCACGGTACGGGCTTTTGTTGAAGTTTCGAGAGCATACCTTCACCGAGGAGTCAAGCAGTATATTGCTCCCTCCTACGTATATCTCGCGAAGAGGTCATGAGGATAAAATCAGAGAGATTAGAGCCCACACAGATGTGTCCCGAAATCTTCCTTTCCACGAACAATACGAGACTGGAATAGAAGGGGGAACCGATAGAGGTACTCAAGGTACCCTCCACCACACACCGTCAGGTGGCTTGCGGAGTATGGATTTAGATGTAGATGTAGATATCAGTAACTAGTTTCATTATCAGTAAAATTCAGTTTAAGAGGAGCCTAAAAGATTTATTGGCGACCAGTTCCTTCCACTCCATTGATGAATTTCTCAGTAGAAACAGCTGATGTTTTTATGTTTTACTAATAATATACGATAATGGTAATATCTGTAAGATCTGACTTCTGTACAGATTGAATGTAGTAATGCGATCATTGTAAATATGTCTTGTAAAATGATTCTTCTATTCAGTGTTTATTCTTCATAAATGAAAATATATTTAAAATTTTTTGACTCATTCCACATCCATGACTATCATTCCATTTTGGATTTGTGTAGGGTACATTACCAGATTTGTTGTCATTGCAAATGTTTATTGTGTATTATTGTTCTTCGATCAGGTATAATCTCAGCAATCAACATATTCAGAGTACAATTTAGGGATGCTGATAGTACCTGTTAAATCGTTAATGTGTACTGAGAACTCTTCTGCTCTGTTAATCTTATTTGGAGCACACAGGAGGTTGTTATTGCTTCTGTGAAACTCTCACCATCCAGCATAAAGTACTGGGTTCTATTATTCAAATATTCCTTGAGCCAATCATGTACCTTCGAAGACACTTCATATTACCATATATTGGGTAATGTCCACGATATGCAGTCTCGAAAGGCTTTCCAAGGTCTAAGAAGAACGAATGTACCTATTCATCTGCTTCTGCCGTTTGCGAGACGTCGTCAACGAACAGAGAAAGCTATGCTTAACACTATTGATTCGTTCTGAATCCGTGCTAATTCTCTGAAAGAGGTTTTTTTTCCCTCCAGGAACGTCATATTGTTTGAACTTAAAATATGAACTATGATACTGTGACAGACGAAAGTTAGTCTGCAGTCCTGTGCGCTCGATCATTTACCACTTTTTTTAAATATGAATCACCAGCACTCTTTTCCTATCAAGTGTGATTATTCGCTGCACAAGAGACTGTCAGTAAATAAGAGCTAGGGAAGAAGCTAATTCCGCAATGTATTCATTATACACGGTCCAGTCACGTTAATGTGACCACAGCCTATGTTTGACAACAACATGCGGTAAACGCTCACCGACTACAGGTGACGGCACTTGCAGGGGACATGGACAACACTGCAGTCTTTGCAATGCGGAAACAGAGCGGTTTATCTGATGTCCGAAAGGGCATGATCATTGGCTTTTGGGCCATGGGTGGAAGCATTTCCGAAACAGCTAAGTTCGTAAACTGTTTGGATGCCACTTTGGTTAAAGCATAGCGAGTATGTCAAAACTGGCGTC
Organism: Schistocerca cancellata; assembly: GCF_023864275.1. Classification (NCBI taxonomy): domain Eukaryota; kingdom Metazoa; phylum Arthropoda; class Insecta; order Orthoptera; family Acrididae; genus Schistocerca; species Schistocerca cancellata. Next base: position 516,475,764 of record NC_064626.1, read on the forward strand.
GAGGCAACTGTTATTACCACATGCGATAGATGACATGGGCGAAGGATGGCTGCAGAGACGTGTACCTGTTGAGCAACTGGCCATTCAGAAGAACCAAGGGGCTGCTAATACCATCTTCTCAACAACTGTTTAGCGAATGTTGCTACATATGGGCCTCTCCAACGGGTGCCTAGTTCATGCACCTCTGCTGACTGCTGTTCGTCGGCAACGAAGGCCGGAATTTGCATGCCAGTACCACAAATGGACGTGACGTGTGGCCTTTTCAGATGAATCACGTTTCATACTCTACTGGACACATGGCCGTTGGCCTGTATGTCACGATCTGTCTGAAAGCAAACACACTGCTACAATCATCGGAAAGGTTGAGACTGGCGAGGGGTCTTATAGTCTTGGGACTGTTTTCGTCATTCTGGAAGGCAACGTGGATCAATATAAGTATGCATCTATCCTTGGGGACTACGTCCACCCCAACATGCAATTTGTTTTTCCTCAGCACAGTGACATCTACCATCAGGACAATGCAATGTATCATACATCTTGCATTGCATGTGAGTGGTTCAGACGCCACTAGGATGAGCAGACTTCCCTGATTTAAGCCCAATCGACAATCTGAGGGATCACCTGGACCAGGCTGTTGGCGCCATGAATCCTCAACCGAGCTGGCCATGGCAGAGGAGTCAATACGACTTCATACCCCTGTCGGCCTCCACAACGCCACTGACCCTCTTCTGACAGATCTCGCAGCGGTCCATGGTGCAAAAGTGGTTATTCAGATTTCTGACAGGTGATCACATTCATGTGACTGGTGTAGCATGTGTTGCATGTGCAGACAGAGAAATTTTATCAATTGATAAATGTGCTGAAACGTCTCTATAGAATCGTCTCAGAATACATTTGACAATTTTACCTTGCGCCCATCTCATTTTCTCCACCGCTTGTCCACGATGAACTTCTTCAAAGTCATCCAGAAGTATTGAGCAATACCACTGATATAAATTCAATAATTACCAGACATTTAGGAGCAAGTAACTAGTGCTTTGCATCAAAATTTTATATAGTATGTAATATCATATGAGGTGGCTGTTGATCCCACGCAATTAAACTGCCCGATTCTCTCAAAAGTATAACTGTGGCATGTTCTCCTGGTTTCCCAGTAGCAAGATTTTCTTCTGTTGGTTAATACTCCGTCCCAAATTCCTACTCGCTGCTCAAGAGTGATGAACATATCCTACATTGCCTTCCAAGTTCTTACAACTATGTGTCGTCAGAATAAGTGAGTAACTGCACTTATTTATAAAAGATCATTGTTCCATTCAGAAGGTTTGAATAAATCATGATTTTCTCCAAAGCAACATTAAAAAGGAGATATAACAACGCACCTCTTTGTCTTTTATCATCTCGTATATCTTGTATGTTGATCACATATCATTCCTCCTGTTCTTATTCTTCTCTACAGCTCATCAGGTGTCATTCTCACAAGACTTAACCATTTTTCCAGGAGCTCCTAGTTCATTCAGGGCATGATACAGTTGCTCTTGTCTATGTTATTAATGCTGATTTGTAGTTGATGAAATGGTCATGAAAGCCAGTCCTGAATTCATTTAAATATTTTAAAATTTTCCATAGGTTGAAGGTCTGATCTATTGTAAGCGAAGGCTTCTGCATCCATTTTCACTGTCAATAAAAGTATTCATGGTATGTAACAGCATTGTCAATATGTAAAATTCTCCAATGTTTCAGCCACTGTTGCAATGATAAGAAATAAGTCAAACACCAAAAAACGAACGTCTGTTTGCACTAGTGACTGGAAATAAAGCAAACACCAATAAATCACATACAGTATCCACCCTTCTCATCCTCAATAATGTATGCCCAAAATTTGGATAATTTTACATATTGGCAATGCGGTCACATACCCTGAATATTTTTATTGAAATATAATCTGTTGTTGATTTTCCCAAGAGAAATGCACATTCGTAAAAGCCCATTCATTCTGATCAATTTGGACGAGACGGTCATACTGAATGTTGGAGAATATTTAATATCCAAAGTTTAGCAGCATAATTCCTCAATATTTGTCACAATTTTAAGTACATCTTTTCTTGTATAATGCATGTAGAATTACTTCTTTCCTCTGCTGAGGCATTTTTCCTCATCCCATATGAAATGACCATCTGTAGGAGTATTTGTTCTGATGGCCACCTTTGAAAGTTGTTTGTCACATTCGTAACTTTCAGTACCTATTTTCTTCTTATTCACAGGCTAAATTGTACATAGTCTGTGAAGATGTTTTCCGTTGAGTTATTGATCTCTGAAAGCATAACTGTTTTCACACACTCAGTACGGCTACACATACAGGAATTAGATGGTGAGTAGGTAGTGCTTGTCAGAATAAATAATTTTGGAACAGTGGCATGGAGTTGTCTAGAGAGTTGACAGTCACCAGTTTGCAGATGTTTTGGATAGAGCAAATGTGGGCCCTAAGTATAAGAAAGTTTCTAGTTTAGCTGCATTACAGAAGAAGATAAAGCATTTGAAAGGACCAGAAAAGTAAGCAATGGTACAGTTGTTATTAGATACTTACCATTTGTTTAATCCTCACAGGTAGCCATCAGCGACCCTGATAATGCAGCATAACATTCCAATTGCTAATAAGCCACTTATATATTGTAAACCATTCTATGCACCTCATCACCTAAAACTAGTGATGGCAGTGGATATTAATCAGCAATTATGAGACAATTTTGTTAAGGAAAGCAATAGTTCTTGAGGAGGCACTGGTACTGCTTGTACTGAAGAAGAGCACAGATGGAACAAAGTCTTATCACTTTTGTTGTGATTATAAATACCATATTAAGTACATGTTTAGAGATGATTATCCAATCACAGAAATAACAGAAACCTTAGATAATCTGTGAAAGTGCAGATATTTTTCTACCATCGATGTGAGGAGTGGTTATATCAACTAGAAGTAGTGCTGTTTGGATTAAAAGACACACCAGCTACATTTCAGTGTTTGTTAGATGGAGTTTTGCGAAGATTAAAATTTAGGCAGTGCAGAGTATATTTGGACGCCACAACTGTCTTTACAAAAAAGTGGAGGTGTATGTCTTAACTGTAGAATAAGCGTTTAAGCGCTTGTGTATGTAGTAGAAATCTCACTTTGTGTTAGAGTACGTGCAGTACTTAGAGCATGTAATCACTCACAAGGGAATCTAAACAGATCTGAGGATAGTGAAGGGTGTACAGGAGTTTTCGGCGTCACAGACAGAAAAGGAATTGCAATCTTTTCTAGGGCTAGCGAATAATTATCGATAGTTTGTACCAAAATTTTCAAGAGGTACACTTTCACTATCTCACCTATTAAAGAAATGAGAAACTTCAATGATCAGCAGAGTGTGAAGAAGCATTCAGTTGACTGAAACAATTGTTAGCAACTGGACTGGTATTGATTTTTCTAAATTATGAAAAGGAATATATGCTCTAATGCTCTAATGCAAGATGATTTGTTTGTGTATTGAGCCAATATGTGGACAGGGCAGAGCATCCGATTGCCCATGTATTACAACAGCTGAATGAAGTGGAAAAAAATACTCTTCATTAGAGAAGGATACACTGAGTCTCAAATATGATATAATGTACTTTCAGTATTAATTATATGGAAGTGAATTCAGAGTCATAATAGCCCATGCAGCTTGAAAGTGGCCATTAGGTTTAAAGCACTCATCAAGCTGATTAATGCAGTGGATGCATAAACTCATGGATTTGATTTTGAGGTGGTTCATCGACTTAGAAAGAAACACAGAAATGGAGAAGACCCCACCTGGAAAGTTTGTGTGTTATAAAGAGAGCTATACCACAGTAGACTGCCAGAAAGCACATGCTCAGGATGACGACCGCAAGCTACTTGCAACGCAACCACAGTTCGTTGTGCATGATGGGCTGTTGTGTAGACAAACAAAACTCATTTCCTGTGTTGTGCTACCTGCTATATTGTATGAGGAACTACTGAAACAGATATAGTATCGCATGTTAGCGGGCCAGGGGAGTTATAAAACTATGAAACAATGTATGAAAGACCAATTTTGGTTGCAAACACAAAGAGAGGATGTGACACAATATATGAAAAACCATGTACCATGTACACTATGTGCTGACTTGAGACACCAACATATTCCATTAGAGAGAATACTGGCTCCAGAAAACTGTATGAGATTATCGGGTCTTATGTCCTATTGGGCTAAAACCAGTGGGAAATCTTTATATGTTAACAATAATAGATCATTTCTATCCCAAATCAACAAGCCAATACAGCAGCACAAGCAATGGTCAATACTTGATTGGCAAAATTCAGATTCCCAGAGACGTAAGTGCAGACCAAGGTTCTAATTTCATGTTAGAACTAATAAAATAACTGTGTTGTTTACTGTTAATTCGTTAGTTACTAACAAGTGCATTACATCAGTAAGCAAATCGCAAAACAGAATGTGTGCACAGGACAATAGGAAGGCTGTTGAGTACTGTGTCGTCACCATAGCAGCTGAATTCGCGATTGCCCTATTTTTTGCAGTGTACAACTAAAAAAACCGTGTGACTGCAAGTCTACCGCCATACAGTGTGGAAAATGGTAAGATGCCATCACCATTCGAAATATTGAAGCCCAGAAGGGGGGGGGAAGCAGTGAATAAGAGCAAAAGTTTGAACAACAGTATGGACAGGTGCAGAAAACAAATACAAAGGCCTTGGGACGACAAGAGTGAATGGGACAACACAATGCTGAGTTGCCAAGATACCACGTGGGACAGTAGGTAATGTTGACAGGTCTATATAGCACGAAGGGGAAGATCAACAATTTTTGCACTCGTTATCAAGAGCCTAACCAAATAGTGGAGGTAAACTTACTGGAAAATGTGAAATTACAACGGACTAGACATCCAGGGCTCACCAGAAAGTTTTCCACCATTACTGACATTGGTCCCCAAAATGATGGTTGGTGTAAGAAAGGTAAACCGGTAAAACAGGTTGATCAAGCCATTCACACACAGCCTGTGTTTACTTTGATGTAAACATTAAAATCTAGAGTTACGCTGATGTAAAGGGGGAGGGATAATGTAGAAAAATTTTAGTGTTTTATTGGCTGTGTTTTTTCATATCTCAGGTCATGTACCATAGTAGTGACAATATATGTACAAATGATGAAGGGTTTTGATTATATTTACATGTGTATGCATTTTGCCTGAGAATGCACCAGAGCCTCGGAGTGCTTGGGATGGATATAGCACTGTTTAGTTGGTAATTGATTGACAGTCAGGCTGTACTGACAGATGACAGGTAACAGCTGTAATCTGTATGTTATAATGTGTGAGAAAATTTCATTCTTGCGGTATGTTGACAGTTAATTGGGAGATATCATGTAGGTTTTTATATGAATTGAATCTGGTGTTTTGCTAGTGTAGTAATTTGAGAATCTGTTTTTTTTTTTGCAATAAAATTCAAAATCACAGGAGGTGATGACTGTTTATTTTGTTGTATGAACAGATTAAGATGGGACGTTGGGAGAGAATGTAACTAACACTTCATGTATAGTGTAGCATTGGGGAGAGTGTGGCAGTCCAAACTGTAGGGGCACATGCAAAACGGAGCTGTTACTCAGGGGAACAGAACGTTTAGAGCTACGAACCAATGGGTTACTACTGAAATGAACCCGTTGCGAAGTCTTGGGACCGATAAAGGCTACCCACAGTGGCAACAGTGACTACAGAGTTGAACCTAACATATACCATATACTATGCTGTACCTTCCCAACAGCAGTCCTTTCAGAGTCTTACCAGCAAAAGAATCTAACCTTCCTGAATGAAAACCTTTACATAACGATTATAAATTCTCTCACCAAACTTATAGCAGCACAGAATGGGCTCTTTAGTGCAGAACAACTGTTCCATCATATTCAGTACAACCACAGCAGGTATCAGCGAAGGGTTATCATCAAGGGTATCTGTCCTCAGAAACTTTTTTAATTTTGGTCGCCATTTGCTTCACCTATATCCACGATTGATAGAGAACTAACAGCTCTCCTGATTTTCCAATCTGTTGCCTGCCAGACCAGTGGGTGAAACACCAGGTGCAAAGTAAGTGCAGCGCATCAAAAAATACTACGCCATGAATAGTGCCCATGTTAAAGAGAAATAGAATACAAATTTTACATAATAGGTCTAGGAAAGTACAGACTAAGGACTGCAAATGCAACAGAATCGTGTAATTATAGTAGGTTCAGAGGTTCAGCAGCCGACTAGTACTTGCAGGACCATATTCATCCCTAAACGACGAGGAATTGTTGCAGCACCGTCTTGAGCAGACCACGAGTGGGCCGCCAGTTAACGAAAACCCAGCACCAGGCACTGTTTTACTACTACCTCAGTGTCCTACACTGCACAAGCTGCCTTATGAGAGCAGTTTGCTCCACATTCAACGCCTGAGACAGCACTTTTCGGGTGTACGTGACGATAACCAGGGCTGTTTGTCACAACACCGCCAGCTGGACAAGTACATCTGGGCCCCCATTCCAGCAAAAACTCATTTTCACAAAGGGTTTGTCTCTTGTCACATAATGTCTAACCCAGCCTGCCCTGAAGTCAGACAGGCTTCTGGCACTACTGCTGGCGCCACGCTGCACTTCAGCCCTGACCCTGACTTTGACTTGTTTCGTAGCGCTGATCCAGCTTCAGCGCCAGCCAGATGTCTTTACAGTTGGCTACTAGCCAACTGATGCCCTCAGGCATCAAACCGGGTCCACTGTGGTGAGACCATACAGTTCACACCATCGCCTAGCACTCCATCGACTCCAGATATTCTGGTTTCATCCAAGGCCACGCGGTGTCCAGCTTGATGTCATCCTGCCAGCCAAACCAAGCACTGCTCGTTACCTCTGTGTGGCACAGTTCTGCTGACACTGTCAAATTTAGCAAGGCTGCCGCAGCACCTATCATTGCAGTCGTCCCGTTCTGCTGCCTCAGTGGTTCCTGGCAGCAGGCACTGGCCAATTCTGCTATACAGAATGGGCTGCCAATAAAAGCTTTTCAACGTCTGAGACTATTCGCTGGCTTCACAGTCACCACTTAAACAGTATTACCCGTTCCTTGAGATCATACATACATGACATTCATTTCATCTTCACCTACAACCTCTTCCATTTCCATAATATTGCCCTCAAGTACATCGCTCTTGTATAGACCCTTTATACACTCCTTCCACCTTTCTGCTTTCCCTTCTTTGCTTAGAACTGCTTTTCCATCTGAGCTGATGATATTCATACAAGTTGCTCTCTTTTCTCCAAAGGTCTCTTTAATTTACCTGTAGGCAGTATCTATCTTACCCCTAGTGATAAATGCCTCTACATCCTTACATTTGTCCTCTAGCCAACCCTGCTTAGACATTTTGCACTTCCTGTCGATGTCGATTTTGAGACGTTTGTATTCCTTTTTTGTCTGCTTCATTTACTGCATTTTTATATTCTTTTCTTTCATCAATTAAATTCAGTATCTCTTTTGTTACCCAAGGATTTCTAACAGCCCTAGTCTTTTTACCTATTTGAGCCTCTGCTGCCTTCTCTATTCCATCTCTCAAAGCTACCCATTCTTCTTCTACTGTATTTCTTTACCCTGTTCCTGTCAACCGTTCCCTAATGCTCTCTCTGAAACTCTCTACAATCTCTGGTTCTTTAAGTTTATCTAGGTCCCTTCTCCTTAAATTCCCACCTTTTTGCAGTTTCTTCAGATTTAATCAACAGTTCATAAGCAATAGATTGTGGTCACAGTCCACATCTGCCCCTGGAAATGTCTAACAATTTAAAACCTGGTTCCTAAATCTCTGTCTTACCATTACGTAATCTATCCGAAGCCTTCCATTGTCTCCAGGCATCTTCAGCATATATAAACTTCTTTCATGATTTTTAAACCAAGTGTTACTAATAAGTTACATAATCATTTTCTGTCTTAATTCAGGCAACATAAATAGTATTTTCAGAATATAGCAGAGCGTTATAAGAGTAATATCTAGAATTAATTCAGGAACATCCTGCAGCGATGTCTCTAAAAAACTAGATATTTTGGCAACTATTTCTCAATCCATACAGTGTCAAAAGAAAAACTGCAACACCACAAAATAATTACTGTAGAGTAATGAAATTCTGAGAATACGTTTGTCCAGATAACATATGTAAGCGATAAAAATTGCAGCATCACTGGTGAATTCATGCAAACATGCATGCATTGTGTTGTACAGGTGCCAGATGTCAGTTTGTGGGATGGAGATCCATGCCTCTTGCACTTGGCCAACCGATACTGGGACGCTTAACGCTCTTTGTGGATGACGCTGGAGTTGTTGACCATTGATGTCCCGTATATGCTTGACTGGAGACAGACCCGGTGATCAAGCACGCCAAGGCAACATGTCGGAAGAGCGTGTTGGGATACACTAGCGATATGCTGCTAATGAATGGCAGCACAATAAGTCCTATCACCAGTTGACGTACAAATTTCAAGGCAGGGTGTAAGGGATAATGACGAGAGTACTCATATGAAACCACTCCCCAGACCATACATCCAGGTGTAGCTCCAGTGTGTCTAGCTCACAGGCAGGTTGATTGCAGGCCCTCAACTGGCCTCCTTCTGATCAACACACAGCCACCACTGACACCGAGGCAAAACCAGCTTTCATGAGAAAATAGAACAGACCTCCACTCTGTGCTGCAATAAGCTCTTGCTTGACACCACAGAACTCGCAAACGGCGGTGTTTTTGTGTCAGTGGCATACACGCTACAGAGCGTCTGACTAGGAGCTTTCCTTCAAGTAACAAATTTGTAACAATTGGTTGTGTCACTGTGGTGCCAACTGCTGCTCAACTTGGTGCTATAGATGCAGAACGATGCGCCAGAGCTATACACCGAACATGATGGTCTTCCCTCTCGGTAAGGTCACGTGGTAATCTGGAGCCCAGTATTATTGCGACCATACTTTCTCGTGACTAGCGCTACCAGCAATCATGTACAGTGGCTAAATTCCTGCCAAGTCTTTCTGCAGTATCGCAGAATGAACATCCAGTTCTTGTAGCCCTAGTACATGAACTCGTTCAAACTCATGAGGTGATGATAATGGCTTCTTTGTCACCTTAGAGGGATTCTTGGCTAACATCAACTCACCATGTCCAATCTCATAGGTAACTAAAGCTCACGACCGTTACAGAGTGTATTTAAAGCAAAACCAATTTGCATCCTCATAGTGGCCCTGCTAGCGCCACTCTTATGCCACTGAGGCGAAATTTGAACAGGCTTCATCTTTCAGATGTAGAAACACGCCTACCAATTTTTTTTTACATCGCAAAACTTCTTGGTGTTGTGATTTTTTCATCGATGTATATTCATTAGTATCTTTTGTAATTGTAAATGTCTTTTCTTATGATATAGAGAAATGCGTGAATATAACACTATGACAAAAAAACAACCTCAGCGTAGCCCTCAAATGATTAACATTAGTACAGAAAGAAGTCAGATACAGAGGTGCACAAGTATTCAACAACCTATCAGAGCACATTATATGTCCTGTAGGTAACGTAGTGGAGGTCAGACTGAAGTAAACAGCATTATGTTAGCTAATTCCTACCACTCCACTGAAGAGTATCGACAGAAACATTTTTAAATTTAAAATTATAAGTCAACAAATCATGAGAATTAGAGCTTTAATACATTAGTAGAATGTCATTTTAGTGTTTTACACTTACATTAAATTCAGTGCTGGCTTCTTTTCACATCTCATGGACCACTCTCCATAGGACCATGGAATACTACTGACGTAATTTAAATGTAAGTGTTCTCGTCGAAGAGGTAGCTCTCTTTGGATCTCGTGTATCTGTAGTTGGTATCTGTCACTTTTTCCGGTTTAGAAAATGTGATAATGAAACAGCATGAAGTAAAGAACTTCAAACAATGTCACACAAAACCTTATCCTAACACAAAGCGTTTAAAAAATTTGGAAGGTGAATTATCTTCACATTTTGTCCTACAGTTCCTACATTTTAAATTTTCCTATAGGTAATCGCTTCTGGAAATACTGACAACAGGAATGAGTCTATTAAAATACACTCCTGGAAATTGAAATAAGAACACCGTGAATTCATTGTCCCAGGAAGGGGAAACTTTATTGACACATTCCTGGGGTCAGATACATCACATGATCACACTGACAGAACCACATGCACATAGACACAGGCAACAGAGCATGCACAATGTCGGCACTAGTACAGTGTATATCCACCTTTCGCAGCAATGCAGGCTGCTATTCTCCCATGGAGACGATCGTAGAGATGCTGGATGTAGTCCTGTGGAACGGCTTGCCATGCCATTTCCACCTGGCGCCTCAGTTGGACCAGCGTTCGTGCTGGACGTGCAGACCGCGTGAGACGACGCTTCATCCAGTCCCAAACATGCTCAATGGGGGACAGATCCGGAGATCTTGCTGGCCAGGGTAGTTGACTTACACCTTCTAGAGCACGTTGGGTGGCACGGGATACATGCGGACGTGCATTGTCCTGTTGGAACAGCAAGTTCCCTTGCCGGTCTAGGAATGGTAGAACGATGGGTTCGATGACGGTTTGGATGTACCGTGCACTATTCAGTGTCCCCTCGACGATCACCAGTGGTGTACGGCCAGTGTAGGAGATCGCTCCCCACACCATGATGCCGGGTGTTGGCCCTGTGTGCCTCGGTCGTATGGAGTCCTGATTGTGGCGCTCACCTCCACGGCGCCAAACACGCATACGACCATCATTGGCACCAAGGCAGAAGCGACTCTCATCGCTGAAGACGACACGTCTCCATTCGTCCCTCCATTCACGCCTGTCGCGACACCACTGGAGGCGGGCTGCACGATGTTGGGGCGTGAGCGGAAGACGGCCTAACGGTGTGCGGGACCGTAGCCCAGCTTCATGGAGACGGTTGCGAATGGTCCTCGCCGATATCCCAGGAGCAACAGTGTCCCTAATTTGCTGGGAAGTGGCGGTGCGGTCCCCTACGGCACTGCGTAGGATCCTACGGTCTTGGCGTGCATCTGTGCGTCGCTGCGGTCCGGTCCCAGGTCGACGGGCACGTGCACCTTCCGCCGACCACTGGCGACAACATCGATGTACTGTGGAGATCTCACGCCCCACGTGTTGAGCAATTCGGCAGTACGTCCACCCGGCCTCCCGCATGCCCACTATACACCCTCGCTCAAAGTCCGTCAACTGCACATACGGTTCACGTCCACGCTGTCGCAGCATACTACCAGTGTTAAAGACTGCGATGGAGCTCCGTATGCCACGGCAAACTGGCTGACACTGACGGCGGCGGTGCACAAATGCTGCGCAGCTAGCGCCATTCGACGGCCAACACCGCGGTTCCTGGTGTGTCCGCTGTGCCGTGCGTGTGATCATTGCTTGTACAGCCCTCTCGCAGTGTCCGGAGCAAGTATGGTGGGTCTGACACACCGGTGTCAATGTGTTCTTTTTTCCATTTCCAGGAGTGTAGCTCAACAAAAGTGCATTGCTTGTCCACCTCAGTCATGCCACTGTATCCTACTCTGTCCAGTGGGGAAAATGACTATGAAATTCCTTCAAATTAAGTTATTGTTTAAAAACATTACAAACCATGTCATGACTCTCACATTAACAAATGAGCTATAACTACATATACAGTGTCCAGTCGTATTAATGTCACCACACGTCAAAAAGCTTTTCATTGTGGACCACTGCGAGTCATGCAGCAAGAGAGTCAGTGGGTTTCTGGAAGGTACCGACATTGATGTGAAGCCACACCAAATCCACTGCTCTGGCCAGCTGCTCTATTTCTTGGTTGAGGACTCAGGGAGCACTCAGAGTGATTGAGGTGGTCCCTTAGATTCTCGATTTGCTTTAAATTCGGAGAGTTTTTTGGCCAGGGTATTACATTAAACTCGTCCTGGTGCTCTTCTAATCGGACATAAACATTGCGAGCTTTGTGACACATTGCACTGTCCTGGTGGTACATCCCATCGTGCTGAGGAAAAACAAACTGCATGTGTACATGAACACGGTCCTCAAAGATAGAGCATAGTTATTATTGATCCCTTAATTATTGATTCCTTGTGCCTTCCAGAACGACGAGATTACCCAGGGAATGACATAAAATCATTCCCCAGGGCAGAAAACTCCCTCCTCCAACGATTGTTTCACGGCTGTACTCGCTGACAACCATCTGTCTGATAAAACATGATTCATCTGAAAAGGTCGCCTTTCACCCTTCAGTGGACGTCCATTTGCGATATTGTCATTAAAATTCCAACCATCTTTGCTGCAGACCGGAGTGGCCGAGCGGTTCTAGGCGCTACAGTCTGGAACCGCGCGACCGCTACGGTCGCAGGTTCGAATCCTGCCTCGCGCATAGATGTGTGTGATGTCCTTAGGTTAGTTAGGTTTAAGTAGTTCTAAGTTCTAGGGGACTGATGACCTCAGAAGTTACGTCCCATAGTGCTCAGAGCCATTTGAACCATTTGAACCTTCGTTGCTGGTGAATAGCACTGAGCGTGGGTATACAAACAATGCGCCTACTGTACAGGCTCATAGACAGCAACGTTCGCTGAATGGTCATTGAGGAGACACCGTTGGTAGCTCCTTGGTTCACCTGCGCTGTCAGTTGCTCAATAGTGCACGACTGTTCACCCTTACATATCCCGGCGGACATTGTTCATCCCTGTAATCTATGGTTCATAGTGCACGAAAATTCCCTCACTGCCAGTTTTGGAAAGTGCCTTTTTGGCATGCACATTATACTTTAACCATAGCAGCATATGGACGGTTTACAAACTTAGCCATTTCAGAAATGCTTCCACCTTTGGCCTGAGATCCTATGATTATGCTCTTTTGGACATCATATAAATCGATCCAATTCCGGATTGCTACAAAAACTGCACTGTTATCCAAGTCCTACAACACACTTTATATACCCTCCACTGCTACTGCTGCCAGCTCCCGTCTGTGATTGGTTACTGCACGTTGAAGTCGAACATGGGCACTGCTCACGTTAACATGACTGGACTGTGTACATTCTTATGCTGAAAACACTGTGAGGTTAATGGCAGAGGGTACGTCATTTTGTATTACTTATTAGGGCTTCTGCCCATTCCATTCGCATAGGGAAAAATGACCAGCACGATAAAATAAGAGAAATAAGGGCTCACACAGAAAAATTTAACTGCTCATTTTTCCTCGCGCCGTCCGAGAGTGGAACGGTAGAGAAACAGCTTGAAGGTGGATCATTGAACCATCTGCCAGGCACTTTATTGTGAATAGCAGAGTAATCACGTACATGTAGATTTAGATGTAAATGTAAGTGACTGTAAATGACTGTACACTGTAATTAATCCAGCATTGCCCTCAAGACGACTATGGAATGATGCCTAGGTTTATCATTTAAAGGTAGTTCTTGAAACTTTGTAAGTAGAATTTCTCATGAACAGTGTCTGTCAGTTTAGTTTCTACAGCATCTCCATGGTTCCTTGCTATGGGTCAAACAAAACGTGACCATTCATGCGGCTCCTCTCTGTACATGCTCAATATCCCATGTTACTCCCATCTGGGACAGATCTGATCACTTCAGCAATGCTCTAGGATGGCCCACATGAGTGTTTTATAGGCAATCTCCTTTATAGAATGACTGAATTTCCGTAGTATTTCACCAATGAACTGAAGTATGCCTCCTGCTTTATCAGTGACTGAGCCTAAGTGAACATTATATTTCTTATCCCCACAAATTGCTACACTCAAATATTTGTATGAGTTGACAAACTGAAATTCTGACTCATTGACCATGCAGTTGTAAGATACCACAGTTTGTGAGGTGCACAGTTTTACATTGTTGAATATTTAAAGTGAACTGCCAGTCTTTGCACTACTTTGAAATCATTATCCAGATAAGACTGATTATTTATTTAGCCTTTAACAGGCAGTATTTCGTTATAGGTAACTGCATAACCCGTGGGAAGTCAAAGGTCACTGTTAATATTGTGTGCAAGATCATTAATATACAACATGAGCATCAAAAGTCCCAACACACTTCCCCGTGGTTACTGTAGTGTCGCAGAATAGTAAAGAGTTGGAAACGTGGAATATTGTCAAAGTTTCGTTGCCTATGCCCAGAGCCAGAAGCAGTAAGTTAGCCAAGAGGTAAGAGGATTGCACATGCATCGGAATGTGTCGTCTTGTAGGGGCAGTGGCCTGGTTACACATAACAGGCGAGAGAGAATTGCTTAGCACCCGGGTTTGTGTTAGACGGAGACTTTCATAGAGTGCAAGACAGAGGTATAGTGTCAGCTGTACTGCATTTCACAACTTCATATAAGTCTGCTGTAACAACACGTAACTCTGTCACAAGAACATCTAAGGGGCGAGTACGACAGATAAATCAGCGGTACAAGTGGAACGAATGTGTTCATTACAAACGAGCGTGACGTCAGGACGTCGCTCGTGCTTCCTTTAAATACGCCAGCTTTGATAGCAACAAGGCACTCGCAGTTAGACTTGCTGTTAGATGTGTACTGGGACGCTGCGTAGCAATCAGCTCGGTGATCGACATGTTAATCTTTATTAAGGAGATGTTGCAGTAAAGGCGGCCCATCCAGCAGCAGACGTGAGAGGACAGTACCAGCTCTGGTCCTCTCTGCTGCCGCTGTCAATCATCAACCCAGGATTAGCAGACATCGTGGCAGACTCGTTCGCCGCCAATGCTGACCACATCAGTGAGCCGTCGTCGAGATCGTGTGGGGCCTAGGCCCTGTGCATCTGCCCTCACAACCAGGTGAGCCGACGACACTGGGGGACTGCAACGGGTCCGCCTATCTACTGCGGACGAGCCACCAGGAGGAGCAGGGAAGAAGACAGGGTGGGATAGAGTACACTCCGCACTACGAGAACACTTCTCGTGCTGACAGCGCCGGGACTCCAACCCGGAGCCTCCTACACGCAGCGGCCTGCTGTCCGCAGCCGAGCCGACCGGCCAGCCGGGCGTCACCGCACAGTTCAATGCTATCGGTTGCAAACCAACACTTGGGCGAAAACACAGAGCGTAGGACGTCGGAAGAAAACGCAATAGGACCCACCAATCTGGCAGAATTATTACAATTAATGACGGAAACCATGACAAGACAAAATAAAGAAATTTCGAACCAAATTAAAATTCAGAATGCAGAAACGACGAACCAAATTGCAGAAACCACGAGACAAATGCGTGAGATTAAAGAACAAAACAAAAAAATTCAGTTACACCGAAGTCATATTGAAGACGAGGCAAAAAAATCTCGAGAAGTGATAGGAAACTTAGTAACAGGTTACAATAAATTGAGAACAGACATTGACAAGGTAGAAGTGGACGTACAAACATTGCGTAATGACACTCAGGACGAGATCAAAACATTACGTAACAACACCCAGGGAGAAGTCAAAAAACTAGAGAAACAGATAAACGTAATAACTAGACAAGCAGCAGGCACAGCGCGTGAAATTGTTGATAACAGTGTGTTACACAATCGTATCACAAAAGCAGCGCTAAAAAGATATGATAACCGCATAGTCAAAATAGAAGCGCAAACGAAGCAACAATTTCAGAAATTGCGAACAGAGTTGTTGCAAACCATTGAAGAGCGTAGTTAAAAAGATCGAACAAGCACTGAGTCTGCAACCACATCCGTATCTGTAACAGCACCGGAAAAACAAGCAATTAACGAAGATATCATGCATTTTCGATTCCAATCACAGGCGGAAAATAACATACGCGAAATCATACATCCTGCAGCGCAACAAACACGTTCTGAAATTCTTGATGAACAAACGGCACCACTAACACATGCAGAACCACAAATGTATGTTTCAAGACAGTTTGGATCGTGCAATGAAGCGGCAAGGTTAGCCAGACAAGATACCGAACCAATACGTGACAGTGGAAAGCCAGGTCGCGAAGACTACAGTGCAATGCATTCAGCTACACGTTCACAACCGATGGAAGAAAATTATTGCGTACCACTCCAACGATACTACGCAAGGGTACGCGAAAGTTACAGTGGACAATATCCAATGGATCTACCACAGCCGGAAAGAACGACGGGAGAAATGATCAGAAACAAAAGTGGCGGAGAATCGCGAATTTCATATGGAACTATGACGAAGTACGACAACGATCATTTCCTCAGTCAGAAAATTTCAACACTTTCGAGAAGGAAACTCATTACATCCACGAATTTTTATTGATCAATTCCGAGTAGGATTACCAGAACACTGGACGCTAGCACACAAATTAGACTTTATAAGTACACACATGTCAGGAACAGTCGCAGAAACCATGCAGAAAGTTGCAGCGTCATGTCGATCGTACGAAGATTTCAGAGAGAAGTTTCTCTCACGATATTGGTCAAGCGAAGCACAGAACAGAGTGAAGTACGAATTATTACAGAACCCATATTTTGAAAATTCAAGAGAGAAGAGTCCCGTGAAATTTTTCGAATTAATGGCAAAGAAAAATCAATGCTTAGATGTACCATACAGTGACGGAGAGTTGATTAAATTATGCGCGATGAAGTTACCATTGAAATTCCAGCAATCATTAGTAGGTCGCGGAGGCAATGACGTCGAAGCATTTAAAAGTATTCTAAGGGAACTAGAGTTCATATTTTCGGAAGATGACGCAAGAAAAAGACGGAGCGAACGTGAAAACGAAAGCAAAAAGCATTGGAATCCACAAGACACACTACGGAGAAACAATAATAAAATTTCCAATGGTATACTTAACTGCTTTTTCGACGTTATTTTATCAGCTAACTAAAAATAGGAAAGCCTTGAACCCCTTCCACCTAATTTAGTTAGTATTAAGATTCTTTTACAGGGAGTGCAGTGGAGCTGACGCTGAAATAATTAAGTATTTGATTATATCATCGCTAGTCTCACTGAACTCTTCTGAACTCTACATGTCATGTGTGGTCTGGCGTCTCCTTACCAGCAACAGGTCCCAGGTTCAAACTAGTCAATTCCCTAAAAAACACGCTCAGTGCGTCGTTGCGCGAAAGTGGTAGGGAGACACGAGTTAGAACAAACAGACACCACGCAGAAAGTTAGAAGGCTATATAGGCGAGATTGAGCCGAATAGACGGGAAAATACAAGTAGCAGCTTTATAGAGGGTATTAGCAGACAGAGTGGATGATGCGCGTATCGAATTGGAAGCGCTATATGAAGCTATGCATCACGCAGTGCACGGGCAATTGAGTGCCACTTTGTTAGGTCCAGATCAGATGCTGAAGGCGTTGCTGAAAGCGCAGAATGAATTCTCGGAAGGAGTGTGTCATGTCGTGCCTCCGGTGAAGCGGAATTTACCGTTATTCTATCGCATGTCTAAAGTGAGAGTAATTACGGATCAGGCGAGTATACACGTAGGAGTGCAAATACCAGTGATGGGTATCAATTCGCGGTACCAGTGTTATACAGTACACCCGTATCCAATTAGATGGGGTGCACTTGGGAAGGGGGTGCAAGTGCAAACTCGGGAAGTGTTATTAGTGTCAAGACGGAGGAGTGCTCATGTGGTAATGTCTACGGAAGATTTGACAGACTGTTTCAGGGGAAGTGTTTTCATTTGTCCAGCAAAGGAGGTGGCAAGCCACAATCATTCGTGTGAGATGCAGTTGTTCTTGGGGAATATGGGAACCACAGAATGCGAAAAGAAGGTGTTACTTCCGAGACCAAAATTTCAGAAAGTTGGGGAACTTTGGATTTACTCTGTGTTCGAACTAGAGACCGTAGTTGCCACTTGTTACAGAAATGGTAGATTGACAGATATATCAAAGCTTGAATTGCAGGGCAGTGGGTTATTGATTAATGGCACTGGGTGTGAAATAGTGGGGAAGCATTTTCACCTACCAGCTACTTTCACGGGTACAACAATGAAAACGTGACACAGCCTATCTTGTATTATCCAGAGGAACCACCACATATATTGCCTCACCAAAACCTAATGTTTATTAACGAGTCCTTGGATCCCTCATTGCTACAATCTTTAGATAGCCTGATTATCTCAGAAAAAGAGCAGATCTCAGTTAATCAACTACTGCAGCACATGTAGCAATATCGGGAAATGTAAGCAAAACACAATTATATTTGGTGTGTCAACGACTAGCATAATCTTAGTTCTAGTGTTTATTTGTGCAACTTACTTCTGTATACGGAAAAAGATGTCTCGTTCTGAAATAACAACCATACATCAAATACCTATGGGATGGATCGGGAATAGTGGAACATAATATAAATAGATAACCAATGATAAGTTTGGAATCAGTATTAAGTGTAAATACATTATTAGCGGATAAGAAAAGTTCGACAATGTTGAAGGAGTAGTTGTAAGATACCGGTAGAGTATAAGGAAGAATGGCAAGCACAACCAGTAAGTACAGAATTGTAAAATTCAGGACGGATTTTCTTGTGTAGTGTCGCAGAATAGTAAAGAGTTGGAAACGTGGAATATTGTCAAAGTTTCGTTGCCTATGCCCAGAGCCAGACGCAGTAAGTTAGCCAAGAGGTAAGAGGATTGCACATGCATCGGAATGTGTCGTCTTGTAGGGGCAGTGGCCTGGTTACACATAACAGGCGAGAGAGAATTGCTTAGCACCCGGGTTTGTGTTAGACGGAGACTTTCATAGAGTGCAAGACAGAGGTATAGTGTCAGCTGTACTGCATTTCACAACTTCATGTAAGTCTGCTGTAACAACACGTAACTCTGTCACAAGAACACCTAAGGGGCGAGTACGACAGATAAATCAGCAGTACAAGTGGAACGATGTGTTCATTACAAACGAGCATGACGTCAGGACGTCGCTCGTGCTCCCTTTAAATACGCCAGCTTTGATAGCAACAAGGCACTCGCAGTTAGACTTGCAGTTAGATGTGTACTGGGACGCTGCGTAGCAATCAGCTCGGTGATCGACATGTTAATCTTTATTAAGGAGATGTTGCAGTAAAGGCGGCCCATCCAGCAGCAGACGTGAGAGGACAGTACCAGCTCTGGTCCTCTCTGCTGCCGCTGTCAATCATCAACCCAGGATTAGCAGACATCGTGGCAGACTCGTTCGCCGCCAATGCTGACCACATCAGTGAGCTGTCATCGAGATCGTGTGGGGCCTAGGCCCTGTGCATCTGCCGTCACAACCAGGTGAGCCGACGACACTGGGGGACTGCAACGCGTCCGCCTGTCTACCGCGGACGAGCCACCAGGAGGAGCAGGGAAGAAGACGGGGTGGGATAGAGTACACTCCGCACTACAAGAACACTTCTCGTGCTGACAGCGCCGGACTTCAACCCGGAGCCTCCTACGCACAGCGGCCTGCTGTCCACAGCCGTGCCGACCGGCCAGCCGGGCGTCGCCAGCCACGCACGGCCGAAGTTAGGGCATTCCACGCTACGTCACAGCACGCGGCGCTGCGCTTGCAAGACTGGTGCGGCCCGGCGCTGGTGTCATCGCTACGAGTCAGCGAGGACTCGAGGAAGGTCGTTGATATCACCAAGCTCAGCCAGCCTGTGTTACGCGGGCCACATTGTACTCGGCAGGAATAAAGGTGTCATGGATTAATAATGTTTCTTTGGCGTTTCTGACGTGTCCCCAGTCATTTTCCTAGCATCCTGACAACTGGAGAGGTCACCGCTTGGCCTCCAGTCCACCATAGGCGACCGGGACCACCAGGGCACCTACATTACTTCTACATCTAGTACGACTCTCCATCTAAGAAACCCTCAGTCCAGTCGCAAATTTCGCTTCATATCTCACACGATTGTACTTTGAATAATAAGTGTAGTTGTAGTACTGAGTCAAATGATTTTTGGAAATCAAGAAATAGCTTACCGCATCTCTCTGGCTGCCTTGATTCACAGTCTTTAGGATCTCATGAGAGAAAACTGAAAATTGAGTTTCATATGATCGATGTTTTCGAAATCCATGCTGGGTGGCATGGAAGGGGTCATTCTGTTCGAGACACTGCATTATGTTTGGGTTCAGAATACATTCAAAGATATGTAATCAATGGACGTCAAGGATATTGAATGGTAGTTTTGTGGATCATTTCTGCTGTCCTCCTTGTAGAAGGGTGTGACACGTACTTTCTTCCACAGGCAATGATCTATCTACACATGTCACATCTGTGCAGGCAGATCGTTGCATGTGAAAAGAAGATTTGTGCAGATATGAGATGTGGGGAAACCTTGATGTTGGAGCAGCAAATTTGAGCGAACTTTGGGTTCAAATCACATCTGAACAGCCAAGCTAGATCGTGTGGACAGGAGATCGCAACCAATCTGGCACAAATACGTGTCTGAGTCACCTGGTTGTTCAGTCGAATGTTTCTCGTCTGTGTGTAAATGGTGGATCTTAAAATGGCAGATACACGTCATTGTTATAGATAGTTCATTGTCGAGTTCATCGAAATGTATAGGAGTCATACATGTTTGTGGAAAATTAAAAGCAAGAAATACAGCGGTAGCGATAAGAAGACTTATAAGCAGTTGACCCTTCAGCAAACTGGGAAATGCTATATAATCAAAAACATTTGTTGAGGAGTTATTTGATATGGTGTTTGGGGATTACTGGCATACTTTCATTCAGTACTGTCCTATACCATAATCTAATGTGGGTTGTGACAGCATAGCAAAGAAAAGTAGACCCTATTTGTTCTAAAGGAGAGTGTAATCAGAATATAATTAAAGCTCTGGAATGGTGCCTTCAGAGACATGGTTACATTACACTACATTACATTAATATTTGTTCCATAGATCATGAATACAACATTTTGTAATGATGTGGAACGTTTCAGTTTAACATATTTTCTTTACTTCTTTTTATAGTTACAACTTCATATCTAAATATTCATCTGTTTAGTGGCAGGAGTTGTCATTCAGAAAATTTTCTAATTTGTTTTTAAATGTTGGCTGGCTATCGTGCTGTAGTAAAAAAATACGTATACATGTATGAACAGAAAAAATTAATTTAAAGTATATTACAATTGCATTATTAAAAACGTTTTTTGGCTAATCAGACTTCCTCTCTTACATTTCAATTGTAGATGCAGGCAGCAGACTTCAAGGGCACCTGTACTTTTCAAAAATAAGAAAATCCTCCTTCCTTGGTTCCACTTTACTTCAAGAAAAAATATTTAATGCTGATATCAAATCTTCTCTTATTTCGCAACATATATGACATAAAACAGTTGTAGTCCATCATACTCCGAACCGCACATCTTAACAGAAACTTTCACATATGAGAGAGTCAGAAACAAAACAACGTACAAGGAAAAATGAACGATGTTTTTTTTTATTTGTCTGCACCTTACCGAGCATTCATAATTAACATCTTTGCCAACGTTTTTATGGCGGACTAACATATTTGCCAGCTAAGAACTAGTTGCTAACGTCATCATGTTAACTGCTACCGTCACACGTGCATGCACTCGTTTTCTTAGTGTTGATTTCACATTGAGTGAATACCACATATTAAAGAATTGCTGTGGCGTTTGTTTTCATTCTGGGTGCTGTGGGTGTGTGCTTATTGTTCAAAATCCGACGCTGTAGCCAAAGATCTCGATTTTTACGGACTGGGCGTCATTATTACCCTTTGTACTCGCATTTTCAGCGCAGAGGACCCTGGCCAACGGCATCCATCGATGAGGTAAGTACTGGCTCGAACAACTATAGTTCACTTATTAATGTATCAAGTGTTGTGAGCCACGATACTCAGAAATTATTTGGTTGCGCACGCATGTTAATGTCACCAACTTGACCATCCGCTTGTTGAATGACACATATAGCCATCCAAAACATTGTATAAATTTTTTGTCTTTAAAGTTCATTTCTTCACTTGGAGTTTGGTTTCAATGCAAATTCATACAAGTATTGAGTTACAACAACATACATAACATGATAGCTTATACCTATGGCTGACATTCCATCCATTGCTTATACTATGAACATAAATTTCTTAAGTTTTAAACCGTCAAAAAATTTTCATTAAATGGGTTCTGTTACCACAGTTTGTTTGTTAGTTTCAACTTCTCCTCATTCACATCACATAAACAAATTAATTATATAAGACATTATTATGATACAAGCACATGATACATTTATACTTCATTTTATAAATAGGCTTTTCTGACTTAGGGGAGTTCATTTCTTCCTTAGGTATGTTGGGTTCTGTTACCACAGCCTGTTTGTTAGTTTTAAATTATCTCCGTTCACATCACATACACAAATCAATTACATACATATTATCCATTGTAAACAGAACTAAAACGTTATGCATTGCTGGCCTAACTACACTTAGCGCCGCCTCCATTGTTTGGGAGGGAATGAAGGTAATACTCATCTATTGGTTCAAGGATTTATGATGAAATGTTACTCGTGCAGTCATGGGCTGGTTACCAAGGAACTTTTATTTCATGGAAATAATGTGTACTGACTAATGATTCACGTAGTATTATGTTTTTTCTTCAAGCATTAGTGTTGTTTACTTCAGTTCACATGTAGCCTAGTGTGAAATATGAAGAGGTTATGACCATCATAGACTTATCTCTCTTGAATACCTGGAAATGTCATTATTCAAGCTTTCATGTGACATGATAAAAATTAATTGGTTTTTGTAAAATCACATGCTTAAATGTTTATGTCTACTCTGCAGCGAATAGGTACTGATAAATGTCACTGAGATATACTGTGATGATGCTTACTTCATTTCTCATTTGCCTTATGACCTTTGTATAAATATCCTTATAACTAAATTGTTTACTCGAGATGTGACCCATTTCTTCATTTGGTAGCTGCTGCTCTCGACATAATTCTCTTCATCCGCTCTGTGACGATGCGCTGATCGCTGAAAGAAAAGACTTAAAACTAACTTAAAATTAATTTCATTATGTAGCTCGGTGACCACTGATATGTTTGGCCATTACATTCATCCGCAGATATTTCCATAAATTCATAGACATTCGTAAGGGCAACAGATTACCCTTTATGATTATTTACTCTGCAAAGAAAATTATTTGACATTTCTTACATTACTTTGTAGTTTCTTCTTAGCTCACACGTCTCGTATATTTTTTTTCATAATGCTTGTAAATATGTTGTATATAGCTTAGTATTTAAATCTCTGCATACCTTAGTTCTTAGATAGTAGATGCAATTGCTTAGTATTTTCGTTTATTTTGTATTTGAATTAAGTATTTGCACATATTGCGTTCTTATTTGGTTGCGCCTTCTGCCATACTGTCGCACATACACACATGTCAATGCCTCCTCTCCTACTACTGACGTCAGTGTGTATTGTTGAGCGTGGACATCTGAGCCATACACTAATTTTGTTCATACTTTCGCTTCGCATGAAGCTTTGTATTACTTCTCATTGCTATTGATTTTATGCTTATGTGTACAAAACAAAAGAATTACTTATGCCTATAGACGTTACTTCATCTTACAATACTCTCCAGAAGAAAAATTACACTTAGAATTATGTACACTATGTACAATTATCTTGTGACAGAAAGAAAAAATGCTGCCTAGCCTCATCATTCTACAAAAGCTTTTATATCTTTGTGAGGGTGGAGGCCCTTGTCTCTCCCTGTTTTCTCATGGGCTAATCTGTACGTCCCAGGGTATGGTATTTCGGAAATTATATATGGCCCTAAATAGAGTAGTTGCCACTTCTTATTCAGTTTGCCAACTTTTGTCGATTTTGGGTGCGTCTGTAAGAGGACTCGTTGCCCTTCAAAAATAGTGTAATACGTTTCAGTTTCTTATTACAAATTTTCTTTCTATACTTGTCCCTGTTTTCTAGTGCAACCATGGCTTGTTTGTATTTGTCTTGTAGTGTCATTTCTGTCGTGGATAACTTTGGTATGGGCGACTCCCACTCATTCGTTCGTTTTGTCAGGAACATCAATTCGTTAGTTGTGAAACATGTTGAAGAATATGGAAGGTTATTGACAACTTGTATGAAAGGAGTTATGTATTTTACCCATTGGGTGTGTTGGTGAGCGATGTATGTGCTAATAAACCAGTTAAATTCTTTAAAGACTCGTTCTACTGGACTTGTTTCTGGGTGAAAAAAAGCTTACTAATATATGCTTTATGCCCTCTGAGGCCATCAATTGTTTCCACTTTTTCCCAACAAAATATGAACCATTATCAGTTAGTAGTACCTTTGGTTTACCTACTTTTCTCAAGTAGTCTCCATCAATTCTTTTGCTGATATTTGTGGTTGTTGCATTTTTAATGCCATACATTTTGATATGTTTCGAGAAAATATCGTATAGTGCTACAATGTATCTTACTCCTCCCTTACTTCTTGCATATGGACCAGCTATGTCCAGGGATTTGTGAGTACTGGATGTAGGTCAGTATATTTTGACACATTAGACTGTTTTGATTTTTGACATTCTGCACAATTTCTTAATACCTGTAGGACTCGCCTTCTCAAATTTGGAAATTAACAAAGTGTTGAAATATTTTCAGTACATTTGCCTACTCCATAATGTCCCCATACTTCATGTGCGTGTCTTATAAATTAGTTGATATAATCTTCAGGAATACACACACACACACACACACACACACACACACACACACACATACACACACACGATCGCGAGCGCGCGCGCGCACACACACACACCATTGATCAGATTTTTCGTGTTTCCTATGAAACGAAACCCCCTTGTACTCCTGATACCATCCACTTACCTTTCCACCTTCATTTTCCTTAAGGTTTCGCATGACTTTATTCCAACTGCGACCTTGCTGTTGTATAATTTTCATTTGCTTCCAAAAGTTACGGTAATCAGACCAGTGGCGGATCCAGGATTTTGTTTTGGAGGGGCTTGACCCAGTTGAGCATAGGCTTTCTGAAGGTATGCATCAATATTCTAAAAACCACGCATAATTTTATTTTGTCCATTTAATGCATTGTTAAGGAACAGATCAAGATAAGATGGATAGTTTTTATGACGCACTCAGTGATGTAGTTGTTAGAGTAAAGGACAAGGACAGTGTTCTGCTCATGGGTGATTTTAATGCCAGGATTGGAAATCGAACAGAAGGGTATGAAAAGGTTATGGGTAAATTTGGAGAGGATATGGAGGCCAAGAGGAATGGGAAACAAACTCTTGGATTTCTGTGCCAGTATGGGCTTAGTAATCACAAACTCCTTTTTTAAACATAAGAACATTCACCTGTATACTTGGGAAGGCAGGGGAACCAGATCTGTCATTGACTATATAATAACAGATCAGGAATTCAGGAAGGCTGTGAGGGACACACGTGTATTCAGGGGATTCTTTGATGACACTGATCATTATTTAATCTGCAGTGAAGTTGGTATTGTGAGGCCAAAAGTGCAGGAGGTCAGGTCCATATGTAGGAGGATAAGAATGGAGAAACTTCAGGATAAGGAAATCAGGCACAAGTACATAACAGTGATCTCAGAAAGGTACCAGTTAGTTGAATGTAGTGTATTACAGTCAATGGAAAAGGAATGGACAAGGTACGGGGACACAGTACTAGAAATGGCTAAAGAATGTATTGGAACAGTAGTGTGTAAAGGTAGGATGAAGCAACTTGGTGGAATGACACAATCAAGGCAGCCTGTAAAAGGAAAAAGAAGGCGTATCAAAAATGGCTACATACTAGAAGTCAGGTAGACAGAGAAAGTTATGTTGAAAAACGAAACAAAGCCTAACAGATAATTGCAGCATCCAAGAAGAAATCTTTGGAAGACTTTAGAAACAGGTTGGAGACTTTGGGTCAAGCTGGTGGAAAACCATTCTGGAGTGTAATTAGCAGTCTCCAGAAGGGAGGTAAGAAGGAAATGACAAGTATTTTGGACAGGTCAGGAAAACTGCTGGTGAATCCTGTTGATGCCTTGGGCAGATGGAGGAAATATTTTGAAGAGTTGCTCAATGTAGGTGAAAATACGATCAGTAATGTTTCAGATTTCGAAATACAATGGGATAGGAATGATGATGGAAATAGTATCACATTTGAGGAAGTGGAGAAACTGGTCAATAGATTGCAGTACAATAAAGCGGCTGAGGTGGATGAAATTAAGTTGGAACTCATCAAATACAGTGGAATGTCAGGTCTTAAATGGCTACACAGGATAATTGAAATGGCGTGGGAGTCGGGACAGGTTCCATCAGACTGGACGAAAGCAGAATCACACCAATATTTAAACATGGAAACAGAAAAGATTGTAACAACTACAGAGGTATCTCTTTAATCAGCATTGTGGGTAAAATCTTCTCAGGTATTGTTGAAAGGAAAGTGCGAGTATTAGTTGAGGACAAATTGGATGATAATCAGTGTGGGTTTAGGCCTCTTAGAGGTTGTCAGGACCAGATCTTTAGCTAACGACAAATAATGGAGAAGTGTTATGAGTGGAACAGGGAATTGTATCTATACTTTATAGATCTAGAAAAGGCATATGACCGAGTTCCTAGGAGGAAGTTATTGTCTGTTCTACGAGATTTTAGGAGGCAAACTTTTGCAAGCAATTAAAGATCTTTACATAGATAGTCAGGCAGCAGTCAGAGTAGTTTAAGGGGTAAGACAAGGCTGCAATCTGTCTCCACTGTTGTTCATATTATTTATGGATCATATGTTGAAAACAATAGACTGGCTGGGTGAGATTAAGATATGTGAACACAAAATAAGCAGTCTCGCATATGCGGATGACTTAGTTGTGATGGCAGATTTGATTGAAACTTTGCAAAAAAATATTTCAGAGGTAGATCAGAAATGTAAGGACTATGGTATGAAGATTAGCATCTCCAAAACGAAAGTAATGTCAGTGGGAAAGAAATATAACCGGATTGAGTGCCAAATAGGAGGAACAAAGTTAGAACAGGTGGACGGTTTCAAGTACTTAGGATGCATATTCTCACTGGCTGGCAACATAGTGAAAGAACTGGAAGCGAGGTGTAGCGAAGCTAATGCAGTGAGCGCTCAGCTACGATCTACTCTCTTCTGCAAGAAGGAAGTCAGTACCAAGACTAAGTTATCTGTGCACCGTTCAATCTTTCGACCAACTTTGTTGTATGGGAGCGAAAGCTGGGTGGATTCAGAATACCTTATCAATAAGGTTAAGGTTACAGATATAAAAGTAGCTAGGATGATTGCAGGTACTAGTAGATGGGAACAATGGCAGGAGGGTGTCCACAATGAGGAAATCGAAGAAAAACTGGGAATGAACTCTATAGATGTAGCAGTCAGGGCAAACAGGCTTAAATGCTGGGGTCATGTTACACGCATGGAAGAAGCAAGGTTACCCAAGAGACTCATGGGTTCAGCAGTAGAGGGTATGAGAAGTCAGGGTAGACCAAGGAGAAAGCACCTGGATTCGGTTAAGAATGATTTTGAAGTAATAGGCTTAACATCAGAAGAGGCACCAATGTTAGCACTGAATAGGGGTAATGGAGGAATTTTATAAAGGGGACTATGCTCCTGACTGAATGCTGAAAGGCATAATCAGTCTTAAATGATGATGATGATGATGATGATTTAACGCATAGCGAGTCTCCTCGGATAACGCTTTCCAAATTCTTCAATGACTTCGACAGGCTGTAGGCAGTCTTGACCCAACTTCCAGATATATCCCGATTAATTTTCCACAAGATACCGCCTTATTACATGTTTTATAGCTGCACTACATTTTGTTGTACGTATTTTAAGTTTTCTGGGAATATTACTGTCTGTGAATTTACTCTTGCACAAATCAGTTAAGGGATGACAAGTCATGACTGGACAATGGTCGAAACAAATAATGCAAGGGAATCCCCAACTTGATTCACTTATGGATACTCTTTCACGGTTTTAAAAGGTATTTTTTTGTTGAAAATGATGCTGCCGCTGCCCTGTGTTTCTTTTTTATGCCACTGTCGCTTATTATCGCACGGAACATTATAACAAAATATGGCAAAACTTACAGCATACTCTTGTGTCATCGACTTGAATTCTTTCTAGCCAGTTTACAAATTTACTATCACATAACGATTCTGCACGAAATTTCTGGGTATACTGTCCCTTTACTTTACATATGTTTAGCACTATAACAACAGCATCTGATTTAAGAAACACCACATTGCCATTGGCACTAGAGATATGCACTGTGCATGAAATTGCAGATTTATTAATATTAGAGTGCATAACAAAACGGGTGCATAACAATACAGCCACAAAACAACAAGGAAATGAAGACAAAACAATGTGTATTATAAATATTTAGGTGATAAAAATTAAGAGTTACTAGACTTCAGCAAATTAAATAGTGCTGTTTGCTGTATGTGGAATGGACCAAATGATTTTAAAAAAATAATTTTATCATAAACCAACCTAATCTTTTCAAAGTCCACCATAATTCACACCAGCCAGTAGATGCAAAATATGCACACTGAACAGGTACTCAGAACCATCAAAGTTAGTGGTCAACTTTGCAATACTGATCCAGAGTCCAGTCCACAGCCAACCACACCACACTGACCGAAAGATCAACGAACTCTGCCTAATAAAAAACACAAACTCGACTAATAGCGTTTGTATGAATTTCATTAAGTACATACAAAATAATCAGAAAGACGTACCTGCTGAACGTTGAGTCGACAGTGATAAGTCACCGACATTGTTTACAGGTAATACTGGTTCATTTTCTCTCGATTCTACCTCTTCTTTCTTCCTTTTTTAGTAAAAAAACGAACGAAGATCTCCTTGTCTACATTTCGATGTCATTTTCTTGAAACTCTGATAAATACAAACAAAAGCACACCTTGATTACAATTAAGAACCACTTGAACAGCGCATTCTATTTTGTTTTAGTGACAGTGTAGTGTACAGTACCACTGTTGTTATCGACGCTTGTATCGACCCTCGTATCGTACAGGCTTTTGTTTGTTTGGTTAGAACAGCTCAGTGTCGGATAGACCGTCAGCGAGAGCAGCACTGCTAGTTCCTGCTACTAATAAGGCGAGTACACCATTCGCTTGTTACATATATCTACGAGCTTCAAAAAGGAGCGACTGCAGTAATGGATAGGAACTGTGATTGTTGTGTACAGATGCGAGCTGATTTGGCGACCCTTCACTCACAGCTCCAGGCCGCTTTGGCTTCCGCCACACAGCTTGAGGCTGCTGCCAAGGGGCGTCACCTGGGGGGGATCGAATGCGGGGATGCGAGGGACGTCGAGCACATCCCACGTGTACTCCGATCGGTCCACTGCTGTGGCCGCCCGGGGTTCTGCCTGCACTGAGGTTGACCCCTCACCTGTAGTCGAGTGGGAGATCATTACAATGTCTGGCAGGCAGTGTAAAACTTTCCGAGGGGCTGATCGTAGGGCCTCCCCGGTTCGTTTGACGAAAGGTTTCGGGCGTTATCTGTGGCTGACGATATTTCTGAGCTGGATGCAGTCGTCCACCCTGTTCCAGAGGAAGCTACTCAGGCCTCAAGGTCTGGGCATTCACAGAGGGTGGGTTTGGTGGTAGTTTGGAGCTCCAATGTTAGGCACGTAATGAGGCCCCTTAGGAACATGGCTACCAAGGAGGGGAAGGAAGCCAGTGTGCACTACGTGTGCATTCTGGGGGAAGTCATTCTGGATGTGGAAAAGGTGCTTCTGGATGCTATGAAGAGTACAGGGTGCAGCCAACTGCAGGTGGTGATTCATGTCGGTACCAATGACGTATGTCGCTTTGGATCGGAGCAGATTCTGTCTGGTTTCGGGCTTCTAGCGAAAATGGTAAAGACTGCCAGTCTTGCTTCCGAGATTAAGGCGGATCTCACCATCTGCAGCGTCGTCGATAGAACCGACTGTGGTCCTTTGGTGCAGAGCCTAGTGGAGGGTCTGAATCAGAGGCTCAGGCGGTTCTGTGACCGTGTAGGCTGCAGATTCCTTGACTTGCGCCATCGGGTGGTGGGTTTCCGGGTTCCGCTTAATAGGTCAGAAGTCCACTACACACAGGAGGCGGCTACATGGGCAGCGGGGGCTGTGTGGAAGGGACTGGGCGGTTTTTTAGGTTAGAGGGTGTCAGGGAACCACAAAAGTTATGTCCTTCTAAACATGGGCAGGTAAAACACAGTAAGGTCGTTGTAGAAACGATTTGTATTGTAGTTGTAAATTGATGTAGCTTTGTTGGGAAAGAACCAGAGCTCCAAGCCCTAATAGAAAGCACTGAAGCTCAAATAGTTGTAGGTACAGAGAACTAGCTAAAGCCGTTTTTCAAACGATATAACAGTGTTCAGAAAGGATAGATTAAATACAGTTGGTGGTGGAGTATTTATTGCTGTCAGGGGTAGTTGCCTTTTAGCGAAATTGAAGTAGATAGTTCGTGTGAAATAGTATGAGTAGAGGTTATACCTGACAATCAGACTAAACTATTAATTGGATCATTTTATCGACCCCCGACTCAGAAGATATAGTTGCTGAACAGTTCAAAGAAAACTTGAGTTTCATTTCAAATAAGTACCCCCGCTCATACAATTATAGTCGGTGGTGACTTCAATCTACCCTTGATATGCTGGAAAAACTATACATTTAAAGCCGGCGGCTGGCATAAAATGTCATCCGAAATTGTACTAAATGCTTTCTCAGAAAATTATTTTGAACGATTATTTCATGAGCCACCTCGAAGCGTAAATGGTTGCGAAAGCATACTTGACCTTTTAGCAACAAATAATCCTGGACAAATAATGAGTATTGTGACGAATACAGGGATTAGCGACCACAAGGCAGTTGCTGCCTGGCTGAATATCGTAACACCTACAACCATCAAAAAGGAACACAAAGTATATCTATTTAAAAAAGCTGATGAAAATGCTCTTAACGCCTTTTTGAGAGACAGTCTTCACTCCTTCCAATCTGAACATGTAAGTGTAGAAAAGTTGAGGAATGCTTTCAAAGAGGTAGTATCGACAGCAATTGAGAGATATAAACCACATAAATTAATAAGTGATCGTACTGATCCCCCATGGTACAAAACGGGTCAGATCGTTGTTGCAGAAGCAAAAAAAAAGGCATACCAAATTTAAAAGAACGCAAAATCCCCAAGATTGGCAAAGTTTCACAGAAGTTCGTAATATGGCGCGTACTTCAATGCAAGATGCTTTTAATAATTTCCACAACGAAATTCTGTCTCCAAATCTGGCAAAAAACCCAAAGAGATTCTGGTCATACTTAAAGCGCACCAGTGGCAAGACGCAATCAATACCTTCACTGCGCGATAACAACGGTGAAGTCACTGATGACAGTGCCACTAAAGTAGAGTTATTAAACACGGTTTTCCGAAACTCCTTCACCAAAGAAGACGAACTAATATTCCTGAATTCCAATGAAGAACAACGGCCAAGATGAGAAACATAGAAGTAGATGTTGTGGATTGGCAAGACACCCAACCCACTATGAGAGGAAGCCGAAAGGCACGCGTTTTAGCTCACGCAGGCTGGCGTGAGGTCTGGATCAGGTCAAGGAAATGAGACTAGCAAGAAAAGGACGTAGCTGTGGAATACTTAACTTTAATCCATAAATGGTGAACATCGCTCTTGACGGTACATGTTTTACAGCATCAATAGTAACTGGTAATGGCGCCTTGCTAGGTCGTAGCAAATGACGTAGCTGAAGGCTATGCTAACTATCGTCTCGGCAAATGAGAGCGTAATTTGTCAGTGAACCATCGCTAGAAAAGTCGGCTGTACAACTGGGGCGAGTGCTAGGAAGTCTCTCTAGACCTTCCGTGTGGCGGCGCTCGGTCTGCAATCACTGATAGTGGCGACACGCGGGTCCGACGTATACTAATGGACCGCGGCCGATTTAAAGGCTACCACCTAGCAAGTGTGGTGTCTGGCGGTGACACCACAGTAGATATCCTCCGAATAACGAAGCAGCTAAAATCACTTAATAAAGCCAAGACCTCCGGTCCAGATTGTATACCAGTCAGGTTCCTCTCAGAGTATGCTGATAAAATACCTCCATAATTAGCAATTATATACAACCACTCTCTCACAGAAAGATTTGTACCTAAAGACTGGAAAATTGCTCAAGTCATACCAATACCCAAAAAGGGAAGTAGGAGTGATCCGCTGAATTATAGGCCTATATCACTAACGTCGATTTGCGGTAGGGTTTTCGAACATAACTGTTTTCGAACATTATGAAGTACGTCGAAGAAAACGATTTATTGAACATAGTCAGCACGGATTCAGAAAATATCATTGTTGTGAAACACAACTATCTCTTTATACTCATGAAGTAATAAGTGCTATCGACAGGGGATGTCAAATTGATTCCATATTTTTAGATTTCCAGAAGGCTTTCGACACCGTTCCTCACATGCGTCTTCTAACCAAACTGCGTGCCTACGGAGTATCGCCTCAGTTGTGCGATTGGATTCGTGATTTCCTGTCAGAAAGGTCACAGTACGTAGTAATAGACGGAAAGTCATCGAGTAAAACAGAAGTAATATCCGGCGTTCCCCAAGGCAGTGTTATAGGCCCTCTATTGTTCCTGATCTATATTAACGACATAGGAGACAATTTGAGCAGTCGTCTCAGATTGTTTGCAGATGATGCTGCCATTTACCGTCTTGTAAAGTCATCAGATGATCAGAACGACTTGCAAAATGATTTAGATAAGATATCTGTATGGTGCGAAAAGTGGCAATTAACCCTGAATAAGGAAAAGTATCAAGTTATTCACATGAGTACTAAAAGAAATCAGCTAAATTTCGATTACGCGATAAGTCACACAAATCTGAAGGCTGTGAATTCAACTAAATACTTAGGGATTACAATTACAAATAACCAAAATTGGAACGATCAAATAGATAATATTGTGGGTAGAGCAAACTAAAGACTGCAATTCATTGGCAGAACACTTAGAAGGTGCAACAGGTCTACTAAAGAGACTGCTTACACGACGCTTGTCCGCCCTATTCTGGAGTAGTGCTGTGCGGTGTGGGATCCGCATCAGGTGGGACTGACGGATGACGTCGAAAAAGTACAAACAAGGGCATCTCGTTTTGTATTATCGCGAAATAGGGGAGATAGTGTCACAGACAAGATACGTGAATTGGAGTGACAATCATTAAATCAAAGGCATTTTTCGTTGCGACGGGATCTTCTCATGAAATTTCAATCACCAGTTTTCTCCTCCGATTGCGAAAACATTCTGTTGGCAGCCACCTACATAGGGAGAAATGATCATCACGATCAGGGTTCGCACAGAAAAATTTAAGTGTTCGTTTTTCCCGCGTGCCGTTCGAGAGAGGAACGGTAGAGAGACAGCTTGAAGGTGGTTCATTGAACCCTCTGCCAGGCACTTTATTGTGAATAGCAGAGTAATCACGTAGATGTAGATGTGTAGATTCGACAAACCATATAACAATGCTCTATGTGTATAGTAGCGGTGCGCGCGTACTCGCAAACCGCACACTCGTATCGGGCGGGCGGATGGCAGTGACAGTGGTGTGTGTATGTAGCTGCGTTTCGACTGGGCGGCATGCGATTTAAAAAGTAGTCACATAAGCACATTCTTAGATAAATGTAAAATTTGAAAACATACTACACCAACTTTAAAGGGATTACGTACCAAGTGATGAAAATTGTACTGTAGGTAGTATAGTATTAAGACAGTAGGATAATATCAAGTTTAATTTGAGATTTGTCATAAGTGGACCCAGATGCTTTTGGGAGGGGTGCTTGAGCCCTCAATCCGCAACTGAATCAGACTGTTGTGCTGTACCTTGCATTAATAATGTTCTGAATTCTTCATCCTGCTCTGTCAATTCACCAAATTCCTCTAAACCTTGTGGTAACCTGGACAAGACATCTGCAATAATATTCTGACGTCCTTTAATATAAATGATCTCGAAATTAAATTCTTGTAAATATAGAAACCAACTAGCTAATCTACAGTGCAATAGTTTACATGTTAAAAGGAATGACAAGGACTGATGGTCACAGTAAACTTTGATATTCTTGCCCCACAAAAAATTCATACCTTTTTAAATGCCCATATTACAGCTAAAGTTTCCAATTCTGACACTGGGTAAGATCTTTCTGCTTCTGATTATGTGTGACTAGCAAAAATGATGATCTTGGGAACTTCTTTACCTTCTCCATCAGGGTGGCTAAGAATTTTTGCATTGACTAATGCCTCCTTAATCTTATTAAAGTCCTTCTGACACTTATCATCCCTTAACCAAGGCCTATTTTTTCGCAACAAATTGAGTAATGCAGCGCTGTTCATCAGTTGCTGTGGTACGAATTTACGAAAAAAAGATGCTAGTCCTAAAAAGGCTTTTAGTTATTTTTTACTCTTTGGAGCTGTACAATCACGTATGACATCAAGTTTTTTCAGAGCAGGTAATATACTTTGTTCAGACACAACATGTCCTAAAAATTTGACTTGCTCTCTACTACATCTAGACTTTTTTAATTGGCTGTTACTCCATAATTTGCAAATTGTTGAAGCACCTGTTCAATGAGCTTCATATGTTCTAACCACGTGGGTGTGGCTATTAGCATGTCGTCTACATAAGCAGTGACTTTGCTAAGCAATTCTGGTCCTAAAACGTTGTCCAATGCAGATATAAACACACCTGCTCTAATGTTCAGTCCAAAAGGTAGAGCACTGAATTCATAACTTCTGCCACCACAAACAAATGTTGTATATTTTCGACTTTCTTCGTGGAGCTTTATTTGCTAGTAGGACATCTTGAGATCGAGTATACTGAAATATTTTGTATTGTAAAACTTTAGAAGCTGTTTGTCCAAGTTGTCGGGTCTCACGTGTACTGGTACTATAATCTTATTGATACCTCTGGCATCGAGAACTAATCTTACAGAACCGTCCAGTTTACTTACTGGTAATATAGGAGTACAGTAACGTGAAAATGAAGGTTGTATAATTCCCCATTTAATCATATGATTGATCTCTTCCCTTACTTTCTCTCGTTTTTCCCATGTAATAGGATACAACATTACACAAAATGTTTCATGTGAATAGACTTCAAATTTATGTTCATAGTCCTTGATTACTACTGGCTCCTTACTGAAAACATTTGCATACTTAAATAACAAGTTAGAAAGCTCTTGTCAATGCATATCATTTAGTATCTGTGATTCACTTAGTTTCTGTTCTACCATTTCGTAACTAACCTCAGTGTTTGCTTCTTGTGAAATATACAGCTGGAAAGGAATATTGTACTATTACATTTGACTCTGGTTTGTTTTTGTTACTTTCGTTAGATGTTTTGACCAAATCAATAGAAAAAAATCTGATCCATTACATAAAAGTGGCATTTACCATTACCTATGTCAATCTGTGTTTTGTATATTCTAAAAATGTCCATGCCAATAAGACAATTAACTATAGGTTTGTCAATTATAAGAAAATTGCGCTTCACTGTAAAATGTTCAGTTTGTAATGGAATAAGTGCCTGATGTACAGGAATTGTTGGGAATTTGCCTCTCTTCTTC
This sequence comes from Schistocerca cancellata, assembly GCF_023864275.1. Taxonomy (NCBI): domain Eukaryota; kingdom Metazoa; phylum Arthropoda; class Insecta; order Orthoptera; family Acrididae; genus Schistocerca; species Schistocerca cancellata. The sequence goes on from NC_064626.1 coordinate 516,511,352, forward strand.
AATTCACAGAAAAATGCATTTGACATTAGGTTGGTAGCTGCACATGTATCTAAAATTAACTGTGTGTCAATATCAAATATTTTCACCTTAATAATTGCTTGTATTTGTTATTCCTGAATATTATTTATTGTATCTAACTCATGCTGATACAAATCATCCTTGATGTCACTTTGTTCGTCAAACCTTATGAAACATATTTGTAATTTTGCTTTGCCCCCACTTCCAGAGAGGTCAATGGCCTGGGGATTAACTACGACCGTTTGGTGCTTTCCGACAGAGTAGTGTGACTTAATTCATTACCTGGAGTAATTTCAGTTAGTTGCACTGTGTGGGTACTTCGCCAATTTCCGTCGTTAGCTGCTGTACCGTTATTTTGCTGCCCAAATGTCGGCTGTGGTACAGCATAAGGCACAGCATTGTTGCCACTCGTTGGCCACTGGTGCTGCTGACTGTTTGTGTTTATGTTTGGCATAGGGCCTTGTGATGGTGGATTGTGATTCTCTCATGCTTTGAAATTACTCCTGTTGTTTTGAAAATTTCTTTTAAATCGTTTGTTTTTTCTGTTCCTGTTACCATACTGATTACCTCTGGGTATGTAACTTTGCTGTTGTGTGTACAATCCTTGCTGTGTGTTTAGATCACTTTTTACTGACTGATTTACGTAACTCTGTTATTGTTGTGCCTGATTTTCTGTTGCTCTATTGGGCACAGGTCTTTCCTCATAGATTACGTCGATAGAATAAAGCACTGACAAAAAAGTATTCATTGTTGTGTTCTGGTGTTGTGACTAATTTTTCTCTAATGTGCGATGGTAAACGACTTTTCAAAATTTTTAACACATCTGCCTGCGAGATTGGGTTTGTCCAATAGCGTGTCTCGTTCAGGTATTTTTCAAAGTATCCACTTAGACTACCGTATTTGCCATTGAATGGTGCAGGGTTGAAAACTTCTCATTTCAGTCTTTCTTGCACTGCCTCAGACCAGTGTTCGTCGAGGAAAGTTCGTTCAAATTGGATATAGGTGCTGCAACGTTATGCCACTTCTGTTGCCCATAAAAGAACGTCACCTTGCGTATATCCCACGACAAATCTAATTTTCTATGCTTCCGTCCAGTTGCGTTGAAATACATGACGAAAAGCACTGATGAAGACTACTGGACTCACCCTCTTTTACCTTCTATAGCGAATGTAGGAAACTGTCGATGTCTCTGCAAAAATAGTTGATAGACACGTGGCATTTTCGGTCGTATTTATGTGGTTATGGCAGTTACCTGTAATTCCAGTTGGTGATTGCTCAGGTATTGGAGTTGTGGGTACATTTACATTTTGCCCTCTACAACTGTCACTGGTACCTGCTGTGGGACTCGTGACAATTTGTGGATAAATACCGACAGGTTGCGGTTTGTTCACTGTAGCTTGTGTATTATTTACATGCATATTTCGAGATCCTGTAATATTTTCTTCTTAAAGTTTGCGGATCCTATTGTCTGTGGATTGTGGGTTATTGTTTAGTTTGTTCACTATTTCATTTTTCCGAATAGCCTTTTCTACTACATCTGTGTTTTACATACAATTTGTTACTAACTTCTCTGAAATGATATTACCCTTATCTAACATATGTCCTTCAGCTTGACTAATTATATCACTCAGATATTCATTGATCTTCTCTCTCTCCTTCTCAGCACATGCTGAGTCAACTTCTAACGTTGCTACCCTTAAAGTAAGCTCTTCTACAGCTAGAGGTACATCTTCATAGTCTTCATTTAGTTTGTTAACGACAAAGGTTACCTTTTTTATTATCGAAACCAACTGGTTTTGTGTGCCTTCAGCGTTTGTGTTTGCGTTTGTGATTTTCTTATTCTGTTGCTCTACTAGATCGTTATGGTCATGAAAGAATCTACCTTCTGTTTTAGCTCCATAATATTACTGTTAACTTCAATAAGAACTTCATGCTTTATTTGTTTTTTTTTTCATATCATTCAATTTTTCGTCGATGTCAGTGCAAAAATTTCTGTTTAAGTCATCAAACTTCTGTGAGACTGTGTCTTGCAAATCTTTGCATACTTTTTTTTGTTCTTGTTTCATTGTACTTAGATCTTGTGTGACAGTGTTTAGATTGTGTGTCAAATTATCAGCCTTGGTATTCATATCTTGTTTTATATCACTGAAATTGGTGTTCACATTGTATTTCATATCACCAAATTCCGTGTTTATGTCAGATAATAACTGCCATAGCAGTGCTTCATTGTACAACTGTGGCTACTGTCAGCTGTACTTTCCAAGTTAATGTTTGTGTTGTGAACAAGTGATGTTTGTAACATGTTGTCAAGATTCACATTGTAATCGCTCTCTGGTGTTTCATTCGTGAGCGGTATGTCACTTTGGAAGGTGCATAACACTGTCTCATCAATTGTAAACATTGTGTTGTCAAGGTTATTTTGCTGTGAAGTGTCGCTATTATTTGTCACATCTGCAACACTCATCTCTGACCCACCTAATCATTCTGCAGTTGGCATACATGGTTCCTGAACTCCATTTGTTTGAACATGCTATTCTGCACCATCTTGGATGATGTCGTTTTCGCTGTCTATCAACAGTGGACATATATTTTTCTGCTGTGTTGTATGGATATGCAAAAATAAAAATAAAAATATGAAAATTTCGTATGCTATTTATTACACTTGATAATTGAAGTTTACATGATGTCTGAGCCTGTTTTACGTCTATTATAATGCGCAAATTATTTTACTGCAATTCTTTATGTTTTACTGACAATGTGTATCACACTGAAAAATTCCAGTAAATTTTTCACAGTAAAATTCAAGGAAGGGAATAGTGATGAAAAGGTTTCTATCTACAACAAAAGAGATGCTACCAAGTGGAACCATACAAGCATCTTGCATAGCTGTCCTACCTTTGCTGCACTGAATAAAACAGCTTACTATGGGAAATTAAATGTAACTTGTGACCAATTATTATTCCTTTCCTAAAAAATTTCCTCAATTTTTACCTGTTTGCTTTACTTGCCCCCTGTTGTGATTCATGCAAACAGCAAATACTGACAATTAATTTTTATGACTAATAACAATGTCATGATGCCGAAGAGATTGATGAAATATATGATGAGATAAAAGAAATTATTCAGATAGTGAAGGGAGACGAAAATTTAATTGCCATGGGTGACTGGAACTCGATAGTAGAAAGAGAAGGAAACGTAGTAGGTGAATATGGAATGGGATTAAGGAATGAAAGAGGAAGCCACCTGGTAGAATTTTGCACAGAGCATAATTTAATCATAGCTAACACTTGGTTCAAGAATCATCAAAGAAGGTTGTATACATGGAAGAAGGCTGGAGATACTGGAAGGTCTCAGATTATATAATGGTAAGACAGAGATTCAGGAACCAGGTTTTAAATTGTAAGACATTTCCAGGGGCAGTTGTGGAGTCTGACCACAATCTATTGGTTATGAACTGTAGATTAAAACTGAAGAAACTGCAAAGAGGTGGGAATTTAAGGAGATGGGGCCTGGATAAACTGAAAGAACCAGAAGTTGTAAAGAGCTTCAGGGAAAGTATTAAGGAACGATTGACAAGAATGGGGGAAAGAAATACAGTAGAAGAAGAGTGTATAGCTTTGAGAGAAGAAATAGTGAAGGTAGCAGAGGATCAAGTAGGTAAAAAGACGAGGGCTAATAGAAATCCTTGGGTAACAGAATAGATATTGAATTTAATTGATGAAAGGAGAAAATATAAAAATGCAGTAAATCAAACAGGTAAAAAGAAATACAAACGTCTCAAAAATGAGATTGACAGGAAGTGCAAAATGGCTAAGCAGGGATGGCTAGTGGACAAATGTAAGGATGTAGAGGCGCATATTAGTAGGAGTAAGATAGATACTGCCTACAGGAAAGTTAAAGAAACCTTTGGTGAAAAGAGAAGCACTTGCATGAATATCAAGAGCTCAAATGGTTCAAATGGCTCTGAGCACTATGGGACTTAAGTTCTGACGTCATCAGTCCCCAAGAACTTAGAACTACATAAACCTAAGGACACCACACACATCCATGACCGAGGCAGGATTCGAACCTGCGACCGTAGCGGTCGCGCGGTTCCAGACTGTAGCGCCTAGAACCGTTCGGCCGCCCCAGCCGGCCATCAAGAGCTCAGATGGAAATCCAGTTCTAACCAAAGAAGGGAAAGCAGAAAGGTGGAAGGAGTATATACAGGCTCTATACAAGGGCGATGTTCTTGAGGACAATATTATAGAAATGGAAGAGAATGTAGATGAAGACGAAATAGGAGATATGGTACTGTTTGAAGAGTTCGACAGAGCACTGAAAGACATAAGTCGAAACAAGGCCCCAAGAATAGACAACATTCCATTAGAAATACTGACAGCCTTGGGAGAGCCAGGCCTCACAAAACTCTAACATCTAGTGAGCAAGATGTATGAGACAGGCGAAACACCTTCAGACTTCAAGAAGAATGTAATAATTCCAATCCCAAACAAAGCAGGTGTTGACAGATATAAAAATTACCAAACTATCAGTTTAATAAGCCACGGCTGCAATATACTAACACGAATTCTTCACAGATGAATCGAAAAACTGATAGAAGCCGACCTCGGGGAAGATCAGTTTGGATTACATAGAAATATCGGAACAAGTGAGGCATTACTGACCCTACGACTTATCTTAGAAAATAGATTAAAGAAAGGCAAACCTACGTTTCTAGCATTTGTAGACTTAGAGAAAGCACATGACAACGTTGACTGGAATACTCTCTTTCAAATTCTGAATGTGGCAGGGGTAAAATACAGGGAACGAAACGCTATTTACAATTTGTTCAGAAACCAGATAGCAGTTATAAGAGTTGAGGGGCGTGAAAGGGAAGCAGTGGTTGAGAAGACAGTGAGACAGGGTTTAGCCTATCCCCGATGTTATTCAATCTGTATATTGAGCAAGCAGTAAAGGAAACAAAAGAAAACTTCGGAGTAGGAATTAAAATTCATGGAGAAGAAATAAAAACTTTGAGGTTCACCGATGACATTGTAATTCTGTCAGAGACAGCAAAGGACCTGGAAGAGCAGTTGGACGGAATGGACTGTGTCTTGAAAGGAGTATATAAGATGAACATCAACAAAAGCAAAACGAGGATAATGGAATGTAGTCAAATTAAATCTGGTGATGCTGCAGGAATTAGATTAGGAAATGAGATGCTTAAAGTAGTAGATGAGTTTTGCTATTTGGGGAGTTAAATAACTGATGATAGTCGTAGTAGAGGATATAAAATGTAGACTGGCAATGGCAAGGAAAGCATATCAGAAAAAGAGAAATTTGTTAATATCGAGTATAGATTTAAGGGTCGGGAAGTCGTTTCTGAAAGTATTTGTATGGAGTGTAGCCTTGTATGGAAGTGAAACGTGGACGATAAATAGTTTAAACAAGAAGAGAATAGAAGTTTTCGAAATGTGGGGTTACAGAAGAATGCTGAAGATTAGATGGGTAGATCGCATAAATAATGAGGAGGTATTGAACAGAATTGGGGAGAAGAGGAGTTTGTGGCACAACTTGACTAGAAGAAGGGATCGGTTGGTAGGGCATATTCTGAGACATCAAGGTATCGCCCATCTAGTATTAGAGGGAAGTGAGGAGGGTATAAATCGTAGAGGGAGACCAAGATATGAATACACTAAACGTATTCAGAAAGATGTATGTTGCATTAGGTACTGGGAGATGAAGAAGCTTGCACAGGATAGAGTAGCATGGAGAGCTGCATCAAACCAGTCTCTGCACTGAAGACCACAACAACAACAGTGTCATAGAAATTTCCTACTACAACAATAGTTAACAAGTCTTACTCACCACCGGTGCCCTGAAATCCTGGCACACAGGTCGGCAGTTGTGTTGAAATAAAAAAAATACATACACAAAAATTAATTTAAAGTATATTACAGTTGCATTATTAGAAATGTTGTACTAGCAGGATTTTTGGCTAATTGGACTTCCTCTCTTACATCTAAATTGTAGATGCGAGCAGCAGACTTCAAGAACACCTGTGCTTATCAAAAATAAGAGAATCTCCCTTACTTGGTTTCACTTCGCTTCAATAAAAAATACTTAATACTGATATCAAATCTTCTCTTATTTCGCAACATATATGATACAAAATATTCGTAGCCCGTCATACTCAGAACTGCACATCTTAACAGAAACTTCTACATATGAGGGAGTCAGAAGCAAAATCGTGACAAGGAAAAATGAAAAATTGTTTTTTCATTTCTCTGCACCTTACCGCGCATTCATAACACAGGCCAACGAAAACCTTTTTTTAAAAAACTCTGTAATGTACAGACGGTAGCAGAACCAGGATGGGGAAGGTGTAGGCACATTTATTTGATCCAAGCCTTGTTGACACAAATTTATTATTTAACAATAATTGGTTATACATCCAAGTTAATTGTATTAACAGTTTAAAGGAAATTTTAGCAATAAAAAATCTTTTTTTAAATATTCTCCAGAAGAACAGGCAGCCCAATTCTGAAACATTACATAAAGGTACTGTTAGTAAAAGGTATATTATATACCATGCGCAGTCATCAAGACCTCAAGAATACCTTTTTGTTTCAACATAAGGTGAAAACACCAAAAATGCAGATCTTCAAAACAACTTACAAATAATTCAACACATCACTCACAAAACTACACTAATTATTTCACACATACAGTCTATTATGAGCTCAACAGTCATTTCTACCAGCTGTGTGATACCTAAATTTGATTGATACAGAATAAACACAGCTCAAAAGAATTATCTTCCAACATACTATAAAACTTTATAATAAAAGATGACTGCCCTTTTTTCCCACTCAAATTTCTACATAGCTGTTTTTGTACTGACAATCTACAGTTGCTGCTTCTTACTTGCTACAGACAGACAAACACATCTGTCAATAAATGATTGATTAACGAGGTGGTAATTCAGACTAGCAACTTCTTGTAACAACTGATTCTCAAATGCTGCCACGAAAAACATTCTACAAAACAGAATCACACAAATTAAAGTTCCACTCACTACAAAATCCAACAAATCACGCAATATAAATAATGGTCACTTTGTAAGAATGGAACTGAAAAGATTACACACTCGAGTGTGCTTCTCACTCACAACAGTCCTTTTAAGTGCATGTACAACACAGCTTAAAATCTATATCCCAAGCAGTATTAGTAGAAAACTACAAGGGGTGCAGCTGCTTCATGATAACACACGTACTCATATTGAAACTGTCATAACGCAGATGTCATGCCAACTCAAGTGGTAGACACTTGGGCAAGCGCCATATAGCTGCAGTCTTTCCCCACGCGATTGTCTCACAATAGGTTCCCTAAAAAGCAATTACAGACTTTTTCACGCTGCAGGACACAGTGTTTTACCAAAGAGTACTTTAAACCTTGGGCATCGACGGGATGATAAAAGCAATGTTCAGGCGATTTTGCCTCATTGGTCTTCGAATGGAAACTTTTTGATCGCTTCTTACATTATACAGAATGTATGGTTAAATTATCATTTACTTAACGGCTGTTTTTTTACCTAATCTTACAGCCACAAGTTATATATGACTAATGCATTTTCCTGATGTCTGTATTATTGATTACTAACTAATTCATCATCATCATCGTCATCATTTAAGACTGATTATGCCTTTCAGCGTTCAGTCTGGAGCATAACCCCCCTTTTACAGTTCCTCCATGATCCCCTTTTCAGTGCTAACATTGGTGCCTCTTCTGATGTTATACCTATTACTTCAAAATCATTCTTAACTGAATCCAGGTACCTTCTCCTCGGTCTGCCCCGACTCCTCCTACCCTCTACTGCTGAATCCATGAGTCTCTTGTGTAACCTTGCTTCTCCCATGCGTGTAACATGACCCCACCATCTAAGCCTGTTCGCCCTGACTGCTACATCTATAGAGTTCATTCCCAGTTTTTCTTTGATTTCCTCATTGTGGACACCCTCCTGCCATTGTTCCCATCTACTGGTACCTGCAATCATCCTAGCTACTTTCATATCCGTAACCTTAACCTTGTTGATAAGGTAACCTGAATCCACCTAGCTTTCGCTCCCATACAACAAAGTTGGCCGAAAGATTGAACGGTGCACAGATAACTTAGTCTTGGTACTGACTTCCTTCTTGCAGAAGAGAGTAGATTGTAGCTGAGCGCTCACTGCATTAGCTTTGCTACACCTCGCTTCCAGTTCTTTCACTATGTTGCCATCCTGTGAGAATATGCATCCTAAGTACTTGAAACCGTCCACCTGTTCTAACTTTGTTCCTCCTATTTGGCACTCTATCCGTTTATATTTCTTTCCCACTGACATTACTTTCGTTTTGGAGATGCTAATCTTCATACCATAGTCCTTACATTTCTGATCAACCTCTTAAATATTACTATGCAAACTTTCAATCGAATCTGCCATCACAACTAAGTCATCCGCATATGCAAGACTGCTTATTTTGTGTTCACATATCTTAATCTCACCCAGCCAGTCTATTGTTTTCAACATATGATCCATAAATAATATGAACAACAGTGGAGACAGGTTGCAGCCTTGTCTTACCCCTGAAACTACTCTGAACCATGAACTCAATTTACCATCAACTCTAACTGCTGCCTGACTATCCATGTAAAGACCTTTAATTGCTTGCAAAAGTTTGCCTCCTATTCCATAATCTTGTAGAAGAGACAATAACTTCCTCCTAGGAACCCGGTCATATGCCTTTTCTAGATCTATAAAGCATAGATACAATTCCCTGTTCCACTCATAACCCTTCTCCATTATTTGCTGTAAGCTAAAGATCTGGTCCTGACAACCTCTAAGAGGCCTAAACCCACACTGATTTTCATCCAATTTGTCCTCAACTAATACTCGCACTTTCCTTTCAATAATACCTGAGAAGATTTTACCCACAACGCTGATTGAAGAGATACCTCTGTAGTTGTTACAATCTTTTCTGTTTCCATGTCTAAAGATTGGTGTGATTACTGCTTTTGTCCAGTCTGATGGAACCTGTCCCAATTCCCAGGCCATTTCAATTATCCTGTGTAGCCATTTAAGACCTGACATTCCACTGTATTTGATGAGTTCCGACTTAATTTCATCTACCCCAGCCGCTTTATTGCACTGCAATCTATTGACCTTTTTCTCCAGTTCCTCAAATGTGATCCTATTTCCATCATCATTCCTATCCCATTCTACCTCGAAATCTGAAACATTACTGATCGCATTTTCACCTACATTGAGCAACTCTTCAAAATATTCCCTCCATCTGCCCAAGGCATCAACAGGATTCACCAGCACTTTTCCTGACGTGTCCAAAATACTTGTCATTTCCTTCTTACCTCCCTTTCGAATACTGCTATTTACACTCCAGCAGCTTGACCCATAGTCTCCAACCTGTTTCCAAAGTCTTCCCACGATTTCTTCTTGGATGCTTCAATTATCTGTTTGGCTTTGTTTCTTTCTTCAACATAACTTTCTCTGTCTACCTGGGTTCTGGTATGTAGCCATTTTTCATATGCCTTCTTTTTCCTTTTACAGGCTGCCTTGACTGTATCATTCCACCAAGCTGTTTGCTTCATCCTACTTTTACACACTACTGTTCCAAGACATTCTTTAGCCACTTCTAGTACTGTGTCCCTGTACCTTGTCCATTCCTTTTCCAATGACTGTAATTGACTACATTCAACTAACTGGTACCTTTCTGACATCGCTGTTATGTACTTGTGCCTGATTTCCTTATCCTGAAGTTTCTCCACTCTTATCCTCCTACATATGGACCTGAACTCCTGCACTTTCGGCCTCACAATCCCAATTTCGCTGCAGATTAAATAATGATCAGTGTCATCAAAGAATCCCCTGAATACACGTGTGTCCCTCACAGCCTTCCTGAATTCCTGATCTGTTATTATATAGTCAATGACAGATCTGGTTCCCCTGCCTTCCCAAGTTTACTGGTGAATGTTCTTATGTTTAAAAAAGGAGTTTGTGATTACTAAGCCCATACTGGCACAGAAATCCAAGAGTTGTTTCCTGTTCCTGTTGGCCTCCATATCCTCTCCAAATTTACCCATAACCTTTTCATACCCTTCTGTTCGATTTCCAATCCTGGCGTTAAAATCACCCATGAGCAGAACACTGTCCTTGTCCTTTACTCTAACAACTACATCACTGAGTGCCTCATAAAAACTACCCATCTTATCTTGATCTGTCCCTTCACAATGTGAATATACTGACACAATCCTAATTTTCTTGCTAGACACTGTCAAATCTATCCACATCAGTCGTTCGTTTACATACCTTATTGCAACTACGTTGGGTTCCATTTCTTTCCTGATGTAAAGCCCTACACCCCATTGTGCTATTCCTGCTTTGACTCCTGACAGGTAGACCTTGTATTCTCCCACTTCCTCTTCTTTCTCACCCCTTACCCGAATGTTACTAACAGCTAAAACGTCCAGCCCCATCTTACTTGCAGCCTCTGCCAGCTCTACCTTCTTCCCAGAGTAGCCCCCATTGATATTAATAGCTCCCCATCTCATTACCATTTATTTGCCAAGTCGTATCTTAGGAGTCCCTGGTTTGTCAGTTAGAGGTGGGACTCCATCACCTCCAAAGGTCCGAGGCATTTTGCTCTGATTGTTGCCAGCATCATATTTAAAGTACCAGGGAAGCAGGTTGTTAGCCTTACTTGCCCCGAGTCCCATTGGGTTTTACCCCTAATGGCTGAGGGACTAACCAGTGGATTTGGTAGTCTTTGCCGTATGAGCACAAAGGTGACCACGACTCAGAATATGTCCGAGATGCCCAGCCTTATTCCAAAGTAACTGGTATCTCGACTGTCGGGACCACTTACTTGTCCACTCATATGTTGCCCGTGGTTCATGAACTAGGACATGACTACAGGAACCCTCACCATGAACGACTAACTAATTGTTTATTAATATATTGTCTGGACATTTATGAGTCACAAAACATTAGAAACGTGTTGGTCGTACCTACGCATTTATGAGATATAAGCTAGTATATTACCTTGTAGATATTCCACTGCTTGTAAGTACCATTCTTTGAGTGGTAATGTTATCATGGATCCATGAATAGTGCGTGTCTTCACACTGTTGACAACGTTGGCACTGTGTAATACGATATGATAGCCATATTGTTTCGCCCCTCTGATTGCTGACCAAACCATACACTATGAAACAAATTAAGAATTATTCACAGTAAACACCTGGCACGTGATGATATTCTGAATTATTCCAAATCACAAAATGTTGGTTACAAGTACCAACCCCATAATAAGTAATGATCATCAAATATAATAAAAGTATATGAAAATTTCGGCCTTAGCCAGGTGACGAGAACCACATCAATGCAGTTCCCTGTTACACTCGAGTGCTAGGCCCAACATACAACAGCTGGTCATGGTGAACCACGCTAAGCAAGCGAGCATTCCATCCTGCCCTCATGCTCACAAACAGCCATCTTATGGAAGTCCTTAACGGCAGGCACCAGTTGACTCCCAGCCGCTTCGGTCCTGTCACCATCCGACGACCAGTCGACCGATCGATCAACGGCCTTCCGTCTGCGTCGACCACGGCCCTGGCGCGTACTTGCACCATGCGGACCTGCCTGCTGCTGACTGCCAACTCGTCCAACCGCAGAGTAACGACGAACCCGACTCAGTGCACAACCCAACAGCGACTGAGACTTAGAGCCAACCGACTAACATGCGAGGGTCTGCCTTCTGACTGACTCTGTCGCCTCACTGCACCGACTCCCAGACTGAGCGACTAACCGACTGACCAGACTCGCCGAGACTCGGCGACTCGTCCTCTCGCCATCTCCCGACCGAGCTGTCCTCCAAAACTGTTGCTTCGCGCACCAGCGCCAACTGCGCACTGCGATCACGTCCCCTATCGCTGTGGCGAAAACAAGTGAATAATCTCGCAGGTAAATCAAATGAGCTGAGCCATAACACAGCTCAAACTCTTTTTACTTTGATAGCTGATCTTTATAGATTTTTATGAGCTAAATCCAAATCTAGCCTTAGTTTTTTGTATCACCCATGGTTTTCGAGCAATATGCTTTTTATTATATAGTATAAAAATCCTACACTATACGGTCAACAGGGAAATTAATAAAACGCTTTCTTACAACATAAGCATGGTTTGTATATACTGTAAGCTACTTAAAACAATAGTGTGTGTTCATAGAGGTTTCACTTGTCAACTGGAATTGGTTTGTATTTTCTTTCTCTTTTTTCATTGAAGCTTCTTGTGTAGTTTTTTCTACAATGAGTCGCTTGCTGAAGTTCTTGGTGAAGTGACCAACAGTAGTCCCCCCATCATGTTGGTGCTCCAGCGGCCTTGGTAGCGTTATTCCATCACTTTAATCTCCTGGTGAACACGCTCTCCTTGCTCCTCACTAACATCTCCCATATTGTCTGGGAAGTAATCAAGGTGACTGCTCAAAAAGGGAACTTTCAGGCTCATTAAAAATCCTAAAGTTTTAAACTTCTTTAATATTTTAGCTATAATAGAAACATATTCTGGGTCTTTTTCATCTCCTAAGAACTTCGTAACGACTTGCTTGAATGATACCCATGTTTCTTTCTCATTTAATGTCAGTATCGATTCAAAGTTAACATGAAACATCAATTTTCTAATGTTAGGTCTGACAAAGACGCCTTCTTTTAGTTTACCTTCTGAAATGTGTGGGAACTTTTGGCAGAGATACATAAAACGTGGTCCATCTTTAGGCAAAGCCTTTACAAACTGCTTCATTAGGCCTAAGGTGATAGGAGTACGTTTTTGGGATCTACAAGGTTTTTGCGTAGAATGCTCTTCTCACCAGGTTTTAAAGACTCCCTGACAGACCAGTTCTTTCTGCACCAGAGTTGATCCCTAGCCCTACTGTCCCATTCACACAAGAAACATGGAAATTTGGTAAAGCCACCTTGCTGACCAAGGAGCATGCATGTTAATTTTAGACCGCCACATATCATTCAGCCATGAGCAGAATAACCTATTTTATTTTGTACTTGTTCTAGGTTTTCATAGCTTTCTTTCATATGTACAGAATGTCCAACAGATATAGATGCCTACATGTTACCATTGTGTAATAAAACAGTCTTTAAACTACTTTTGAATGAATCAACAAACAGCCTCCAGTCTTCCTTTTTGTATTCAATACCAAACTCCTTCATCAGACTGGGAAGGTGTGAGCAGTACACTACATCACCTTCTTGTTGAAAAAACTTGGAAAATAGCTGCTCTTTCTTTCTGTACGTGTATATGCTGGTTCCAACTGCCAATAAGATGTTTTCTTATAATCTAGAGCCAAGAAATTCAGCTTTTTCTTTCATTAAGCCCAGATTCCTAACCAAATCCTTAAGCTCGGTCTGAATAAACAATTTGGGCTCTAGACTTTCTGTATTAAAATGGAATTCATCGTCATTTGGTTCATCTACATCAGATTGTACATAAAAAATATTTTTGTTGGGATAGAATTTAAATGATCTAGAGGTTCAGGAACCGGCAAATCTACACCATGCTCTACTGGTTGGATGGCGAATGGAAGGTTAGGGTAACTTATTACCTTCTTGTTTTTCGAATTATGACAAGTAATATTAACACTGCAAAATGAACAATCATTGGAATGATTTCTTGGCTCCTTCCATATCATAGGAACAGCAAATCTAAAGGCTTTTTTCCCCTTTTCGGACCATTTTCTCAGGTCTTAAACACACACATAACGTAACTTATGTGGTGCCCAAGATTTATCTTGATCACCAAGTTTAGATTCAAAGTATGATAGATGAACCTTTTCCCCAAAGTCTGTAATGTTTCTTTGGTGTTTTTTAATTACAAATTCACCACAAATATAACGAAAACAGTCAGCAGAGCTTTTACAACCACGATTAGACATTTTACTGAGCACATGTACAGGAAACGAGAAAGTGAGGTTAGGTTGACAGTAAACAAAACACCATCTGTTAACACAAAAATAGAATCGACCTTTTTTGCCAGCAAATGGTTTTCAGCATCATCTACAATTATCACACATCGTGTTTAAATTATTTTAACTATATAAAAGCTGTTAAATTCTTTTAAAAAGCTTAATTTAATAAATTTAACTGTAAAATATGAAGAAATGGTGGGTGATACATTCTTTTTAGGTACAATATTTGTATTTCTCACCCTAAAAACCATAAGAATAAGGTATTTTCAACAAAAATGGTTTTCCATCGTTGGCCTGTGTAATTAACGTCTTTTCCAACACTTATGGTCGATCGGGGTTTCATTTTTTGTTTTTTAATAAATTTTAACTTTACTATATCCTGGGTGTCTTTCACCATGTACCTACACACTATCTATCAGACTTTTAATATTACTTGGCAAATGACCAAAGATGTTTGTGGCAGCATAATTCACCCCTTTAGTAACAAAGCGAGATTTTACTCAAAATAATGGAGAGCATCCTTTCTTCCAGTGTTCTAACTAGGTACTCCGTTATTATTGAATTGGGACAGATTTTTAATAACAATTTTCATGGGTGAATATATGTATTGGAAAGGTACTGTGAATTTCCTGAATACCTTAAATAAATGTCTGCAAGGTGATCTTGTGTGGGTTTCAGCTATTATTCCGATTACAGGCTTTTGTGCAGTGAATACTTTTTCTCTTAATGATGGATTACCCTAAAATATGGAGCCATATTAAAGCAATGAATGAAAATAGGCATAGTAGGCTAATTTACTGATATGTTTATCACCAAACTTTGCAATAACGCTAATACATTAATTAACTGAACCAAACTGTTTCAGCAGATCATCAATGTGTTTCTTCCAATTCAATTTCTCATCAAGGTACACACCAAGAAATTTTGAATATTCTGCCTTAACAACAGACTTCTGTTCAGAGTCTATGTTTATCAATGGTGTTTTGCCATTTACTGTACAGAATTGTATATATTGTGTTTCCTCAAAATTTAGTGAGAGTCCATCTGCAGAGTACCACTTAATAATTTTCTGAAAAACATTACTTACAGTTTACTCAGCTTATTCTTGTTTGTTGGGTGTGATTACTATACCAGTATCAGCAGCAAAAAGTACTAGCTTTACATCTTCATGAATAGATAGTGGCAAGTCAATAATACCTATTAAGAACAGAAAGGGACCCATACTGAACCCAGTGGGACACTGCACTTGATATCTCCCCAGTTAGACAAATCTGCTGATTTTTACAGGCTATCTGTATTGTTAATTTCAACCTTCTGAAGTCTTCCGGTTAAATATGAATTGAAAAATTTGTGCATTGTCCTACTCATACCACAATAGTGTATTGTGTATTAAACTGGGGACCTTGGAACGATGGAGAGGCTTCTTCCCACCGTATCCCTCAGTGATTCACAACCTCACAACAGGCCACAGCAGTCCACCCACCCCACCACCACCCCACACCGAATCTGTGGTTATTCATACCACAATACTTAAGGTTGCCTAGAAGAATTTCACGATTGACATAGTCAAAAGCCTTCGAGAGATCGCAAAATATCCCAATGGATGATGTTCAGTTAGTCAGGCCATTGATATTCGATCAGTGAAAGCATGTATAGCATTTTCTTTTGAAAAGCCTTTCTGAAAACCAAACTGACATTTTGTTAGTGTTTCATTTATGCAGATGCTTGGTGCTACTCTTGAATACATTATTTTCTCAGGAATTTTGAATAAGGCTGTCAGAAGTGAGATTGAGTGGTAGTTGTTAGCATCGACCTATCCCCTTTTTTACGCAATGCTTTAATGATAGCATATTTCAGTCTATCTAGAAAAATGCCTTGTTTCAGTGAGCTACTACATATGTGGCTGAGATTCCTACTAATCTGTTGGGAACAAGCTTTTCGTACTCAGTTGTAAATGCCATCAATTCCATGCACGTTTTTACTTTTGAGTGAATTTATTATTTCTCTAATTTTCGTAGGAGAGGTGGGTAGAATTTCAGTTTTATCAAATTGTGTAGGTATTGCCTCTTCCATATTATGCCTCGCATTTTCTAATGAACAGCTGGATCCTATTTTCTCTGAAACACTTAAAAAATGACTATTAAAAATGTTTTCTTCTTCTGACTTTTTGTTCTTAAACTTTCCATTGAGTTTAATAGAAATATAATCTTCCTGTGCTCTCTTTTGCCCTGATTCCCTTTTAACAACATTCCAAATTGTTTTAATTCTGTTATCACAGCTGCTAATCTCAGACATAATGCACATACTTCTCGGCTTTGTAATATCTTTTCTTAATATAGAGAAATAGGTTTTATAATATTTCAATGTTTCCAGATCATTGCTCCTTCTAGCTATAAGATACATCCCCCTTTCCTGCTTGTAAGATATTTTTATCCCTGTAGTAAGTCACGACTTCTTAGATGGTTTCTTACAATTATATTTCACTGTTTTCCTAAGAAAGCTGTTTTCAAATACATTCACAAAGATACCATCAAATAGGCTGAATTTTAAATTAATATCAGATTTCCTGTACACCTCATGCCAGTCTAACTTCTGCAGGTTTTCCATAAAATTTGTAAATTTGTGGTAAGATCTTATGTGACCAAACTGCTTAGATTATCGGTCCCTAAGCTTACACACAACTTAATCTAACTTAAACTAACTTATGCTATGGAAAATATACACACCCATGCCTGAGGGGGGAGCTGCACGGACTGCGACAATACACCTCAGACTGCATGGCTAACCTATGTTGCTTTTCCCTAAAATTTACGATTGTTAAATTGTTAATTGAATGCACTATTCTGGAGGACTGTTTTGCATTATTGTATGGAGTTATGTCATATACTGTACATGGCTGTGCATCATCATCACACAGGTGATTCTTAACAGGAAAAGTTTTTATTTGATTAAATTTATCTTGGCGTATAAAAACATTATCTATCAGTGTGCTACGTTCCTGTATTAGCCAGATGGGAAAATCAATAACTGACATAAAACTGATTGGACCCTTTCAGAAAATCTACATTGAAATCCCCACAAAAAATAATTTGCTTACTTCTGTCTGACAGAGAGAACAACAAAGAATCGAAGTTTTTCAGGAATACCTGAAAATTTCCCAATTGGGACCTACACATAGCTACAATAGTAAAAGTCTCATTATTTAGTTCAAGCTCACATGCACATGCTTCTATGCATTGCTCTACATAATATTTTTGTTATTATTACACTTCTTTTACTTCCTCATATAATATATGGTTCATAAAAAGAGTGATTTAGTGGTGAACTGTAGAATTCACTACTGCATCCACATTGACAAGTAAAACTTTGCAGATGTTCTATGAATCCCTGTCTAGGGTTCATAATGGAATTTTATATTCTGGTGCAATAGTTGCTGGTCGACTTCAGGCAGGGAATTGAAAGTCTTGACTTACAGTCCATGGCCAATTTATTAGACACACTACAGTTTTTAAGCCCATTTTGATTTATGTCTAAGGGAATTTGTTTTTTAATACATAAATCGTGATAAAATGATTATGTGCAGTCTACTTCATGACTAAGGTGATACAACAAATAAATAAAACGTAGTATTTGTTGATAGTATTTTATTTTGTTAATTACTACAAAAATTAAATGTTGTGAAAGTGAAAACATTAGTTTTAATATCTTGTTGAGCCACATTTTGCAGCTAAGAGAGCCTTAATATGGCATGACATGTTGTCAATGTAGGACTCTACTGTGTCCTGCATTTGTAGATGATGATATCACACATGGATGATCTTCTCTAAATCAGTGTTTTTGTTGTGATGACATCTTTCGCCACCTCCCTCTTCATTAGTTCCCACATATTTTCTTTGAGGTTCATGTTGAAACTATTACCTGGGCAGTCTAACAGAGGAATATTTTGTTCCTTCAGAAGGGACTTAACTGTGTCATGGGAGCTCCATTCGGGAATCCTTCTCTGAGCAGTGGTATTAATCGTTTTAGCAGAACTTCCTTGTACTGCTCTTGAATCATTATGCCTTTATCCTCATAAAGACATCCTGTATCCTTGCCACAGATGACAGATCAAATCATCACCTTAGTTGCGTGTTTTAAGGTCTGAATAATGCAGGTGGGATGAAATTTTTCTCCTGTTCGATGGCGCACATACTGAGATTTGTTAGTTAGAATTTCAAAAGTGCTTTCATCGCTGAAGCATACCAGAAAAATGAAGAAACATAATTAATATACTATGAACAATTGTACATAGGTTATATCATATTGCAAATAATAAAGTTAAATTATCTATCTCCAGAAGTCCACATCCTTATGATGCCACTGTTTAGCCCACTTCAGACACTTTGCTTTCATGTGCTTGCTAACTTGCGTTTTCTAGCGAGTCGACAGGCCATGAAATCAATATCCTTCAACTTTCTGCGAACAGTGCGCTCAGATGCATTTACATTAGCCTCTTCCAGTTGAGATTTTATCTGTTTCATGTTGCAGATCTGTTTTGTAGCAAAATTTTTGAGAAGTCTTTCTGACCTTGGGCTGAAAATTGGTTTTCTTTCACATTTATTCTTCCTTCTGGGACTCAGTTCTTCACCAGAACCAATTTTCTTCTTTATGCACTTCACACTAGGTTCTGATATTTCCAACCTTCGTGAAATTTCCCGATTGGAATACATTTTCGTATTAACAAGGGCTTTGACCTCAGCTTTTTTATGTGGTGAAATGTTCCCTCTTTTATCCATTTTTGAAGGTCAAAATTAGTAATATCTGGCTTTAAAAAATAAATTTTTAGTCGGTATTACGAAATTGATAATCAAAGCGAACAAAGTATTACACCAATTATATATAAGAAGGCCACTGAACAGGTCCTTTCCTGTACTTTGTATTCTGCACATTGATACCTACAACAAGTCAACAATCCAATGTTACATAGCAGCATTAGATACAAAATTCAACAGTATAATAAATACCCTGAATAACTGTCATAAATTTTCCGATTAATCCTATGAAATATAGTACTAAATACCTAATTATTACAAATAACATTAAAAATCTGCAGTGCGTCTAATAATGTGGCCAGGGACTGTAGAGACAAACTGAACCATAGCTCAATGGCCACTCATATAGCTTCTAAGAGTATACTGTGTCTCAAATTATGTCTAAAATTGTAAGTTGTCAGCATCTAGGTACTGTACTTTACTTGCCTTTATGAAATCATTTTTCAGCACAGTGTAAATATCTGATGTGTGTTGGGTATAATTTTTCTTAATGCTTGTTTCGAAATTGTAGCAGCAGTTCAAGATTTTCATAGCTCCTATGTCAGGAATCTGAACGTTACCGTCAGGCACTCATGTGGAGAAATTGATCTCCTCATACAGGTTTTTTGTCGCTATTATACTAGGAGCTATGAGTGTCAGAAGATAATTATATATTTCTAAATCCACCCTCAACTAATTCTCAATCTGACTTGATGTGAGATGATGGCCAGGGTAAATTGGTGTTAATAACACGATATGTCTGAAATACTTAAAGTGAATAAAACTGCTGTGTGCTACTACAGGTAATAGTAGTTGTTGCTCAATATTTTCTCAGGATAGCTATTGGAAGTGAGGCATACTGATTAACTGTTTTAATTTTTTAGTGTTGCTTAGTCTCCAAATTAGCTGTCACTCCATAGAGCAGTAGACCACACATTATTATAACAATGGATTTTAATAATAATAATGATTATAAAATATCCAACATTCCACATAACACCTTCTCTTTATGTTTTATTTCCTTCTTTTTTTCCTTTCTAGAAATACTTACCCCCAAGCTATGCATGGCACAGTACTAACACTAACACCTCTGAGCTCCACAACCACTCATTATGGAGGGATGCTGACTCAGTTTTCAGGATACCAAATGGGAATTCGCGGTACAGAAAATGGCCCAGAGATCACATGTGTGTGTGTGTGTGTGTGTGTGTGTGTGTGTGTGTGCGTTTAGTGAGTGAAGTGTTATGAAACAATGTGTGTATAGTGTGTGCAGTGACTGATAGTGATATATGATGAGTGGCATTAAATTGTTTAATAAGTTATTTGTAAAAAAAAAAGTATTGTATACCAGGAGGAAATCTAATGATTATCTCTAACTAGAAGTCTGTAAATATATGTGTATACGAATTAGCTTATTTTAAATTGATCTAAATTTGTAAATACTTTGACTTGTCCTATATCTTTGTAAAAAGAGATCTACGGATGAATAAAGCTACTACTACTACTACTACTACTACTATATTCGTGGGTGCTCAGATTATGTTCAGATTCGGTTATGAGGCTGTAAATTAGAACCGTTCCTTTAATCAATTTAGGAGAATGTTGGATATTTTTGTCAACAGGACTTCGGGCTGTGGGTGATGGTATATCCTCAGTGTTACGGAGACTGTCTGCATATGCAAGACAATAACGAAATTCGTAGCATCACCCTCAAAGCTATAAAATACTGCGATTTTCACAGTTTCTTCCACAGATGTTATTGCCAATGGTTGACCGCCAATGGAAGCACTTCCCGCGCGCAATACGTGCACTGAAGGAGCGCACAAGCTAAACTTTGTTTCAATATGGCGTTTGGGTGTTGTGTTTGTTTATATTGACATGTTAATGTTGTGTTATGTGTCGTAGTTTACTGTAGTATTTACAGTTGTTAATATGTATATTAAACAGGTTAATACTTGTTATTATGACGGAGAACATTGTTTGTTTATTTGTACACTTCTGTGGAAAGTTACATGAATAAATTTTATTGTTTTAGGTTATTATACAGGGATTCAAAAGTTACAGGGAACAAACAGTTGTTGAACCTTTCGATCCCAGACATAATGTAGTAGGTGAGTAGTAAAAGCTTCTTATTGAGTAAAATGTACAACGCGAGAAACTGTCATGTTACTGAATATGTTGCTTCTGTTGTAGTATGTGTAAATGCACGCTGAAAGTCGCAAACTTAGCAATAGCCGTCTGCTTAATGCCTTATTAGTTATGATCTCATTTACGACATGTTCGTTTTGTTGCTAGACGGAAATTAGATCATTAACTTTTTTCTAATTGTGTTGCTATGTGCTATAGAGCTGTAATTGAAAGTCCAAGTGGAGTATTGTGTCATTGTTTTCAGTCGTTTTAGTAGTTCCAGGAACAAATTGTAATGAATTAATCATTTTTATGATGTGTCATTATTTAATTTCAGTAATATGTATTACAAGTATTCTCATTCATAATGGAAGGAGTAATTCAGAAGTTCCAGGATCTGATGTTAACTCTGATGTTTTCATGTTTTACAATTTGTTCTCCAAACTATTTGAATAAGTGTTAATCATGACATGGTACATGTAAATAACTTTTTTACTTAGCAAGGATTTAACCTTAAAACATTTCCTGCTGTATTTTCTCATTGTTTATCAGCTATGTAACAGCATTTGTGAAGTTAAACACATTAGGTAAATTTCAGTTTTCATTTTTGTCCTTGTAAATTGATTATCTAGTTAAACAGCATCAAATGTTTGTGCCTTTCTGCCACCACCACTTAGTGTTACCAATGTGATTTGACTAACTCGGCTTAGTTCCTGTTATTCCTTCTGGAACATAGGGCCCTGATGTTACAGATGTTGTCTTCCAGAATTGATATTCTGCTGTTAGGAATGTTTAGCAACATGTTTAAGTTGAAAATTTATGAATATGAAATGTGCCTGTGAATAACAGTCTCTACTTGAACATGTTGTTGCAATCTTTCTGATATTAGTAGCTCATCTTTGCCATTAACTCCTATCTATAAACAACAATTGTTGAACTTTTGTTTTTTATTTATGATTACTTCTTTGCAATAGTGCTATGGCAAGAGATTGTTTCAAAAATGTCTTATCACATAAATAATCATGACTGTAAAAGTCCTGAGAGAAGTCAGGTCTATCGAAAATTGCGATTGCACTCATCAGCTTTGACCTGTGTTCCATGATGTCATGGTGTGCAGTGTTTTTGAATCCTGTCATATTTGTAGATGGCTTGTATTTGGTGGCACAGTCTTGGTTTAGGCGTTTATTTTTTGAAGTTGTTTATTAGGAATTTCAGCGAGTCATACGACATTGCTCACTGTGTGTAGGGTTGTGATCGGAAAAGTTTATGCTAGTTTGCTAGTGAGGTACTTTGATTTTATAGAGGGTAATGGATTCATGCTTGTGTTTGGTATTATTAGTTCCCTGTGCATAACATGGTCAGAAATTTAAAAATTTTTTTTTCTGTAATATGTATGATACAGAAATTCAAGAGCAGGTCATTGCTTTCTGCAGAGTGTGAAGATGTGATATCTTGATAAGATTTGTGCAATTATTTGGGCTCATTAGGTAACAGGTTTGATAATTTGAGTGTTCTGGTGTGTTAATATACTGGCTTCATTTTAACAGCTCTATAGCTGAAGTAAAATTTGTATGATTGCATGGGGTATAAAATGAAATTTGTGACTGGGTTGAGGATTTCTTGATAGGGAGGACACGGCATGTTATCTTGGATTGAGAGTCATTAACAGAAGTAGAACTAACTGCAGGCATACACCAGTGAAATGTATCGAGGCCCTTGTTGTTCATGCATATTAATAGTCTGGCGGCTAATGTCGATATTCACATCAGTTGTCGAGCTGCTGTCTGAAAAAAGTTGCACAAGTATCCGGTCAGATCTTGATAAGATGGAAATACGGAAGCGTCCTATCCCACCCATCTGCTTTGACCCATGACATCACAAATATGGCGGAAACGACCATAAACCACGATTCCAATATGGCACATATAAAGTCGTTACGTACACAATATGAGGACGAAAATACATCGAAAAACAAACACACACACTTTCCACAAAAAGCCTAATGACACTAACGGGACAAGTGCGGGAAATGGGGTGTTTTTGGGTGGGGGCCAAACTAAATATAAACAAATTTAGACACCCACCCCCATACAAAACCACACAAAAAGACGAAAAAAACCGACATCACAAAACTCCCCAAATACCACTAAACACAATATCATCTGGAATTGGACACTTCCCTTGACCTATATAGCTCAACAGCAGTTCCCTATCCCATAAATTAGGATCAAACACTTCCTTTGGCCTATATAGCGCAAAAACGTGTCCCGATAGCAGTACCAACATACACAGCCACACATTGGGATCAAACACTTCCCTTGACTTGCACACTGTTAATTTTATCCGTTATATCCATTCCTGAACAAAAACAACAACCGATTAATTTTACTAAAATTACCACACAACGTACAGCGAACAACACTAAATTAACATTCACACAGAATCGTTAACTCACTGAAACGAATTCCACTACAAACACAGCCGACACACTAACAATCCTGGATAATGAGCAAAAGCAAACTGAGCCCATTACACCACATAAATGAAAACCCTGAACATACCACCAGAGAGCACAACAAACCACAACACGACGACATCTAGAAACACGCCACACTCACAAACCAAATTCCGGGCCGTCATGACGACCCACATGACAACACCCTTATGTCATGGGTCAAAGCCGATGCATGGGATGGGACGCTTTTGTCGACCCAATAACATTTCAGAGTGGCGCCAAGATTGGTTGTTGTTGTGGTCTTCAGTCCTGAGACTGGTTTGATGCAGCTCTCCATGCTACTCTATCCTGTGCAAGTTTCTTCATCTCCCAGTACCTACTGCAACCTACATCCTTCTGAATCTGCTTAGTGTATTCATCTCTTGGTCTCCCCCTACGATTTTTACCCTCCACGCTGCCCTCCAATACTAAATTGGTGATCCCTTGATGCCTCAGAACATGTCCTACCAACCGATCCCTTCTTCTGGTCAAGTTGTGCCACAAACTTCTCTTCTCCCCAATCCTATTCAATACTTCCTCATTAGTTATGTGATCTACCCATCTAATTTTCAGCATTCTCCTGTAGGACCACATTTCGAAAGCTTCTATTCTCTTCTTGTCAAAACTATTTACCGTCCAGGTTTCACTTCCATACAAGGCTACACTCCATACAAATACTTTCAGAAATGACTTCCTGACACTTAAATCTATACTCGATGTTAACAAATTTCTCTTCTTCAGAAACGCTTTCTTTGCCATTGCCAGTCTACATTTTATATCCTCTCTACTTCGACCATCATCAGTTATTTTGCTCCCCAAATAGCAAAACTCCTTTACTACTTTAAGTGTCTCATTTCCTAATCTAATACCCTCAACATCACCTTACTTAATTCGACTACATTCCATTATCCTTGTTTTGCTTTTGTTGATGTTCATCTTATATCCTCCCTTCAAGACACCATCCATTCCATTCAACTGCTCTTCCAAGTCCTTTGCTGTCTCTGACAGAATTACAATGTCATCGGCGAACCTCAAAGTTTTTATTTCTTCTCCATGGATTTTAATACCTTCTTCGAATTTTTTTTTTGTTTCCTTTACTGCTTGCTCAATATACAGATTGAAAACATCGGGGAGAGGCTACAACCCTGTCTCACTCCCTTCCCAACCACTGCTTCCCTTTCATGTCCCTCGACTCTTATAACTGCCATCTGGTTTCTGTACAAATTGTAAATAGCCTTTCGCTCCCTGTATTTTACCCCTGCCACCTTTAGGATTTGAAAGAGAGTATTCCAGTCAACATTGTCAAAAGCTTTCTCTAAGTCTACAAATGCTAGAAACGTAGGTTTGCCTTTCCTTAATCTTTGTTCTAAGATAAGTCGTAAGGTCAGTATTGCCTCACGTGTTCCAGTATTTCTACGGAATCCAAACTGATCTTCCCCGAGGTCGGCTTCTACTAGTTTTTCCATTCGTCTGTAAAGAATTCGTGTTAGTATTTTGCAGCTGTGGCTTATTAAACTGATTGTTCGGTAATTTTCACATCTGTCAACACCTGCTTTCTTTGGGATTGGAATTATTATATTCTTCTTGGAGTCTGAGGGAATTTCGCCTGTTTCATACATCTTGCTCACCAGATGGTAGAGTTTTGTCAGGACTGGCTCTCCCAAGGCCATCAGTAGTTCCAATGGAATGTTGTCTACTCCGGGGGCCTTGTTTCGACTCAGGTCTTTCAGTGCTCTGTCAAACTCTTCACGCAGTATCGTATCTCCCATTTCATCTTCATCTACATCCTCTTCCATTTCCATAATATTGTCCTCAAGTACATCGCCCTTGTATAGACCCTATATATACTCCTTCCACCTTTCTGCTTTCCCTTCTTTGCTTAGAACTGGGTTTCCATCTGAGCTCTTGATGCTCATACAAGTGATTCTCTTATCTCCAAAGGTCTCTTTAATTTTCCTGTAGGCAGTATCGATCTTACCCCAAGTGAGATAAGCCTCTACATCCTTACGTTTGTCTTCTAGCCATCCCTGCTTAGCCATTTTGCACTTCCTGTCTATCTCATTTTTGAGACGTTTGTATTCCTTTTTGCCTGATTCATTTACTGCATTTTTATATTTTCTCCTTTCATCAATTAAATTCAATATTTCTTCTGTTACCCAAGGATTTCTACTAGCCCTCGTCTTTTTACCTACTTGATCCTCTGCCGCCTTCACTACTTCATCCCTCAAAGCTGCCCATTCTTCTTCTACTGTATTTCTTTCCCCCATTCCTGTCAATTGTTCCCTTATGCTCTCCCTAAAACTCTGTACAACCTCTGGTTCTTTCAGTTTATCCAGGTCCCATCTCCTTAAATTCCCACCTTTTTGCAGTTTCTTCAGTTTTAATCTACAGGTCATAACCAATAGATTGTGGTCAGAGTCCACATCTGCCCCTGGAAATGTCTTACAATTTAAAACCTGGTTTCTAAATCTCTGTCTTACCATTATATAATCTATCTGGTACCTTTTAGTATCTCCAGGGTTCTTCCATGTATACAACCTTCTATCATGATTCTTAAACCAAGTGTTAGCTATGATTAAGTTGTGCTCTGTGCAAAATTCTACCAGCCGGCTTCCTCTTTCATTTCTTAGCCCCAATCCATATTCACCTGCTACGTTTCCTTCTCTCCCTTTTCCTACACTCGAATTCCAGTCACCCAGGACTATTAAATTTTCGTCTCCATTCACTATCTGAATAATTTCTTTTATTTCATCATACATTTCTTCAATTTCTTTGTCATTGCAGAGCTAGTTGGCATATAAACTTGTACTACTGTGGTAGGTGTGGGCTTCGTATCTATCTTGGCCACAATAATGCGTTCACTATGCTGTTTGTAGTAGCTTACCTGCATTCCTATTTTTTTATTCATTATTAAACCTACTCCTGCATTACCCCTATTTGATTTTGTATTTATAACCCTGTAATCACCTGACCAAAAGTCTTGTTCCTCCTGCCACCGAACTTCACTAATTCGCACTATATCTAACTTTAACCTATCCATTTCCCGTTTTAAATTTTCTAACCTACCTGCCCGATTAAGGGATCTGACATTCCACGCTCCGATCCGTAGAACGCCAGTTTTCTTTCTCCCGATAATGACATCCTCTTGAGTAGTCCCCGCCCGGAGATCCGAATGGGGGACTATTTTACCTCCGGAATATTTTACCCAAGAGGACGCCATCATCATTTAATCATACAGTAAAGCTGCATGCCCTCGGGAAAAATTACAGCCGTAGTTTCCCGTTGCTTTCAGCCGTTCGCAGTACCAGCACAGCAAGGCCGTTTTGGTTATTGTTACAAGGCCAGATCAGTCAATCATCCAGACTGTTGCCCTTGCAACTACTGAAAAGGCTGCTGCCCCTCTTCAGGTACTACACATTTGTCTGGCCTCTCAGCAGATACCCCTCCGTTGTGGTTGTACCTACGGTACGGCTATCTGTATCGCTGAGGCTCGCAAGCCTCCCCACCAACGGCAAGGTCCATGGTTCATGGGGGGGCCAAGATTGGTAACTTGCTTTAAATGTTAAAAATGTAAAATTGTACACTTCACAAAACAGAAAAGTGGTATCCTGTGACCACAGTATCAGTTAATCACAAATGAAATGAAATGATCGTATGGCATTGTTGGCGGGGAAGTTCGGCCGCCGTATTGCAAGTCCTTTTTAGTTGACGCCACTTTGGCGACTTGCGAGTCAATGATGAAATGATAATGGAGAACACACTACACCCAGTCATCACGAGGCAGAGAAAATCCCTGACCCCGCCGGGAATCGAACCCGGGACACCCGCGTGCAGAAAGCGAGAACACTATTGCAAGACCACAAGCTGCGGACTATCAAAACTGTAGTTAGTCAATGCATTCAAATTCCTGAGTGTAACAGTTTAAGGGGATATGAAATTGAATGATCACATAGGCTCATTTGTAGGTAAGACAAGTGGCAGACTTCAGTTCATTGGCAGTCAGTCAGTCTATAAATGAGTCTGCTTACAAGTCACTCTTGCTTTACATTTTAGAATATTGCTTAGGTGTGTGTGACCCATACCAAATAGAAGTGACAGGGGATATTAAACATATATACAAAGAGGTACAGCATGAATGGTCACAAGTTTGCTTGGCTTGTGGGTGATTGTAACAGAAGTGTTGAAAAACTTGAATTGGCAGACCCTTGAAGATAGACACCAATCACCACATGCAATTGTCTGATTTTTGAAGAACCATTGTTAAGAATCTGTAGGTATTCTTCATCCCTGGCGTATTGCTCTGTCAGGACTATGAAGGTAAGGTTAGATTAATGGGATTTAAGCAGCCATTCTTCGTGCATTCCATAAGTAGATGGAGCCGAAAGAAGCTCTAAAATGTGGCACTGTGTTAAGTACCATCCGTTATGCACTTCACAGCGGTTTACAGAGTACGTATGTAGCTGTACATAATATTCTTTTGTGCTTGTGATAATACAGCGTGTCCCATTTGAAGGAGGCCCACAAACAAACATTTGTTTAATTCACACTCAAAGGCTTTGCATAAAAACCAGGAAATGAAATGAACATGTCATATCTTGTTGATGGGAAAATAAAGGTGAATCACAAAAGGTGCTGGAAGTGACTGCCTTCAACTTGTAAACAAAATTGAACATGACATTGAGATTCTCAAATGTTGCTGCCAGAACCTGTAGTGTCATTGCCTGGATTTCATGGATGATATTCTCTTTTAAATTTTCCAAATTGTGTGGTTTGTTCCTGTAGACCATGCCTTTTAGGCCAACCCGAGAAAAAAGCCAGGTGGTATTAAATCAGGTTACTTGGTTGCCACAGTCCTTTCAAAATCACTCTGCCAGGGAAAAATGATTTGATGTCAGCTATGATCACTCGAGATGTGTGGCATGTGGCGCCATCCTGTTGGTAGCAGTCGAGGTTAAGTTCTTCATCCACCAGCTAGTTCACAGCCTCCCGAAACATTCCGATGTAAACTCCACTTGGCACAGTAGACTCAAAAAAATTGGTCCAATGATACGACACTGTGACATTGCACAGGACGCACAGATCTTTTGTGAATGCAAGGGTTGCTCGACCAGTGCATTTTGATTTTCATTACTCCACAAGTATTTATTCTAAGAGTTTACATAGCCAGAGAGGTAGAACCATGCCTCATCACTGAACCATGTGTGCTGCAATATTCCTGGCATCTGAGCAATAAATTGCTGAAGCCAAAGGCGAAGTGTAATGCATTTGTCTGCATCATAGACATTTAGTTCCTGAACAACTATAAACCTGTATGGATACATGCTGGCTTTCTTCACAGCTCTGTAACATGTTCTCCATGACATTCCACATTCCTGAGATGAACATTGAACAGACTTTGCAGGAGAGGCCAATAGTCATTGTTTCACTTCAGTCACTTTTTTTTCCCCGACAATGGCGGCCATCCACCACTGTGAAGATCCAAGACTGTTCCACTGCTCCCCATCTTGTTCACTATCTTTTGCATGCAGCATTTAGACAGTGTACGCTGGTCACCTAACAGTTCAACAAACATTCCCTAACATGTTTTAATGGAACCAGTAATTCAATATTGTTTCACAAGAAACACATGCGCTTCGACAGAATAGTCATATATTGTCACGGAACACTGAGTCCAGCCACAGCAACATGTGGAAACACACTTTTGTTCCAGAGCGCAGTGTTGCCCCATCGAACGTCACAAATTACAGGGTGCAATTTCAATGGAATTGTGACATATGTTTGTGTGGCCACATTGAGTGGAGCCCCTACGTATTTTATTTCATTGTTAATTTAATTGTCTTGAAGAAGCTTATATTTAGACAAGATTTAATTAATATTTTGAGGTTCCTTCATAGTGTAGGATTGTGTTTTGTTCTCCCACTACCAATCCCACTCCTTACTTTTTTAAATTTACTATGTAATAATTCTCTGCTTATACCTTGTCCTTCAGCTGTGCTACAGTTGTATATGTCACCACAACCAAGATTTCAGGAGTGAAGTACTATCGCCCCCCTGGCCCCTTAAAGTGATGAAGTTTTCAGATAAAATAGTGTATTATTTCTCAACACAGCTGTCATAGAGAACTCAACAATCTCGCTCATTTAAATTATAAATTATTTATGTTGTGGTCTCTCATGTTTTAGGTTGTTCTGCTAGGTTATTGTTTTCATTTTATGCATAATATTTGAGCAACTGACCCACCCATCTTCGGATGCTGAGAGTCTTGCTATTATGTATATTTAAGTCCCATAGTGCTCAGAGCCATTTTATTATGTATATTTGTTGCCTGGACTCCAACCACAATGTGAATGTTGGTCTCGCACTGCCATTTGTAGCAGAGTTCGATTTTGATACTTCCTATGCCTTTTGATGCTCTTATTTTCAGAGCTTGCCCTGATATTCCATGAAACACAAATGTCTTCAACATTTTTTTGCTCTGATGGATGTAATGTCTGGCAAGATCTTAATAAATTGAGTGCCAGATCCCAAGCATTATGTAAGCTGAAACCTCCGTCCCTGTTTGTTAGGTTTTCTTATTAAAATAACCAAGCAAATCAAGTGTCACTAAGCACTACCTCAAAATATAATCATGAAACAAAAGCAAACTCACGCTCATAAATTAAGGATAATACTGATACATGGTGAAACAATGCTCTGGTGGGTGGTTTGCGGGTTTAAATCAGCCCGTGGTATGACAATGCTGTGCATTTGACTTGCGGTCGTCGCACGGTGGTGCTGGCAGCAGTCCACATATGCAAAGGTGTGTTTGTGCATGTCAGAGTACGGTGCAGCTATTAAGTGTGCAGACGTTTTCAGTCAAGCTAATGGTGACAGTGTGTTGAAAATGGCTCAAAGAACACATATTGATGACGTTATGCGGGGTAGAATACTAGGGCAACGGGAGCATTGTCAAACACAGCAGGTCATAGCACAGGCCCTCCGTGTGCCACAAAGTGTGATCTCAAGATTATGGCAATGATTCCAGCAGACAGGAAACGTGTTCAGGCGCTACAGTACAGGACATCCGCAGTGTACAACACTACAAGAAGAATGATATCTCATCATCAGTGCCCGCAGACAGTCACAGATTACTGCAGGTAGCCTTACTTGGGACCTTACTGCAGCCACTGGAACAGTTGTCTCCAGACACACAGTCTACAGGCAACTAAACAGACATGGTTTATTCGCCCAGAGACCTGTAAGGTGCATTCCCCTGACCCCTGGTCACAGGAGAGCCCGTAAAGCCTGGTGTCAAGAACACAGTACATGGTCATTGGAACAGTGGTCCCAGATTATGTTCACGGACAAGTCCAGGTCTGAACAGTAATTCTTGCTGGGTTTTCATCTGGTGTGAACCAGGAACCAGATACCAACCCCTTAATGTCCTTAAAAGGGACCTGTATGGAGGTCGTGGTTTGATGGTGTGGGGTGGGATTATGTTTGGTGCACATATACCCCTGCATGTCTTTGACAAAGGAACTGAAACAGATCAGGTGTAACGGGACGTCATTTTGCACCAGTATGTTTGAGTGGCCTGCCTGTTCTCCAGACATAAACCCCATCGAGCAAGTCTGGGATGCTCGGTCGACGTATCGCTGCACATCTTCAAACCCTTAGGACACTTCAGGAGCTCCGACAGGCACTGGTTCAAGAATGGGAGGCTATACCCCAGCAGCTGCTCGACCACCTGATCCAGAGTACGCCAACCCGCTGTGTGGCCTGTGTACATGTGCACGGTGATCATATCCAATATTGATGTCGGGCTACATGGGCAGGAAACAATGGCGTTTTGTAGGACATGTGTTTCAGGATGGTTTTCTCAAGTTATCAGCAATACCGTGGACTTACAGATCTGTGTCGTGTGTGTTCCCTATGTGCTTATGCTATTAGTGCCAGTTTTATGTAGTGCCATGTTGTGTGCAATTATCCTTAATTTATGAGCATGAGTGTATATATGGAAATTATTTCCATATAGTTGGAAGAGACCTGTGTATGACATCACTTTATCTACTTCACACCATATTCTTATTGTTCACTTTTGCTGAATGAGAACTTTTTTCTGCATTTTTACTGATGATAGTTAAACACCTAGCCTGGTGAACAATCCCAGTTGGCTGTCTGATGGCTTCCAGGAGTAACAAAAATTTTATTTTCAATATTTCGTTAAAAACTGTGTTCATATCTTGTGGCAGCATAGCTTGGCATGCAAATTATCCTTACCCAGATTATATTCATCCAGTATTTGAGAATGAAAACACTTGGTGACTTCCAGCAAACATTGCACATAATGTCAAATCCTTGCAAAACTTTTTCTCACAGACACACCTCCCACGAAATGATAAAAGGGAAAACTTTTATCCCTTACTAGATATTTGCTGTTTGCACAATACATCAACATCAGGTATGACATTTTAATTTACCACTTAATATATTCGCAACACATTTCTCAAATTTTATATGCGTGTCCCACCGAATGTGCTAGTAAAATGATAGTGTGGCAGATAAACTGTCCAGTCACATTCATGTGACCACCTGTCAAAAGCCTGAACAATTATCTTTTGCAGTGTGTGCAGCTGCAAGATTTGCAGGAAGACAGTTAGTTGGTTCTGGAAGGTACTGACATGGATATGGAGCCATGCTGAATCCAATGCTGCATTGAACAGTGCTAGGTTTCTTGTTTGAGGATCCATGCTGCTTACAGCCTGTTGTATCCATCACTGCTAAATGTAGATGTTGGCGTGCGGTGGAGGAATGTAGGATGTGGCTGGAAACTGTCAGGATGCACCGTATTAAAACTCGGCCGTGATCTTCAAGTGTTTTATTATTCCGAGCTACAGTGCCACATTCCTCTCTGTGTACATCACAGGGTCCCGCAATGCCGAGGACGCCACTTCGCTGTCTGCAAAACAGCTTGGCGCAGAAGGGCTACCTCGGCAACCTGTGCAACGTACTGCAGCGTGCTGGCTGTGTACAGCCGCGGAGTTTTGACGACGCGGTAGCGGGCCGTCAAGTGGCCCGACACTGGCTGGCTACAGACCCTGCGTTGGCCTCAAAGGGTTGAACCAGCAACCCGCCATGTACTGGAACGCTGGCGTCCCATCTGCTGCTGCATGTAGCAGGTGGTGTGACACACCCCACCGTCCAGGAGAGCTGCCACACTTGAATCCCCCTTGTTAGAAAACCAGCATCTATTTATACGCGGCTGTGCACCTCTGTTTTGTTAACGCACCACTCTGAGTCACATACTCATAACACCTAGGTTGCGCCAGTGGGCCCCTTCTGTCTGTAACTTGCGCCATGCAAAGCACTGCATTTACTCTTTTCAGCAGTTCAACAGCCCTTTGGCCTCCATTCTACTTCGCAACTGCTGGTCAGCGTAACTTACTGTCAACAGGCCCGCACCTGGCTGTAACTTGCGCACTCAGAAATATTGCCCCAAATCTAACTTTCCTATCTTAAACGGTGGTGCCACTACATTATTCCCCCCTTCGTAAAGACCCAGTCCCCTGACCGAACTCTAACTACTCTTAAACTTGTTTGGGTCAGCACGTACTTATGACATATTTACTACTAGTATTAGAAAACATAGATGTGGTCTAGTCCTCTTAAACACATGATATGAGACAAAATGTAAAAATTTCTTACTGGATGATCACTCCACTTAATGCTCGATCAATCCCTTAACTACTCGTCTTACGCCCTTGGTATCCAGTCCACTGGGATTTGGACTACTGTCGGTTCCCTCTTGGAATTGGCTCTCCACCTGATCAGAATGAAAACAACACACAACAAAGTTAAGGCTGTGATGGCACTTGGAACAGAGGTGCTCAAAACAAACATTACTTGTCGTTGCCTTTCCCTATATTGAGCAACATGCTGCACAAGCCGTTTGGCTGATATGCGCACCTCTTGCTCTGAAATGAACTGGTTTACGGATCTCAACAGACATGACTCCAGAGTTTGATTTAACAAGGTCAGATTCTGCCTTGGTACAAACTCTGAAGTTGCCTCTGGCCAGTACAGCTGTGGCTGTGTAACATTCGATTGCACAACTCCTGAAATTGACGCTGGCAGATGGAAGGTTGGTCGTATTATGTTACACGGAGTTCCATTGATTAAAATTCCAATCCCCTCAACCTTTATATGTTTCGCTTCTGCAAATACTCCCTGCTCAAAACAACTTGCTACTACTATCAAATTTTCATAGGTGGAGAAGATCCGATGCATCCCGACCCATTGCAAGCTCAATTTTGGCTCCCAATGTCCCTTGGACAGTGTATTTCTTTCCTCTGGGCTAAAAATAACTGCACCGTGCACGTGTCTGGATTGGTGCTTATCTCCCTGGCTGGACATACCGTTATCTTCCCTCTATGGCAGCTCCGTAATTCCTCCCTAGTCATCTCGGCATACCGGCTGTTAACTGCTGAGATCAGCAATACCTCCTCAATTTTTTACTTCTACCAACTTGCTCAATGCTCCCCTTTTCAGTGACCTTAGGACAGTGATCACCATCACCATTCCTCCCTCTTCAAAAAGTCTGCTGTCCGCAGCAGGCTCACAGTACTCGCTAACACATGTAACATATGAAAATACAATGCCTAATTAATCTACCCAAACCCAATGATACGTAACAAGAAAACAAAAACCTACAAATACTCTACTACTTTCTGGATCGCAAAGCATACAGTACATCATGCTGTACTCTATCATCATGGTTTTCCCTGCGCTTAACACCTCTCTCCACTCTCTCTTTCTTCCTCTTCCCTTCCTGTGAAATGCCTGGGATCACATCCGGACAACCCTTAAATGACCGCAGCTGCCCAATGTGTACTATAGTTGTTCTAGTTGGCAGCTGAAGCTTAACATTAATGGGGGATGTGGTTTCAACTGCTTGGTACTGGCCCTTGATACCTCGTGACAAGCTTCTTCGTTTTTCCCTTTTGGCGTATAGGGGCTGGATAGCATTACCCATTGCCCTACTCTGTACTGCGATAAACTTCCTTTCCGCTTCACTGTGTCTTTCTGCCTTTCCAAAGCCTTCATATTCGCCTTTTGTACCCTTTTCCAAACATCCTGAATTGTCCTCATGAATTGATGTACAGATTCACCAGTCCTTCCTTTCTGTCACTTCACTAAATCAAACGGTGACGGCATTTTTCGCTCACCTCAAATAGAGACAAACCGGTGTTGGTATGGACTTTTGCATTGTATGCGCATACAACATGCTTCAAATACCTGTTCCACTGGCAGTGATAAGAATTCACATAAAAAAATCAGCATCTTCCCGGTTGTTCTGTGTACCTGTTCTGTCCTTCCGTTTGCCTATGGATGCAATGTGCTCGTCCTCAACTTCTTTACGTTCAACAATTTACACAGTTCCTTCATTAAATCTGACATGAAGTTGGTCCCTTGGTCAGTAATTATTGTCTCCGATACACCAAACTTCAAACTCCAGTTGTTTATTAATGCTTGCGCAACCATTGCTGCCTGTTGATTTGGCATACCCACCATCTCCACGTACCTTGAAAAATGGTCTATTATTCTCAGAATGAATCTGTTCACTGATGGTGTTCAACTGAAAGGTCCTAAGACATCAATTCCCAACACAAAATGGACATGTCGCTTCTGGCAGTCATTGTAGCTGTATCCCTTTCCGACTCAAATCTGCTTTCTGCGCACATTGTATACAATTCTTGACGTACTGATCCACATCTACTTTCCTACCCCTCCACCAATACCTCTCTACTACTCTCCTATTTGTTGCTCTACTCCCACCATGACCAGATAACACGTGATCATGTGCTTCTTTTAAAACCTCATCTCAGCTTCGCTGACACTACTACCCTTGGCCCTAACTTCATTTCCCTGCACAGAAGACTGTCGTACATATTAAATTGTGGCTGTGTCTGATACAATTTACAATTGTTGTCAGCATCCTATAATTCTTGCCATACTGCTAGGTCATAACCTGTGACTTCTACTTTTGCCACCTTTCTACTCATTGCACCCGCATTACCGTGCTTCTTCTCAGGCTTGTGCGCCACCTCGTAGTCGAATTCACTAAGCCTGACAGCCACCTAGTGAGTCTAGTGGATGGATCCTTCAACCCCAACAACCACTTCAACGCATCATGATTTGTCACTACCCGAAATCTTCTCCCATATCAGTAACATTTAAAATATGTGATTCCATAGTTTACGCCAAGCATCTCCCTCTCTGTTGTTGAGTAATTCCTCTCTGCTGCATTCGATTGCTTAGACTCATAGGCTACAGGATGTTCTTTCCCATCAATTTCCTGACTAAGAACACACCCTAATGCTTGATTTGGTGCATCACATGCTAGAATAAATTCCTTTTCAAAATCTGGAAACACAAGAACCGGACTTGATGTTAACACTTCTTTCAGTTTGTCAAATGCTTTCTGACACTCTTCAGTCCACTCAAATTTCACACCCTTCCGTAACAATCACGTCAATGGCTGTGCTAAATCTGCAAAACCCTTCACAAAATTTTGATAGAAATTGCAAATTCCAACGAATGATTGCACTTCCTTAACTGTTTTCGGCTCCCGAAAATCCCTTACAGCCTGTACCAACCTCGGATCTGTTCGCACTCTGTCCTTAGTGATAATATGATCTAAATATTCCACTTCTTCTAATGCAAAATGACACATCTCCAGGCTCAACGTCAAATAAGCTGCTCTTAACCTCATAAAGACTGCCCTTAACCGCTTTCGATGCTGCTCCATACTACTTGAAAATACTGTAATGTCATCCAAATAGATGAGACACTGCCATGGTTTCAACCCCGTAACACACTGTCTAGCAACCTCTGAAACGTTGCCAGAGCATTTTTCAAACCAAATGGCATTCTGATGTTCTGGTAATGACCTCCAGGAGTAGAGAAAGCAGTTTTTGGACAATCCTCTGGAGCCACCTCTAACTGATGATAACCACTTGTCAAATCCATCGTAGAAAATTACTGGCACTGTCCTAAGTGATTCAAAGTCTACAATATGTTTGGAAAGGGGTATGCGTCCTTTACTGTCTTATTATTGAGGTATCGGTAGTCACAACAGAACCTGTATTTCTTAGTTCCATTCATAGACTTTTTAGGCACAATGCCTGCTCCCCAACAACTATTGCTGTGCTCTATAATACCATTTGCAGGCTGCTGATCAATGAAATCCTCCACAATCAGCTGCAAATACCTCGGTATTCTGTATGGTTTATGGTAAACAGGTGCTTCATTCCCTGTCGGTATCCTGTGTTGAACTAATGGAGTTGCTGGTAATGGCCCTTGCAGAAGAAACAAATCCTTAAATTCCCACGACAAATGCTTAACTTTGTTACGCAGTGCGGTTCTTTCAGCAGTTAGTGGTTGATCGCTACACCTACCTCTCGAACACCAGTCTTCGTCGTCTGGTACATCCAAATTCGCTACTGAAACTCCTTTTCCCAAACGCATCTACAGCACTAAAATTATCCTCGTTCACTGGGACTACTAGCCTGTCATTTCCCTCTTGTACGCGTACAATACTATGTTTCACAAATCAACCTAATGGGTCCAAAACTTCATTATCCTCCAATGGTTCAATAAAACATACTGTACCCACGGGTAGGTTGGACTCTACACTTACCCAAAGCGACTTCCCGGTGCCACTAGACACACACTCGTGCGAATTAAGCCTTAATGCTAATGTATGCGGCTCAATTGGTTTGTTCGTTACGTTGAATGCCCCTCGTGACACCTCTGCATCGGCAAGTTTCCCCTTGCTGAAATAACATTCCACCAAGTTCCACAGTCAATTTTGGCATGATGTGGATGCAAGAAATCTACTCCTAGAATCATGTCATAGCCCTCGCCTACCCTTGGTACTACCTTCATGCATGCATTAAATCAGACTTTTCCTATGCGAAAGTCAACTGTTACTGAGCCCAAAGGTGTGACCTCCTTGTGCCCCCCACTCCATGCAGCCTATAACGTGGTGGTTCTAACTTCTTCGTCCCATTGAACTGTTAGTAGCCACTGACACTAGCGCCCCTGTGTCCAACAAAATCGTAAACTTTTTAGTTCCTATGGATCCTACCACTGAACATGCCACCTATGCATACGTATTTATAGCATGGAAATTAGTCGGGAGCTCCCTTAGGTGGGTCTTGGGCCCCTTCTGCCATTTAATGATTGTCCATCTCTAATAACTCCACTTCTCCATCCTCTATGCTGCTGATTTCCACCCCTTCCTCTATTCCTCGGTGACTGGGTACATTGCCTTTGCACATGTTCCGTACGACCACACTCATAACATTTTATACCCGCTGTAAACGCTGTTTGTCAATCACACCCCCGTTGCCACGACTATTTCCTCACATTGGATTGCTAGCTGAATGGCCGAATACAAATCTTTCGGAGTCTCTTCACGCACTTTCTGCGCCATATGCGCCGGTAACCCCCTCAAAAATACATCAAGTGCCCTTTGCTCGGCCTCCTGCAACAGAATACCATTTGCTTAATCGCTCTGACCCAACTCGTAAGTATACTTATTAATTTCTCTTATTCTGTCCGCAAATTTCTCTGTCGTCTTCCTGTCTCTTCACCATTGTACTCGACCTCTCCCTAAAGTACCGAGCGCTATTCTGTTTCTTGTACCTCTGTAAAAGCCCCTCCTTCAACTCCTTAAACTGTCCTGCCTTCCTTAAGGCCTGAGAACACCTTACATATGTCTTCGCTTCACCCGTTCGCTACATGTAACAGCTGTTCATCAGACCAACCAGTCATCACAGCTGAAGTTTCCAAGTCCTCCAAATTCTCAGATGCCTTGCCAGAAAACGGAATAATCACACTTGTGGTAGCTGGCTCAGTCTCCTGGTGCAGCTCCCTAGGCAACAACGACTGATCAGATGCAGTTTCCCGCTCACTCGTAGATGTTAATTCACTTCTCAACTGCATATTGTCTGCTGTCAATTGTGCTACCTTTTCCAACAAAATCCATACCACTTCTGGTTCCGACACACCTTGTGTTCCTGACTCTAACATTGTGTTCCCAGTTAGTCCCATTTCAACCACATTTTGTCACTGTAGTGCAGGTGGTGGGCTCGAACGTCGTACTGTGCAGATGACGCTTGCTATTCTGACACCAAATATAGCCGTCACTGCCAAATGTAGATGTTGGCATGTGGTTGAGGAATGTAGGATGTGGATGGAAACTGTCAGGGTGCACCATATTAAAACTCGGCCGTGATCTTCAAGTGTTTTATTACTCCCAGCTACAGTGCCACATTCGTCTCTGTGTACGTCACAGGGTCCCGCAATGCCGAAGACGCCACTTCGCTGTCTGCAAAACAGCTTGGCGCCGAAGGGCTACCTCTGCGACCCATGCGACATACTGCGATGTACCAGCCGTGTACAACCGCAGAGTTTTGACAGCGTCCCTATTGCTTCAGCGCGGCTCACTGGGAGCCACAGGGCGGCCCCCCTGCGTGCTTCTTTGGTGCTGTGATTAAGATCGCGGCGACAACAAGTGCCTGCGAGCCTACAGCTAAATCCGTGGCCCTCACCTCAGGATGCCTCTGGCGTGTGTTGGAAGCCAACAAGACTGCCCGCAGTAGTGAGCCTTGAGTGGCCCATCCCTGGCTGGCTACGGACCCCACATTGGCCTCAGAGGGTCGAACCAGTGACCCGTCGTGGGCTGGAGCGCTGGTGCCCCATATGCTGCTGCATGTAGCCGGTGGTGTGACGCAGCCCACTGTCCAGGAGAGCTGCCACACTTGAATCCCCCTCGTTAGAAAACAGGCACGTATTTATATGTGGCTATGTGCCTCTGTTTTGCTAACACGCCACTCTGAGTCACATACTCATAACACCTAGGTTGCACCAGTGGGCCCCTTCTGCCTGTAACTTGCGCCGTGCAAACTGCTGCGTTTACTCTTTTCAGCTGTTTGACAGCCCTGTGGCCTCCATTCTACTTCACAACTCCTGGTCCGCATAACTTACTGTCAACAGGGCCACACCTGGCTGTAACTTGTGTTCTCAGGAATCTAACTTTCCTATCTTAAATGGTGGTGCCGCTACACTGCGTTGAACAGTGCTAGGTTTCTCGTTTGAGGCTCCATGCTGCTTACAGCATGTTGAGGTGGTCCACAGAGTCTCGATTGGGTTTAAGTCTGGGAAGTTTGGTGGCCAGGGGAGCACGGTAATATCGTCCTGGTGCTCTTCGAATCATGCATGTTCACTGTGGGCTGTGTGGCACGTTGCATTGTCCTGCTGGTAGATGTAGTCATGCCAGGAAAAACAAACTGTGTGTAGGGGTGGACATGGTCTCCAAGGATAGATGCATACATCTGTTGATCCATTGTGAGTTCCAGAATGACAAGGTAGGGAATGTCATGAAATCATTTCCCAGACCATAATGCTCCCTCCTTTGGATTGGACCCTTCTGATGAACGTTGCAGCATGTTTGCTTTCAGGCAATTGAGCCGTACATGCCCATGGCCATCTGTCTGATGCAGCAGAACATGTGATTCATCTGAAAAGATCGGCTGTTGCCACTCAGTGGGTGTCCCTTTGCAGTATTTTATTCTATGTCACTTTCCAGAGAGGAAGGGAAAAAATGAAAATATTGGATCCAGTAAAATGATTTTGTACTTAGAAGCAAATTTCTTATTTCAATTGTTATGGATGGCACTACACAAATAGGTAGTTTTGACTGATTATGGGGGGGGGGGGGGGGAACTATGAAATCAGCACACATTTTAATATTCTGCAAAAAAACACTATCATGTTTGCAAAACTAAGCCCATTTTCCCCCTCTCACATTGACACTATTGCCGAGGCTCTCTGACTCATTAGAATAGTACCCCAGTTCAGTATGTAAAGGGGAAATCCTGCCATACCTTAGGTGTAGATGAAAAGGGGAAAATGGGCTGAAGGTTTAAATTGAAATTGGTATTAGGGAGGGCACCGAACTTACTTAGTCCTTGCAGGTGTGGTTCACCACCACACTACAGTGATGTAATGGCTAGCACATCTCCTAGTTAGTAGGAGACCCAGGTTCAAGTCCCGGCCGTGGCACAAATTGTAATTCATTGCTTCAATTTCTATCATTATCAAAAATCTGTTGGTTGTGCAAAACCTCTGCCACAATAAACCTAATAAATCTGTATTTACTTGTTATTAGTAAGTGTAGTATTTGTTGCCATAATGAGGACATAGTCATTGAAGTTTATAGCCACATTAATTTCAGATAGTTTCTATTTTTACAACTGCTGTTATCTAGGAACACAGTTTCATTTGCCTCGCTGTTCTTATTTGTCCTTTTAATAATGCTGTAGATAGTGTTTGATGTATTCTGAGAGCGCTTTAATATTAGTTCACAATATGTGTGTTCTGCTTTTGTGATAGTGTAGATGACTCTTTTAAATGTTGTAGTAATGGAGTTTTCACTCACGGTGACAGTTTATGTAGGCACAAAATACTGTAATGCACCATGTTATCCATTCATTGTTCCTGCTTCTCATGCTGCAGCATATGGGCTTCATCTTCTCCATCGCCTTATTCTTTTTCCATCAAATGTAATTGGAATAATGGATAGTCAATATCTTGTGTCTTAACTCTGTGTGTAGTGCCTTGCAGGGTACACATGTAGAAAACATAGTGAACAGTCTGTGTAAACATTAGTGTAACTACTGCAACTGTGTAACAGGTTGTTTTTGTGCTTATAATTTGGAAAAACAGTGGTCATACTCTTATTTTAGTTGTTTCAGTTGAGATTTGCTATGTTTGTTATAAATTAGTGATGCAGATGCTGTAACGTGTATTTTGATAAGATCGCCATTGAGTGGTATGTTATGCCTTTTAAAGCTAAATTGTTGTGTCACTTTATGACATTTCAGTGTAATCCCAAACCCAAACATTCTTTATTGTAAGTCCATTCTACTTGATCTTCCATCCAGAAGGATGTAAAGTGACATGTCTACATGCTACAAAGAATTATTTTTGCCAAATACATCTAGGTCCATTTTTTCATCCTCTTGATTACAAATAGCCAATACAATTTTAGATTGTCAGTGAAATGTAACCTTATAAGAAAAATTCTGGAGCAAGGTAGGAAGGAATATTTTCAAC
The DNA here is from genome assembly GCF_023864275.1 of Schistocerca cancellata. Classification (NCBI taxonomy): domain Eukaryota; kingdom Metazoa; phylum Arthropoda; class Insecta; order Orthoptera; family Acrididae; genus Schistocerca; species Schistocerca cancellata. The sequence continues at coordinate 516,552,948 of NC_064626.1, forward strand.
AGAGGCTGTATGTATTTTATATTTTAATTTTTGTTGTGTTCAGTCAACTTTTAATACTTGTTCTTTTTTTTCAGTTGGGCGGAATGGCTCAGGGAAGAGTAATTTCTTTTATGGTAAGTCAATTTCATAGCTCTTAAGTAGCCTTCTTATAAGAAGTCACAAACCGGCTGGCATATATCATATCACTAATTGGGTTTCTTTAGCTGAAGATTTTTTTTTCTTTGTCATGATCGTGTTGTTGGAACAGATTTATTCGCATCTGGCAAAATAATTTAGAAGAAAAGGGTGGGAAATTAAGGATACTCAGTAATTACGTAAGAGTTGCCATTCTGTGTCTTGAGTCAAATGGTAAACTGTAGGACAGGACATACTTGCAAGAGTCATTCTTTGAAAACTTGAACAGCTGTTACTTTGTTTACAACATCCTGAATGAATTCTCTGAAGGGTGCATGGAAATGAAAAATCAAAATCCTCCCTGCACGTGGTCATTCCTAACAGTGAGACGTGGTGTATGGGGGGACAAGCTCATCACACAGTAAGCATATATGGGTTTACTGGTTTTGCACAGCACATCATGACAATTACTTCACAACAGCTTTGGTTACTTATGGTATCATATTGTTAAACCACCACCGTTGGCAGTGGCAGGACACGAAACAGTAGTGGTCCTGGTAAAGGATGTTGCGAACAAATAGTAGAAACATTGGAGAGGACAATTGAGTAGTAAAAGTTAAGTGAAGTCAAACCAAAGATTGAAGTATAAATGATGAATTGAGGAGCAATGCATAGAAACGAAAGAAGCTGGAGCAAAGGGAGCAAAAGACAATAAGCTTAAAGATATAAAAGAAAACCAAATAGAGTAATTAACACTTTGGGTCCTGATTCATAGTGCTTGAACCTCCACCAGAAGGCCTTGTTGTTCTTAACGTATTTTGAATTATTACAAAGCTTAAATGGTTTCTGTTAGAGCAGTGACAGTACCGTTATTGAAAAGCCTGGACTTTCTTGTTTGAAACTTTGTGTAATACTATGTTCTTTTAATTTATTCTTTTAAGAAATTTTCAGTTATAACATTGTTTTTGGAAAGAGGAAAAAATTGGTCAAGGATATATGCACTTGCAGTGTAATTTCAATTTAACATTTTTTGATTGTACATTTTTTTGTGATGCTACACCATAAATCCACAGCCCCTGTGAAAGACCCATAAGATCAGTGCTAAAAATTTCCAGATTTTATCTTTCTCCTTGTAAGCTTTACCTCAATTCTAAGTTATTATTTGACATCTCACTTGTTTTCATCCCGTTTCCTTCCTACTGACATTTGATGTGACTGAATGAGTTGGTGGCTACGTGTGTGGCATGGAGTTGAGTGAATATTTTAGGCCGTTGTGGAGAGGGCAGACGTGAGAGAGGAAATGCTCATGTAATCCATGATCGGCGTTGCCAGCGCAACTTGCAACACTTAGCTTCACCATGCAACAATGACGCTATTACTGCTAGATTGCAGCAGCAGTGGAAAAACAAGATAGTTGACAAGAAGTGTTCTCGAACCAGCCAGTACTTGACAAAGGGGACCAGCTGCCACCTCTTCTAGTGCTGCTTACAACTCAGTCTCATCATTTTGCATGTATTTCCAATGTACTGTATGCACCAACAATATCAATTGTCAACCTTTTAAATTTAAACACTGAGTCTTGAAGAATTGCTTGGTTATGAGGAGACACAGATTTCCAGCTAGTGAGCTTTTATTGGCTGGCGACTTGCTAAGTCATCCAACAGGCAACACACCCACCCTACCACACTAACAAACATAAGACAAGCTTGCCTGCTGGATGTGTGAAGAGGGTGAGTGGCCCTCCAACAACGGGAGTGCAGATAGGGGTGAGAGCATTTTGTGAAGTGCTGATGATGTGCTATGGCACAGATGTCACTCGGAAATGGGACAAGGAATTTACAATAGCACATTTTGAAAACTTTTCGTTTTCAGATCTGACACAATACAATAGCAACAACAACGTAGACTTCTCACATATATACTTTGTACCACACACTGTAGATCATAAAAATTGGCAGCAGTGATAGAGGACATGAAGCGATACTGTAGTGCCCGAGTTTCTTTCAAATTTACATTCTACACAGCATACAGAAATTCACTGAGCCTACATCTAATAAGCTTGTAATGTCAATTGGGGAAGTAAACTCATTTTTTCATGTTGCTATTTCTCTCATTAAGCCTAAAATAACACTTTGACAGTGGCGAGCATCTAAAGTGTGGTTTGAAAGAAAATTAAACAATAACAATGATAGTGACAAATTTCGCCACTAAGCAGATGTCCACATTTATGCTTATGGTTTAACTACTTAGCTGTTGTGATATTTTTGTTTTAATTCACCATGTTCATTAATTTTTGCTTTTATCTGGGTGAGCACAAAGGAAAGACCTCTCAGAAATACATATTTTGACATATAATTTCTGGTTGTAGCTTGTCAGAAAATAGCTAGATTACCTTGTAGCCAGATATCAATTTCAATTTTATAATGAGTTTTTATTTGCTATTACACACTGATTAAATTCATTACCACAAATTATTGTATAAACATGGTGTTGTACATTTAATTTCCTTCACTTATTCAGACTTTATACAATGTATTGGAGAGGATTGCAATTTGTAATCATATATACCAGTCACATGTATTTTTGCACATACTTTGAGGGGGCAGTTAATGTTTTCCTCGATTCCGCATTTTCCTGTTATGTGTTTTTTTAAGTGACGGACCGCACAAAAACATGAGATAGGGGTTTCACAGTAATTTCCAAACGAAAACTCCCCTTCCCTCCCCCTGTAGTGTAACGACGTAAGTTTCTTATAAATGATTTTCTTTCGACATATGACCATGTGCAGACTTCGTCACCTACGTCAGTTACAACCCACTTCAAAATTATTTATATTCTTTTTAAATTATCTCAGAATGGTTCTTGAACGAAACTGTAAAACATCATTTGAGTCGTATGCCCAGAATTACGTCACTCGGGCCAATTGGTTTGTGTAAACTTTTTTTCAAATTTAGATGTCGTTTGTTTCTCCTCAGAAATTATATTGATACACTTTATCTTGATTTAATCGATATTAGAACCACATTAAAAAAACTTTTGAGATTCAAAGTCACGATGAACACTGTCAAAATTCAATAATCTCGTCAAATATATATTATTAATTCATTCACATAATTCTTCATAAATAAATCCTCAGAACACGTATTTCAACTTTAATAGCATCCACCAGTTTATTATCTTCCTACATACAGACGTGAACCCGAGCCTTGACGCGACAAAACTAACATTTTCAATAAGATTAAACTTCCTATGATATCATTGTTGTAAAAAACATTACAAAATCTCATTTATTTTATTTTTAGAAGCACGACGCAACAACTCGGTTTCAGGATCTTCTGTTGCTCTTTGGCTGTCGACCCGCGACGTATAGTGGCCAGCAGTTTTCTCTCTGGTCCCGGAAGCGAAGATGCTGTCTCCGTTTGTTGCGTCGCCCTCTCCGTACATAAAAAAATAAAAAAAAAAAATACAAAACTTTAGACAATTCACAACCATTACAAAATATTACAAAAAATACATAAACAAAACACTTAATTAACTTATATTCACCTGCAAACTGGGCTGACACCGGTGGATGGGTGACGCTTCAATTTCGCGTCCCACTACATACCCCACCCACAAGCGCAGTTTGTCAGGTTTTAACCGAAAATAAAACTTTTTCTATATGCAATATTTAACTGTTAATACATTTTCCTCACATTTCACGTAATCTAGAGTCCTTGCTCTTAGATAGATTTAATCCTTTTACTACGATATTGTTGTGACTATTTGTCATTTACTCTTAATTGTGCTATTATGGTGATTCATAACCGAATATATGGAGATTACTCCTTTTCATTTAATATAGTACGTTCTTTAACGTTGTTACATTAGGACAGAGCGTTCAAATTGTGATAGATTAGTTTCAGTTTTATTCATTTACTAGAGTTATTCTTTCCAAAAATGTATATTACTAATAAGTTTCTCACAATAACTAATAGTACTATTTACTTTACGTCATTCTTTTCCCTAGTTCACTATTTAGCCTGAGGTCAAGAAGAAATCAAGCAAAACTTTCTTTAGAATCTCGGCACGGCTTTCTATACCTTCGGACACTTTGTTGGGTAATGGCAATTTATTTAGGAGAAACAAGCGAGAGAGCCCCGTTTGGTGTGTTCTATATTAACACTATTACAAATCTCTATTAAAGGCACTGTGCTATGTTCTCGTGAGCCATATAGCTCTGGATGCCCATGGTCCCTAAAATTATTAACCATCCCCTTTGGTTCCTACTATCCGAGTAAATATAAAAATATACAAAATTCCTTCTGACCTAATAACAAAATTTCTTCCATATAAATTCCCTTTTAGCTATCTTTCTCTTTTTGAAGTACCGGTAGATTATTGTAGAACACTTGTTTAAGCTTCCTGTCATTTCTTTAAAATAACACGTAACTATCACGAAAACTTCACATGAATAAACTATGAACGCTCTTCCGTATGTAACTTATACTAAATATTAACTTATTTAGGAATGAAGGGTTTCATTTGATCGACACTATATAATCCTTTAATTACACCTGATGAAGGTTCCATAAGAAGTAACGCTTTGGGATGTACAATCTTATGTACAACATATGGACCTTCAAAGATAAAGAAGAATTTTCTACATTCCTTACTGATCTTTGAACTTTTAGGATGAGATCGTACTAACACAAGATCTCCTACCTGAAATGAGGGTTCAGTAGCATGTTGATTATAACTTTTAATTCTCCATTCGGCATTTTTAACAATCTGTTCGCAAACTTTTTCGTCTGGGATGCATTGTTGGATCTCATTTACTGGTGGCCAAGGTAGAGCAGCTAGTAAAGGCTCACTTATTATTCATTTGCCTAAAATTTCTATTGGTGATAATCCCGTCGTTAGGTGAGGTAATTCATTTAATATCTTTTCGAATTCAGGCATTAGTTTGGCCCACCGAGTATGTTTACGTGCACAATAAGTTCTACATAATCGTCCTAATTCTTTCATGACTCTTTCTACTAAATTACTTTGAGGGTGATATTTCGAAATTAAGACATGTTTGATTCCATATTGTTTTATCATATCATGAAACTTTTGACTAATAAAGGCACTACCGTTGTCAGACATAAGTCGTTTAGGAATGCCCCAGTTAACAAAGTAATTTCGGGTGAGGCAGCGTATAACGCTTGCTGTATTCGCTCGTTTCAAAGTGTATAGCTTCACATGCTTGGACCAACATTCCATTACAACAAACACATAAGTAAATCCTCCTGAACTACGAGGCAGAGGGCCGAAAAAATCTAATGACAGTAGATCCCACAGACGTCGAGGAATTACAGCATATAATTTATAACTCTTAGATTTGTTATTAACTTTAACCTTTTGACAGGTTTCACAAGCCCTAATAATACTTCTCACAATACGGGACATATTTTTGAAATAATAATACTTCATTAAATGTTTAATACATTTATGAATTCCAAAATGCCCGTAACCTTCATGAATATAAGTAATTAACTCGTACACAACAGTTTTCGGAATGCAGATTTTCCATGTCTGGTGTTCCCTCTGTGCTTTCCAATACAACAAGTCGTTCAAATATAACCACATACCCCGGGTGTTAACTGTTTCGTCCCCATTATTAAGGTTTTGTATAAGGTCCCTATATTGATCATCATTTCTTTGATCGCATCTAATAGCAGTTACTATCCGTTTAACCTTACGTTCGTTATCCTGAGTTAAAAGGAAATAAACATGGTAATTTGTTCCTGGTTCTTCTGCAATGTTAATATTCTCCATTCCTACTGGAAGTCTTGACAAAGCATCCGAAACTACATTCTGAGATCCTTTTATATACCTAATTTCGTACTGAAATTCTTGCAAGCATAATACCCAACGTAATAGTCTACGGTGAAGTAACCGACAATTGTTCAAAAAGATTAAAGCCTGATGATCAGTATATACAATTGTTTTTCTTCCCATTAATAATCCTCTAAATCGTTGAAAACCCCATACCACTGCGAGAGCTTCCTTCTCGGTTACAAAATAATTTCTTTCATGTTTATTTAAAGTTCTACTAGCGAATCCAATAGGCCGATATAATCCCTTTTCATCGGTCAGATCACCTTGGAATATTACGCAAGACACACCATAATCAGAGGCATCTGTACACATACAAAAGTCCTGATTGAAATCTGGATGGTATAACATTTTGGCTTCTGTTAACGCTCCTTTTATCTTATTAAAAACTTCCTCTTCCTCTTTTCCCCAGAGCCATACTGACTTCTCTTTTAATAAATCCAGTAATTTAGGATTAACAATATCCTGCCCTGGAAGAAATCTTCTCAGAAATCCTACCATTCCTAAGAATGATTTCAGTTGTTTCCGATTTCTAGGACTCGGGCATAGAGCAATAGCTTCAATACGTGCTGGGTCTGGCCTAATACCTTTACTGTCCACTATATGCCCCAAAAATCTCACTTCCTCCTTTCCGAAGTAAGACTTAGATAATTTTAACGTAATTCCTCTGTCAATTAAATGGTCAAACAATTCCCGTAATATCGTTACGTGTTCTTCCCACGTTTTAGTGGCTACCAAAATATCATCCACATATAAAATAATCTTTTGTAACAATTGCTGACCCAAAGCAGAATCTAATGCCCTAATGAAAGTTGACACTGATATATTAAGTCCAAAAGGTAAAACTTGGAACTGATATGATCTGCCTTCAAAAAGAAAAGCCGTATATTGCCGTGAATCCGGGTGTAATATTACTTGATGGTAGCCAGCGGTTAGATCCATTGTACTCATATAACGAGAACCAGCAACCTTAAGAAGTACGTCCTCCATAGGAATAGGTCTGTCTCTTTCCATCTCTATAATTTTATTTAATTCACGGGCATCCAGAACCAGTCATACCCCACCAGTAGCTTTCTTAACTACCCACAAAGGACTGTTAAAAGCGCTACATGATCGTTCGATAATGTTTTGTTCTAGCATCTTACTTATTTCTCTACTAGCCGGTTCTTTGAATTGTACTGGAATAGGATAAGGTTTCTTAAAGAATGGTTTTTGATCTTTAATCTTAAGTTTACAAACATAATCTTTAATTCTCCCCAGTTCATCTGAGAAGACGGCTCTAAATTCTAACAACAAAGATTCCAACTCTTCCTTTTCTTGTTCCGATAGACAATTCGTAGAATAACATTTCTCTTTCACTTCGGTTCCGATACTATTACTAGCCTCACATTGGTATACTTCATATTCAAGATCACTAAAATCTGTTAATAGGTTCATGGTCTGTGCGTACTTAATCTGTAAGGATTCGTAGCAATTTTCAGGTACTTGATTATCAGAAAACCTCACTTTAAAAGCACATGCCTCCTTATGGATGGTTAAGGAAGAGTCTTTAAAATCTAATATAGCTTTATATTTACACAGCCAATCTATACCTAAAATTATGGCCACATTTAAGTTGGCTACGACAAGTACAGAGTGAGCAATTAATTGTTTAGCAATTTCAAAAGTTAAATAAACTTCCTCAGTAATATTTTGACTTCTTTTACCAGTAACTCCTATAATTTTCACCCCAGTTACAGGTAAGGTTGGCAGCTTAATGGTAAATTGCAATTGGGTCTTGTATAATCTTGACCAACAGTTCCCTTTAGTTGACCCGTACTAAAGGACTTTACTAGTTTTCCTAACTTTCTATGATAACGTCACCTACAACTTGACCTTCATTAATTACCTGAGGATGATTTATCTCATTATCGTTACTGCGTAATTTCCGCATTTTAGAGTTATTACCATGATTTTGTTGGCTCTCTTTATCTTTAGATTGACGTTTTATATAACAAAACCGGCTATGATTGTTGTTGTTAAATTTTCGTGGTTCTGGATTATTATTATTTCGAGGATTGTCATTTCTACCAAATCTAAATTTCTCGTCTTCCCTTTCTCTGTTAAGTATATCTAACTGTTCTAAATATCCTAATAATTCGCAAGGTTGTGACCATTCTCTTTCTATCATTCTTTCCTTTACATAATATGGTAACCTACTAATTAGGACTCGTATTAGGTGACTTTCAATAATTGGTTCTTCAATTAATTTAGCACGGTTTAAATGCCATTCGAAATAATTCCTATAACCTCCCCACCGTTTAGAATATGGAGGAGGGTCTAGCAACTCTAAAGTTAAGTGTTGTTGTTTTCCTCTTGACCAATAATGTTGTTTAAACTGCTTAACAAAATCATCCCAGTCCCTAAATTCAGTTCTATGCAGTACTGCCCATTCCGCAGCTTCTGCTTCTAAATGTCCTATTACAAATTGAATCCGTTTTTCATTACTCCATTTAGGAGATAATGAGGTTTCAAAAGCTTTTATGAAGATTATAGGGTGAAGTTCGCCTCCTGGTTTGAATACAGGAAATCAACTTGCTACATTTGAATTTGTCGTTATATCATCCAAACATTCTGCAAGAGACAACATAGTTGGATTTTGTTTAGATTGCAGAGACGGAGTTGCATCGGATTGGCTTGCCGTGATTTCTTTATTCGTATTGTTGTCGTCCGAGCTAGCAAACTCGATGCGACTGTTGTCTCTGATTACTTTATTGCTTCTACTACTTGAAATGTTTTCATTATTATCTAATTCCGATAACTGTTTAGTAATTTCCTGTATTCGCATTTCTGTTTTGGATACACGATTAGCTAATATCGATTCTTCACTGTGTTCACGATGTGAACGCTCTGTACCTTCGTCAATGTTATTATCTTTGGAGGTCTCAAGGTTACTGCATATTTCAGTAATTAAAAATTTCATGTTTTCTATTTCAGTATGATCTTTTTCTACTTGATGCATTAATGTCTCTAATTCTACATTATCTATTGAAGAAATCTCTACAGGTTTGGTAGAGACCTCTTTAATAGATTCTAATAATTCTCTACGAACAGTTTCTGTTTGCATAGAAAATTCATCTCGTAACATATCGTTATTTTTCTGTATTTCATTTACAACTAAGATATTGACATTATCTAGTCTCTCGGTTAAGTCAGTAATATCATTTCGCATGCGAGCTTTTTCCTCACGTGATTCCTGGATATGTTCTTCTAACCTTTTACAATTACCAGCAATCTTATTACTAAGTCCTACTAGTTTTTCCTGCATTTCAACTTTAGAAGCCTCTATTTTATCACTTAATTCTCGACTGGTTTCATTAAGATGTTCCTGTAACCTGTCTGTCGATTTTGTTAGCTCCCCTTTAAGTTCCTCTTTTAATCTAGCCGTAGATTTGTCGTTAGACTGTTTTAATCTAGTAATAGATTCTTCGTTAGACTGTTTTAATTCCTGTTTTAGTTCCTCTTTTAATCTAGCAGTAGATTCGTCATTAGATTGTTTCAATTTAGCGATTGCCCTAAAAAGGGATCTCATGCTCCTATCGGACATAGATTGCTCTTCGTCTGACATTTCACTTCCCGCCATTATTGTAAGATATTAACTAGTTACACACGCAGACTTGTAATCAACAATCCTGTAAAAGCACACTCCCTATGTACAACACTCCACTTCCAACTTGAAACAGACTCACCGGACACTAATATTGTAATTTGTAGTTCTCGATGATCAGTGTTCTGCTATGGGCTGCAGATGTAACAGCCGTCGATGCAGCCGCTGAGATGCTGCGACCCCGCTTCCGCAACCGGCAGGACGCTGAGTCGAACACCGGAGACGTCACTGGCTGCAACCACGCCTGGCACCACCGTAGACAGGCGAAGCCCTCAGCAACACGTCTAATACCAGCCGGAGGAACGCCCACCAACTGATGTACTGGGCCTGTTAGTTTAGGGAGAAAAAAGGTTGTCGGGGTTTGCAGCGTTCAGCTGCTGCCCAACAGATGCGCCTTCTCGTGGAATAACTGCGTGACCGTACTGCTTGGCTGCGCTCCGTCAGATGCCCACACCCACGAAGCTGCCGCTGGCTGGTGAAGGCTCCACAAAAACTCGCGTTGACTTCCGAAGGACTCTTGATGTTTTGTTTCGTACCTGTGTGCCTTAGTTGCACACAAGTCCTGTTTATAAGGTCGCCACGGTGTAGTGTAACGACGTAAGTTTCTTATAAATGATTTTCTTTCGACATATGACCATGTGCAGACTTCGTCACCTACGTCAGTTACAACCCACTTCAAAATTATTTATATTCTTTTTAAATTATCTCAGAATGGTTCTTGAACGAAACTGTAAAACATCATTTGAGTCGTATGCCCAGAATTACGTCACTCGGGCCAATTGGTTTGTGTAAACTTTTTTTCAAATTTAGATGTCGTTTGTTTCTCCTCAGAAATTATATTGATACACTTTATCTTGATTTAATCGATATTAGAACCACATTAAAAAAAACTTTTGAGATTCAAAGTCGCGATGAACACTGTCAAAATTCAATAATCTCGTCAAATATATTATTAATTCATTCACATAATTCTTCATAAATAAATCCTCAGAACACGTATTTCAACTTTAATAGCATCCACCAGTTTATTATCTTCCTACATACAGACGTGAACCCGAGCCTTGACGCGACAAAACTAACATTTTCAATAAGATTAAACTTCCTATGATATCATTGTTGTAAAAAACATTACAAAATCTCATTTATTTTATTTTTAGAAGCACGACGCAACAACTCGGTTTCAGGATCTTCTGTTGCTCTTTGGCTGTCGACCCGCGATGTATAGTGGCCAGCAGTTTTCTCTCTGGTCCCGGAAGCGAAGATGCTGTCTCCGTTTGTTGCGTCGCCCTCTCCGTACATAAAAAAATAAAAAAAAAATACAAAACTTTAGACAATTCACAACCATTACAAAATATTACAAAAAATACATAAACAAAACACTTAATTAACTTATATTCACCTGCAAACTGGGCTGACACCGGTGGATGCGTGACGCTTCAATTTCGTGTCCCACTACACCCCCTCCCTCCCTCTTTCTTCTTCTTCTTCTTCTTCTTCTTTTTTTACACAAAGATTTTAATAATGATGTATACTGCTTATTTTATCCATAGTAATCTCCTTTGGCTTCATTTTAAGATGCAATTATGTTTTTTGTCTGATAAATTTTAAAACACGTTACTTTGCACAATTCTACTTCACTACTACACTGGTAGCTTGTGTCTATGCACCACACTTCTTCAGCATGTTTTTTGCCTCCAAAAGAACACACTACACATTGTTTTTGTTTCTGTCTCTTCCCTATTTCTGTCTCAATCTTTTCCAGGGAATGGTTTTCAGTTGAGAGCATGGAGAGTTCCAATGTACCAGGTCATGGTTCAAAATCTCTGCTTTCTGCAAGATCTGCACAGATAATTGTCTTCAACTGTGTTGTTGTGAGGTATTTTCCAGTTACCTTATTGTACAATGTACACAAATTTACCATCACCATTAGTGTTATATGGAATGCCAATTTTCTCTGCCACTTCACAGTTTGATGCTCAAATGTCCCATGTGACAGTTGCTGGTCTGATAAGTAAACAGCCAATTTGTTTTTATTATAGTCCACCACACGGGCTGGCTTTGACTTCTCCCTGCCTCTCTCATTAGTGAAGGTCACCACCTCAGCAGCATGTCTTGTACTTATTATGTACACATTTTGTTTGTCTTTCCAAAAGGATGCTGAGATATTTTCTTTATGTGTAAAAATTAGTTCACCTCGCTGAAGTTTTGGATCTTTTATAGCACAAGGTAATCCCTGTCAAGATGTTCTTGTAGTTCACATGAGCACAGTTTTTGCAGCTTCCAGTTCTGAATCAAGGACTGGACTGTTGTAGAACCTGTCTGTAAAAATGGTTTAACCTTTTCCTGACAGATTCGCAAGCAATGGCTTTACGAGTGTCACTTCGTTAGTCCTCTCACGTGCGTAAAGAGGAAAATTCCAGATGTAACCTGTATCTGGCACTGATAACATGTACACTTTTATCCCACATTTATTTGGCTTCTGTGGCATGTACTTTTTCAAAAACACATGGCCACAAAATTTGCATATGCTTTCATCTATTGTGATATTTTGAGGTAGAGCATATGCATGCTGGAAATTAGCAGACATCGAATCCAGGAAGGGTCTCACCTTGTGTAGTAAGTCATAGCCAGCTGCCCCTTTTCTTCTTAGCTACTGAATTGTCATTGATGTGAAAGTTTGCTTTCCAGATTGTCTTGAGAATGGATAGATATCTGGTACATGATCAGTATATAGTATCAACAGGAATAGTTGCAGTACTTGCTTTTGAAGAACTTCGGCATGCATTTTCCTCATCTGAATCTACAATAAAAGTAGTATTAGCAAAAAAAATTGCTTCCTACAGTAATTATGTGTTGAAAGCTCTTTGATTGGAACCTGAGGAAAATATATTGTGTATTTTGGTATCTGTATTCCTTACCTCAGCATTCAGAAACTACTACTTGAATAAAGTCTATGTAATCAACAGAATGCTGCAAATCATCATCCTCCAATAAATCAACATCACTTTCTTAAAAATCATGTAATAACTTCTCGCAAAGGCATACAAAAAAGTAGTAGTTAACCCTTGAATAGCATGCTCGCACCATCTAGTGCCAAATACTTCAACTACAATTTCTGCTGTGCCTCCCAGACCAAGGGAACCTCTAAGAACACAGAAAGAAAGGAAGGGGAAGATCGAGAACACCCATTTTCAGGCAGGTCACACCTGCCCGTATTTTTATTAGTGATGGCTCCTAAGTGTGAGAAAGTTGTGTTGTCATAAGTGTGGCTGGTGAAGGAACAGAAGGGGCTGGAGTTTACAGTGACGAACCATTCATAAGGCGAAGTTAGGTGAGTAGCAGGAACTGAACAAGATCTGCATGTTCATATGCCGTTTTAAACATTCTAATGTCCCTATACTAGATGGGTATACTGTCTGTGGGAAATGTGGTTTAAATGGGGAAAACATAAAAGTATCATTGACCAAAACCATGTCACATAGTCCCTTTGCTTTTGATTTTCAAGCTGTTCCTATGTCAACCAAATTTAACAATATACCGTACATCATTTATATTACCCAGAGATGTCCTTACTCATTTTATTGTTAAATTCATTTCGTCTTATGTGTTACTTTAATGCTTGAAATATAAGTTCTCTGTCATCTGCTCCATTAATTTATTTATTGAGTACATTGTACTATCGGGCGTATGTCTTCTAAACATTAAGAACAATACACACACCAACATAACTATTAGGCCCTTCTTTACCATTGAGCTCTTGCTAGGGTCTCCTGAATAGAGTGGAGTGGCCAGTGATTTATACTTATATGAGCATTTTCTGATCTTCTTACACCTATCAGAAGACCATCAACAGTAGAATGCTATCAAAAGATGTACTTGTGAAAGGCAAACTTTGAATGCTTAACCACTGTGTGACGTTCACCTGCTTTATTTCTTCATTGATAGTCCTCGGTGTCGGTGTACTAAGTAGTGATACTGGCTGAAAAAAGGGGGTTGGAAGTTCAATACTGACTACTGTAAATGATGTAGCCAACAGGTGCACAGTTGCGTTTCACAGTTCTTCACTTTTGCTGTTCACAACACCCCAATATACACAGTTAATATGCCAGTTCACTATTGGTTAACTTTTGATAAGTTTGCAGGCAAACATCAAGATACTGCTGCAATAGTTTACCATTGAACATCTACGAGCAGTGAAAACCTAACCACACATTTCTTGCCTCATAATATGGTACATATTGAACAGACACAGTCATTGTTTTAGCTCACGGCCTACTACATTTATTTCACAGTTAAGTGGATGTGTTGTTGCTGATCTAACCAACTCGGTTTCCTTGCCTGAAACTCAGCCGTGGACTGACTGACTTGGGGCCAAAATTGGGCCCTTATATATCCTCACAATAATAGGCACTGAAACTACGTTGTTCGATGTTAAATTTACAGAAATTACAATTGAAACTTAACTTATTCAATTAACTTCATGTATCAAAAAATTGGTTCTTTTTGACAGCTTCTTCTACCATGAGAGTTGGGCCGAATTATTTAAACAAATGATGAAATTAACAGATATAGTTATGCAAACAATACTTTGGACAAAATTGGCAATTACTTTGGAAATTATTAAGGGCTGGCTTTGCTAACATGTTTTTGAATACAGCCAAATAGATCATTAAAGAACACTATTAGTTATTCTCCCAAATGTTTATAATTATTATAGAATTTATATTTGTTTATAAGTCAACAAAAGAATTTAAGTTATCAAACAAATACTGATTTCATCCTATAATGAAAGATATAAACTAGCAATAGTCAAAATAAATTAGAAAATCAATTACATACATAAAACGAAGCACAAAATTAGATCTGGTGTCATATTCTTTAAAACTGAGGGCCAACCTTCCTCTTTTATGAAAATGCAGAGTATACTCATGTATGTTAATGGCAATTAGTCAGACATGAAAAAATGAATTTTAAGGAGGCAGATGGCAAAACAAGAGGGGAAGTAGAAATATCCCAACTTGCTTTGTGTGGGAAATGCCACAGTTAGTGCCTGAGGAGAAATGAACATTTCCAGTTTAGTTGAAGAGGTAGATACCTAACTGCCAAAGAAGCGACTGCTGATAAAAGAGTTAGTTAGCACTTCAGTTCCACTAGAGTAGTGTGCATGTAACAATGCAGATGGTGTGGCATTACAAAGCAGCAGTGCGGCACATGACACATTAGCCAATAGCATTATTCTGCAATATCTGCCTGTATCATTTTGAGTTATTCCACATATGTGATGGTTGTTTTTCTGTTGTAATGTTCATTGTGGCTGATATAAAGCAAACAGAAACATTGTGATAATGGATTACAGAGATTGTGTTCCGAGTATTGGAAGTTTTTGAGAGAGAGAGAGAGAGAGATGCAGAAACAGTGTTCCCTGGAAGTGCATACCCAGTGCAGGGGTCTGTAGGATGCAGCAGCAAATACCCCCACTTTCAGAAAAAAGTATCTTCACAAACCAAACTCTCATCCTGCCCTGCCAGGCTACACAGACAGACATATCAATTCAGCATTGATTTGAAGTAAGGGGAATACTTGATGGGTACTGACTTGTGTAAGCACCCAGGATCATTTGTTGTGAAATCTCGAAACTATTCCACCATTCATTACGGAATGAATTGAGTCCATTTCCCCCATTTCCATCTTAACTCAGATCCTGTGTGTTTTCTTGTCTCTATATGGACCACAAGGAAAGAGAATAGCTACAGCATGTGGTGTGGGACAAAGAGCAGGCTGGCAATGCTACAATGCAAAATACATCAAGCACATGTTTTATCGTGTGCATTTCACTGTGACAATGAAACTTACAAGTGTCCCTTGTCTTAAGTGGAGTTGGATTTGTCAGTGATAGTGTCAGTGATAGTCCATTTTAAATTAATCATTTTGACTACAGTTGTACCTTAATATTATGATGAATATGATTGACAGATGCAACAGACTTTGTAAATCAGAATGTCCGTGGGATTCACTATACGTTTTGTAGGTTGAACATCCTATTTACTGTTTAAATATTAATTGAATTTTTGATTGAATTATTTTTGTTTTCATTTTATAGCAATCCAGTTCGTGTTGAGTGATGAATTCTCTCATCTCAGGCCAGAGCAGAGGCAGGCTCTCCTACATGAGGGTACCGGTCCACGTGTTCTGAATGCCTATGTAGAGATTATTTTTGACAATACCGATGGACGACTACCAGTAAGTCTGTACAAATTTATATACTTTTTTTGACATAAAACTGAAATAATAACCGAAGCATTAGATGCCACGACTTGCACATAAAAATCACTTATGTATTGTGACCAATTGTTAATACAAATGGTAACGTCAAAGCCAAAAGTGCAAATGTCTTGCATAGATACAAATTGCCAACAAATAGATATAATAATCTGTGCTGGCTGCATCACAGACATCATATATGCAGTTTTGTACCTGTGCTATGTACAGAAAGCAAATGTGTTTTTGAGAAATGTATTTCATGCTACCAGGAGTAAAGTTATAATAAGTTGTTCTGGAATAGAAAGTAGTGTTGAAATAGAAAACTGTAGCAGTATTGTAGGAACAAATATAGTGTAGGCAAAAAGTATACGCAATTCAGTTTGTAGAGTTGAAATTCTGTAAGTAAAACTGTCCTTAAGTTTTTATGTTTACCATTGCTGCAAACATTTTAGTTCTCTTTATTTGGTAGCGAATTACAATTAATTCTACTGTTGTAAAATCCGTTAGTAGTAAATAAACATCTAATGTAGAAAGACTGTATCCCTGTGTGGCAGTTATTAGGTGGTAAAGCCAGTGATTCAAATAAACAGTATATTTTGATGGGATAATTGGCACGAGGCAGTACAATGGATGTTCAGACCGTGTTCACTGCACATATAAATACTGTATTGATGTTCATTCTGTGGCTCAGTTGTTTTATGGCTGGAAAACATGTTTTCTGTCTGTCTACCATACAGTTTGGTGATTTTGTACTTATCTACATGTTGCAATACCCAGTTCAGTAGATCTTGAAATGGCATCACTTAACAAAGTCTACTTATACCCAACATTGTTGTACTTGATAATGGCTTAAGGCTGAAATCATGATAGTTATATAGTTTTTTCAGTCACATGGCGGCAGTATCATTCAAACATTCCCATAGAATTGGTCAGTACTTTTGGTGTGAGGTAACAGTGTTGATGCTATGAATAGTTATCTAAGAAAGGAGCACTTATTCATCATTCTGCCTCTTAGTGACAGTGCATAAAGACCCACATCTTGATCGCCTCACCAAATGAGCAGTCATTGCTGAAGTACAGTCCTAATTAGGACCAGTGTTGCACTAACAAGTACTGTTTGTTGAAAACTGGGCTATGTGCAGCAGTATCAGTTAACAGTCTTCCTGTTATCATGCAACCCACCTAGAATAGTGTAGAATGGGGAGCAACTGAAGGGTTGAATGGTACAAAGTTTTGTTTATTAATCACAATGGATTCTGCCTTCATGTCAGTGATGGCCACTAACAGGTGTGCCATTGGCAAAGGAAGCAGCAACCATCAGAATGTCAGGTAATAACTACAGGAATAACTTGGACATCATGTTTTGAAGATCCGTAGTTTTCAATAACCATATATCTATGTAGTTAGTCGAGGGAACGCTAAACAGTGTACATCCAGACATCGTTTGGCCCTTTGTGTAGATGCTCTTATGGTGTCACTTCTCACTGTAACAGGCACACTCTCTGAGATGATGTCAACTCTCCTGGCCATCACAGTTACCATCCTTGGCCTCCATTGAGTACAAGTATATGTGAGATATGGCATCTGGTTGTTCTCCAGTGTTGTTTCTGCAGCACATTCATTATAAATGTGATTGTCAGTATTTAGATTATCGGTGGACTAGCAGTCCACAGGCCGGATCCAACTTGCAATTGGTTCCAGTTCACCCCACAGAAGAAATTTGTGGGAGAGAGAGAGAGCGAGGCATTCGCTCGGGGTATTTCTGTCGACACTCGGATGATTTGTTGTTTGCAGCTCATGACACAGACCAGTGTCTTTCTGTGCATGTGTGCAATGCTATTTAGCTGCCTCGGGATTTGGACAACAAAGAGAAACACGTTTCAGATCTGAGCATGAAGCTATGGTCCATGTTGAGTGGAGAGGGGGGAAACAGCTTACCACCTGGAAGGGATTTTGGGAGAAGTGTTTTCGCCTCTGGATCAGTACTGATAACTCAAGCATGCTATTTACTGCTTACTCTCTATGTCTGTGCTCCACATTGATAGATACAGGTGTTGGTAGTTTGCAACAATGGCACAAAAATTAGACTACTCTTAAAATGCATCGATTTGAAGAATGGCAGCAGAGGCCATGACTTGGTGAACAAACTAGTCATCTGTTATCATTTCACGTATAGAGTTCTGTGCTAGTCGTTTGTTAATTTTGTGCAAGAGTTTCCGTACATTTTCACTTAGTTTGTTCACAAAATGTGTGGCATTAAGAAGAGAAAAGTAGATACTGGGTATCACCAATTCCAGGAGAAATGTACGGGGGATTATTCCTTTACCATATACAAAGATAAACTTGTTTGTCTGTTGTGTAGTGAATCACTATCTGTTATGAAGGAATATAAAGTGAAAAGGCACTTTTTGTGAAACACATCGTTCAACACAGCTTACAGAGCAATTGCGGAAAGACAAAATTAAAATTGTCAGTAATGTGGTTCCGCCGGCCGGTGTGGCCGTGCGGTTAAAGGCGCTTCAGTCTGGAACCGCGTGACCACTACGGTCGCAGGTTCGAATCCTGCCTCGGGCATGGATGTGTGTGATGTCCTTAGGTTAGTTAGGTTTAATTAGTTCTAAGTTCTAGGCGACTGATGACCTTAGAAGTTAAGTCACATAGTGCTCAGAGCCATTTGAATGTGGTTCCGTGAGCTGGGCAATGGCAAAATGCTGAAATATTTTTATGATCCCTGACAAGAAATAGAAGATCTTGTATGGCTATCAGAGAGAAACCAGTAGCTGATGTAAATGAGCCTAAAGGATTTGTCATTAAAATGGCTTCAATTACAAACTCTAGAAACAAGGCCAGTTAGTTCATGAATTATACGACCATCTGGAAGCTTTTCAGGCAAAGAAGCACTTGTCAGAAATGTAGATATGAGCTGAAAACATATCGTTTTCCAACAATATCTGCTCAGGAAAATGTTAGTTATGTTATTTATGCTTATGAACTGAAATCCTTGTTAATGTATTTGACCACAACATTTTTTCATGTGAGCAATGCAGAAAGCACTTTTGCCGTATTTACTTACCCAATAAATTGTGACATAGAAAAGGCAAAATTCCTTCAACTGGAACAAATTAAACTTCAGGAAAATTTTTCTTTAAAATCGAAATTTGAATAAGAGCTGTGGTCGAATCTTAGTATGAAGAAAAATATCCCCAACTGAGATCGTTTGCAGGAAAGGAACTCTGTCTTTATAGAAGAACATACAATTGTGAGCAATTTTCTCTCTCATGGAAGTAAATAAATACATATGATATATATGTAAATACACTCCTGGAAATTGAAATAAGAACACCGTGAATTCATTGTCCCAGGAAAGGGAAACTTTATTCACACATTCCTGGGATCAGATACATCACATGATCACACTGACAGAACCACAGGCACATAGACACAGGCAACAGAGCATGCACAATGTCGGCACTAGTACAGTGTATATCCACCTTTCGCAGCAATGCAGGCTGCTATTCTCCCATGGAGACGATCGTAGAGATGCTGGATGTAGTCCTGTGGAACGGCTTGCCATGCCATTTCCACCTGGCGCCTCAGTTGGACCGGCGTTCGTGCTGGACGTGCAGACCGCGTGAGACGACGCTTCATCCAGTCCCAAACATGCTCAATGGGGGACAGATCCGGAGATCTTGCTGGCCAGGGTAGTTGACTTACACCTTCTATAGCACGTTGGGTGGCACGGGATACATGCGGACGTGCATTGTCCTGTTGGAACAGCAAGTTCCCTTGCCGGTCTAGGAATGGTAGAACGATGGGTTCGATGACGGTTTGGATGTACCGTGCACTATTCAGTGTCCCCTCGACGATCACCAGTGGTGTACGGCCGGTGTAGGAGATCGCTCCCCACACCATGATGCCGGGTGTTGGCCCTGTGTGCCTCGGTCGTATGCAGTCCTGATTGTGGCGCTCACCTGCACGGCGCCAAACACGCATACGACCATCATTGGCACCAAGGCAGAAGCGACTCTCATCGCTGAAGACGACACGTTTCCATTCGTCCCTCCATTCACGCCTGTCGCGACACCACTGGAGGCGGGCTGCACGATGTTGGGGCGTGAGCGGAAGACGGCCTAACGGTGTGCGGGACCGTAGCCCAGCTTCATGGAGACGGTTGCGAATGGTCCTCGCCGATACCCCAGGAGCAACAGTGTCCCTAATTTGCTGGGAAGTGGCGGTGCGGTCCCCTACGGCACTGCGTAGGATCCTACGGTCTTGGCGTGCTTCCGTGCGTCGCTGCGGTCCGGTCCCAGGTCGACGGGCACGCGCATCTTCCGCCGACCACTGGCGACAACATCGATGTACTGTGGAGACCTCACGCCCCACGTGTTGAGCAGTTAGGCGGTACGTCCACCCAGCCTCCCGCATGCCCACTATACGCCCTCACTCAAAGTCCGTCAACTGCACATACGGTTCACGTCCACGCTGTCGCGGCATGCTACCAGTGTTAAAGACTGCGATGGAGCTCCGTATGCCACGGCAAACTGGCTGACACTGACGGCGGCGGTGCACAAATGCTGCGCAGCTAGCGCCATTAGACGGCCAACACCGCGGTTCCTGGTGTGTCCGCTGTGCCGTGCGTGTGATCATTGCTTGTACAGCCCTCTCGCAGTGTCCGGAGCAAGTATGGTGGGTCTGACACACCGGTGTCAATGTGTTCTTTTTTCCATTTCCAGGAGTGTACATATGAGGTTAACAGATGACAATGTGAAAAAATACTTTAAGACTCTGTGTCAATGATATAAATCCAGGTATGAACACCATTGTATTAAATATTCGGGCTCAGAGCGCACATTAACCTGCAAAATTTGTGTGTTCGGTGTACTGTATTTAGACAAAAGTTACAGTGTTTCACACGAGTCTCTTCGCAAGATAATATTCAAGTGTTCTTGAAGAGGTGCATTTTGAGGTACATGTTATTTCAATGACTTATCAGGAAGCAAGGCACCAACCACAAACAGTCACAGACAATACAGTTTTGACCAAGGATGTTGCTGTCAAGTCATGTGACACTTCTCCTCCTCCTCCTCCTCCTCCTCTTGTCTCTCTCTCTCTCTCTCTCTCTCTCTCTCTCTCTCTCTCTGTTTTTTCCCCAAAGCCGTCATATTTCACACATTTTGCTGCCCTGTATTCTTGTGTTTAGTTTTGAGAGTTTCTATTTATAATATTCATTTTCTTGAAAAGGTACAGTTTATTGCAGTGGTCTGTCAGAAAACTTAGCACACAGTTTAAAAATATATTATCCATAAGCTTCACCATCATGGATGCTGTACCCTCAAACTTGTGTGTTAGGGGCTCTGTTACCATGTCACTTGAGTCCTCCTTTCTTATTGGCTGTACAGTCTGTAAAAGTTTTAGTGAGCTCTGCTGTACTGGTTTGAGCACTTTCAGCCATAGTGTGCAGTGCTAACAAAATAAGATTCATACCTATCATCTACAATGCTAGAAATGCCACACAAAAGTTAAGCAGCTGTCACATATTCAGTATTATTGTCAGTATATCAATATCATGATTGTCTGAGGGCAAGAATTATTGATGAAAAGTATTGGTGGCTACCAAAGTATTTTCAGTATTATCAACATATATTACCTGAGTGAAGGCAGTATTTTCAGTTTGACAGTTTGACGTTCTGTTGTTTGCCTTTTTCCAGTTTGATGTTTAATACAGTTGATATGTGCCAAGGTCAAGTCATTTAGATTTTAAATAGTGGAAATGAGAACACTGTATTATGGCATTTGTACTTGTTAATTTAAAACAAACAAACAAAAATTTCCCAACCTAGTACCGATTAGCTGGGCTATGCTGCAGAGAAGGGGTGTGGTAACATAGCCCAGCTAATCGGTGCTAGGTACCAACTAATGTTGGTTGCCTTACCTCTTATCTGTAGCATAACCCAGGTAGTTGGTACTAGGTAGGGAGGTCTTTCTCGGTTTTGAATTAAAAAGTATGAATGCTGTTAAATAGTTTTTCAATTTTCACTTGATAGGGACTCTGCTAGCAAGTCACTTCTGTTTAGCTCTTTGATGAATTCATAATGTCTGCAGTGTCAGATTTATACAATGTCACAGTATTTCACGGTTTTTCGTTTTCCTCTCAGTGGTATCAATTTTACTGTTTTCTGGGTAAACATAAAATGAATGTACTCCCGAAACATGTTTTGAGGCATAATTTGTTGGTGTGGTATATTGAGAAACATGTCCCATTCATATAGGTGCATTACTCCATAAACATTAATGTCACAGATGCTATAGTTTTGCCTCTATGCATGTCCTGTGACGAGGTAGCCCACGAGCTTAAGTAAGTATGCAGATTAGACCTGCGGATAACGAAAGGTTGCCCACGCCTGATATAGATTATTACAACTATCGTATAAGCTAGTGGTAGTGGTGTAAAAATACTGGGGCCCCTTCAGTAAGTGAAAATCATGTTCCAAGGACTATATAATGACTTAAATGCAATTGCTTATTTGGCACAGATTCAGAAATTTTGTTTATACATGAAATAATAGCTTCACAGACTCGGGCTGTTAACTTCCAGCATGTCATCCTAGTGTTGTCACAGAGAACTTGCAACAACAGACTAATTTCAGTGACTTACACATAGCATTTGCTTGCTTTTCAGTTCCCCTTTCTCTAGTATTATGAATTTTTAATTTATAGCGCAGCACCGTTCTGTATATTGATGCAATGTTTGTATTTGTCTTGCAGATCGATAAAGAGGAGGTTTATTTACGTCGGGTGATTGGAGCTAAAAAGGACCAGTACTTCTTGAATAAAAAAATAGTACCAAGAAGTGATGTGATGAATTTGCTAGAATCTGCTGGTTTCTCACGTTCTAATCCTTATTACATTGTAAAGCAGGGAAAGGTAAGCAAGCAAAGGGGGGAAAAAGAGTGTTATACACTAATGAGTTGTTTCTATGTCATTATAAAAGTTAATGTGCAATATTGTAGTAAATAAATCTCTCTAAACGCAGTTGGTAACTATAGACAGGCCAGTGAAATAATGTCACAGTGTGTCAGTTGCCCAAGTACAAATATCACACCGGAAAATTGTAGAGCCGCTACTGTTTCGTAGTAGTAAAGCGTCAAAAAATGTTGACAGCTTCAGGGGATTGAAACATACTCTCTTCATAATAAAAAAGAAAAGGTTTGGAAACATATGTTAAAACAAAATAAAGATTATGATGTTCCAGTATTTTGATACATATTTTAATGTGTAGGTGCTTTTCTTACCTGCATGTTAAGGGGGAGAGTAGACTCCACAGTGTTCAAAGACTCTTTGTGCCAGTAATCTTTTCATTGCCCTGCATCTTCCAAGATGTACCATGTACTTTTGACAATAATGTTCCATTTTGTGGGAGTAATACTGCCCAATGCCTCATGCACTAAAAATGCGACATCCTTAAACTTAAAACTTTTATTTCTGTCTGCAACTTACGGTGTCACCTGAGCCCACATGAATTCTGTAGCATTGAAATACCAGTGGTATGGTGGAAGACACAACACTTTATGATGATTGTCTTCTGCAATTTTGTCAATGTCTTAAATGATAATACATGATGTATGCTGTTTCACGAGTTCTAACAATTTTGCCTTTTACATTTGCTATCAGATAGATTCTGTTCTTGTCTAGCCAGTCTACAATGACACTCTTTCTGCTGCTGCATGTATGGGCTTTGTTTAGTTAAACAAAATTATATGGTGCATTATTAAATATGATTGTTGATTTCTTTCCCATATTTGGAAGCAAAGAGTGTACGAACCACATTTTACATTTTGTTGCCATAATTCCTTTGTAGTAGCCCCCAGATTTCTTTGATGTAAACAACAACAACATTTGGAACAAACCCACGAATTGTTCCAGTGTATAAAAAAAAATGAGCTCACTATCTTTTACAACTGGAGATTTCGTTGTTCCTCGCACAGTGCAGCCCACACAGTCAGCCTGTAATGACCAGCATTTATCCATGTTTTCTCCAGCCAAAGTAGCTTCTTCCAGGTGATGTATTTTTTGTATGTGTAATAGTCAGATGGTGCTCTCTTGAAAATTATGAAGTTTCATCATTTTAGCAGCACACACACTGGTTTTTACCGGGGTCAAAAAAGCAGCAGTTTGCTCTGATAGCTCTGCAGCACACTTGTCCGTCTTCATTTTCTACGCAGAGGTTGTTCCAATTCTCAGTGCTTCAACAACTCAGGGGCTCGCTGTTATTCCTTTCTTCCTCAGAATAGTGTTTATGCGGGTGGTATGAAGTGTTCTATAGTTGTCAACTCCGGCTATCAGTTCGTTGTTTGAAGTGAATCTTTGTCCACCAAGAAAAATTTTCAGTTTTGGAAAGAGATGGAAGCCCGACAGAACCATATCAGATGAATAAGGCGGGTCTGGCAACCAATCATACTTTAGTCTGAGTAATTTTGCCATGGTGACGGCACATGTTTGTGGGCACGCGTTGTCTTGCTGGAAGATGACTTTCTTCCTTGCTAAAGCTAGCCTTTTTTCGCGTATCTTTCGTTGCAGTTTGTCCAGGAGGTTAGCATAGTCTTCTCCAGTTTTTTTACGTTTGTTTCCCCGGTGGGGAGATAACCTACAAACAAAATCCCGTTTGCATTCCAGAACACTGATGCCATGGCCTTTCCCGCCGAAGGAATTATCTTTGCCTTCTTTGGTGGTGGAGAGTCAGCATTTTTCCACTGCTTTGACTGTTGTTTTGTCTCTGGGATATAGTAGTGCACCCAACTTTCATCTGCAATCACAAAGCGGCACAGAAAATCTTCTTCATTTCTCCTAAAATGGGGCAAACATTGTTCCGATATGTCCATTCTCATGTGTTTTTGATCCAGCATCAAGGGTCGCGGCACCCATCTTGTAGATAATTTTTTTCATTTCTAATTCTTCAGTTAAAATGTGAGAAACACTTTCTTTCAGGTGACATCTGGCAAGTGTGAGCAATTTCACGCACTTTCGATCAGTGATCCTCCATGACCATTTTGTGCATTTTTGCAATTATTTCTGAAGTAGTGACACATCTTGGCTCACCACTGCATGGATCGTCATATAAGCTCTCCCAACCAAATTTAAATTCATTTATTCACTTGGCAACAGTTGAATATGAAGGAGCATAGTCTCCCAGTGTATTCTGGAAATCGGCATGAATGTCCATTGCCTTCATACCTTTCTTTACGAAGTACTTAATCACTGTTCGAATCTCGACTTTTTCCATCTTCACAAATCACTGTGTGGGAAAAACAACAGAGCCACGTCATCACCACAGCTCTGTTCCGAGAGCACTGACGTGGCACGTGTTTACAGACAACAGTCTTATGAATATCATGTGAACAAGTCACGCTAGCACTGATCTCTCGTGATGATTCCAAGAAATTTTCAAACCACCCTTGTACATTATATTCGAGCTCACAGGATTGGCTCTTTGAGGTAATGCCGCTGTCTACTTTCCTGTGGTCTTAGGAAGAGGCCGTATCATATATGTTTGACATTAACAATATGACACTTTACATTGCACTGTTAACACAATCTGTATTAGTAAATCACGATCCACAACAAATGCTGGACACAGGACAGTCACTTTTCAGCCACTGAGAGCCACCATGTGCAGCCTTGAGTCATAGGAGTGGCAGTGCAGCACTGTCACCATGGTGACACTTACAAATTCCAGAGCTCAGATTGGTGCTAGAGTATTCCCTACATACAATGTGCTCCGCATTCTTCCAGCAGACTAATTTATTGGCAGAAGCTTCATCATATATTTATTTTGAACTCCACAACTAGTTTCAGTATCTCATAACATTTATAAATGGTCCTACATAATAAGAAGCCTGTGTCCGTAACAGTTTAAATTTAATTAATGAAGCACATTAAAAATTAAAGTGTCAAACTGTATGCTAGTGCGTGAACTGTAAATACAATAGAATATCTAGTACAGGTTATTTCGTAATGTATCATAAGTGTGAGCATTGTCAATACAGTTGTTACAGAAAATGAAAAACTGTGCGCCTGACAGAAGCTTTTACTGGTCTTGTACTCTTATATTTGAATTGTTGCTGATATGTGCTTTCACCATATGTAAGTCCACTTGAAAATGGAATAAGGTACCAAATCCGAGTGTGGAACTAAAAATAAAGTATTATGCAGTTGAGATGGATTTATTAAAACAGTGATCCTTTCACAATCCGTGGCATTATTGATTTACCGTTGTCACAGGATGATTGTTATTTGATATCGCATTGCCATGCCAACTGTACAGTAAAAAATTTTATTATACCTGAAGATGCTCAGATGATTGAAACCTGTAGTTAATGAAGAATTATGTTATCAGCAGCTCTTGGTGGTTCTGAAATATGACTTTATTCAGATACATTATTTTGACAAAATAATATATAATTTATTGCAATTTTATTTCTAGATTAACCAAATGGCTACAGCACCAGATTCACATAGGTTGAAGTTACTACGAGAAGTGGCTGGCACAAGAGTGTATGATGAAAGGAGGGAAGAGTCAAAGGCCATTTTGAAAGGTATATTTTCTTAGAATGTACGGAAACTTATAACCTTTAGTTCATGATTTCTACAAATCACATAAACTTCTCTTTGTTTAGGTTTTCCAGAAATAAAAATGTTGGAACCAGAAGCTAATACCGTATTTTATCCAATTATAAGATAATGTTTTCTCCCAAATTTGGGGTACAAAAAATACAGGGTCATCTTAGATATGCAGATTAAACTATTGTTACTGAGGTCAGTGTTGTTACGTTGTGTTATAGGTTAATATAGTGACAGTCTTAGAGCTACATATGAAACTTCGGCAATGGGCTGCATGTGAAAATTTATTTTGAGGAATTTGGAAGGGTTAGAGTGGGAACAGTGACACACCATCTTGGCTGAGAGCAGCAGTTTTCATCATGCTGCCAATCATGGGCATGTATGCTGCGTACTGTGGCTTTTTGTGAACATATACCATGTTTAAACCGCAGTTGACCTGAATCCATTTGTAGTCAGAATTCGGTTGACTCTAAAGATGAACAAATATTCAAAATTGGTATACCTTTCCGCAGGAGATGGTAAAAGTCTAAATAGGAGTTCATGATATACTTCGTGTTCTGTGCACAAGTGATGTCAGTGCTCACCGTGAGGTATGATAGAAATGAAAGGGGGTATGTCGGCTGCTCTTTCTGCACAGCTAGTGAGAGAGCGGCAGTCAGACAACATGTTTGGAAGCAAGAGATGAAGTAATAATGTCACATTCTCATGTCAATATAGATGCGAAAGGTACTATGCATTTAGGTGTTTCCTACTTCAAGTTTCAGCCAGTTCTCTGTTCCAAGAATAATTTGAGCACAACAGACTTCCTGGAGGGCAGTAAGTTCAGGAATTTTGATACAAATACTTTGAAAATTTACTTTTAAAATATCAACTGGCAAGTGTTCATTGGAGAGCCTCAAACTACTGCTGAGCCTTAAAAACAATGTATTCTGCTTTCCAAGTAGCTGCTGCCTTAGTGTAGTCCACTTGTGATCTGTCAGGAGGAAGAGGAGTCCAATGCTCTCCACCTCGTAGCACAGGTCCAGATATCTGCAGTAATGACCATCGTACAATCGATGAAGCCTCTGGTTTGGAGCCAAGTGGAGGATTTCAACCAAAGGACCTCGATCAACTCTTGAGTGCAATACTGTAAATTGTGAACTCTTCTTGCCCCCCACAAACGAAGCCAGCAATCTTCACCACTTTCGCCTGCCACCTGTAGGAACTGTGGATGTCTGCAGAATTCAAGTGACAGGCTTTATTGGTACCGATATAAGCAACAACTTGCAGACTATTGCACCCTGCACCCTCGATAGCTGCAGGCAGGACCTCCTCACTTCTGAGACGAGACCTCCTGGCACCGAGTGCACACTGGGACTCTTTCCATACCTGGGCGCTGTTTCCCTAAAAGGCCCCATAACATGCTAATATTGTACCTCCCGACAATTAGTAAACACCCCCCATGTGAGCCTACTCAGACCCTGTCAAAGGATTTACCCTCTTTCCACTCACAGAGTGAGTGAGTGAGTCCAGATGGCCAACCTCCACGTTGATTCTCCACCTCTAGTGACTTGACTGCATAACAACCCATCACACACACTGCAGTGAGCATGGATCTCTCGCATCAGGTACACTGGGAGCTGCCTCGACAGCAGAGCCTGTGGGCAAAACCAGCGATACCTGAAGTGTTCCATGTATTGCACCAGTTTCTCTGCTGCCGCCACACCTTGAGGCATTAGCCTTCTTCACTGCCGCAGACCTGCAGATGGCTGACTGTGGCCATTAGCATCTTCAGTTATTGCAAACTACGGCCTCCTGTGTCTGCACACTGCATGCACATACCCTATTCATTCCAGTAACTTAAGAACTAAACTTTGAAAACAACCAGTAAAAGGTAAATATGTGACTTGCTAGTCTCCTGGCACTTTACCGATGAAGGCTGAGGGCTAACTGAGCTGTGATCGGTGGCTACTGAGCATCCAGAAAGAACAAACAAATGACAACCGCGTTACAGATAGGACTAATGTACATGCTGTCGTACTAAAATGCAATGCTATAGCTCTTTAATATAAAAATATTCAGTGAATTTAATAATTAAACTATGCAGCCACACAAAAATATGCAAAGAATTTAAGAAGTCAACTATAAAAACAAACAGAAAACCTAAATATGTGACTTGCTAGTCTCCTGGTTCGTCACCAGTCTAGGCTAATTACTGTAGGAGGATATAGGCTGACTTCTAATTTGTAGTTGGTGTGGTGAGAAGCAGATTGCACTAAATGTAGAAAAATGTAAGTTAATGCAGATGAGTAGGAATACAATCATGCATTGTTTGAATACAGCATTAGTAATGTGGTACTTGCCATAGTCATATCAATTAAATATCTAGACATAAAGTTGTAAAGTGATATGAAATGGAGTGATCATGTAAGGACTGTAGTAGGGAAGGTGAATGGTTGATGTTGGTGTATTGGGAGAATTTTAGGAAATTGTGGTTCATCTGTAAAAGAGACCACGTACGTTCTTAAGTATTGTGCAAGTGTTTGGGATACCCACCAGTTCAGATTAAAGGAAGACATTGAAGCAATTCAGAGATATGATGCTAGATCTGTTACTAGTAAGTTCGAGCTACACTCGAGTATCAGAGATGTTTCATAAACTCAAATGGGAGTTCTTGAAGAGAAGGTGACATTCTTTTTGCAAATCACTGTTGACAACACTGTTGAAGTTGACTGCAGAATGATTCTACTGCTACCAACGTATATTTTGTGTGGGATCACGAAGATAAGGTAAAAAAAAATTAGGTTCATGAGGGGGCATGCAGACAGTCGTTTTTCTCTTGCTGTGTTCGCAAGTGGAACAGGAAAGGAAATGACCAGTAGTGGTACCAGGTACCCTCTGTAGTGCAGCTACAGTGGCATCAAGTGTATTTATGTAGATTGTTGTTGTTGTTGTTGCTAAAATAGTGAAATAAAGGTAAAAATTAATGTAAACCATTTTTTAAATTTATTTTATTTCTCTTTGTCATAAGTTTAGAATTAGTATAATGTTAGCTGTTTTAGGCAGGTACTTTATATCAGTAAAACTAGGCAGGATATCTCTTGTGTGTGTGTGTGGGTGTGTGTGTGTGTGTGTGTGTGTGTGTGTAGAGAGAGAGAGAGAGAGAGAGAGAGAGAGAGAGAGAGAGAGAGTAGTGTAGTGTAGTGTAGTGTAATATTGCTAGAAAAAGATCTAGTGTTCAACAACTAGTGTGAATGCTGTTTTTCGTTAATATGTTCCTGTTTTCCATTCGTTGATCTGCTGTAAATGAGTAGTTGCCTTTATTTTGTATATTGCTGCATCCCAAAATTTCAATTATTGTTGCACTGCATGTTAAAAGTAAAATTTTCTCAATTTGCCTCTTAAAATTGGTATCTTATATTCAGTGTTATGAGAAGGAAAGTTGATACTCAACATATAGCGGAGATGCTGAGTCGCAGGTAGACACAAGAAAAAGGCTCTCACAATTAAAGCTTTTGACCATTAAGGCCTTCCTCAACAATACACACACACATACACGCGCGACTGCAATCTCAGGCAACTGAAACTACACTTTTTGTTGTGCCTATCTGCGACTCAACATCTCCGCTATGTGGTAAGTAGCAACTTCCCTTCTCATAATATTATTTCATTCCATCCTGGATTTTCCATTGTTTTATCTTATATTCAACTCGTCTTATAATTGGCTAAACACAGTAGTTTCCATCATATACAAAATTATGTTTAGTGTAGTTAGATGTTTATCATCATTTGAGGTATCTTTTGACGTTTGCATGTAGTGATGCGTTTCTCTCTCTCTCTCTCTCTCTCTCTCTCTCTCTCTCTCTCTCTCTCTCCCCCTCCCTCTCCAGAAATATCCATTTTATTGTTAATCCTGTAAGGATGGTGCACACACACATTTTCTTCTTACAGAAACTGAAGGCAAGCTGGACAAAATTGAGGAATTTCTGAGGACAATTGAAGAACGGCTGAAAACTTTGGAAGAGGAGAAAGAAGAACTAAAAGAGTATCAAAAGTGGGATAAAATGAGAAGATCTCTCGAATACACTATTCATGACCGGGAGTTGAAAGAGAACCGTGAAAAACTGGATAATGTGGGTTATTATTTACAGTATTTAGCTTTATCAACAAAAGTTTATCATAATTTAATACCTGTATGTTTGAGTGCAGGAGATATTTATTGTTTCATCAGGCTAGTTTGTACAAGAAGGTAATACACTTGAAACAAATTTTAGAAATCCATTACTGTTTAGCTTTGCCAGTACTTGGTTTGTGCAAATCATTAGTTTTTAATAACAATTAAGTTGGCAGTTTTTGGTTAAAACCTTGTACTCTCATTCTGGAAGTGTTAAATCCTACTCCAGCCATGCAGGTTTAGATTTTATGTGGTTTCCCTAAATCGCTTAGTGGAAATCGTGGGATTGTTCTGCTGAAAAGGGAATGGCCAGTTTCCTTCCTCGTTTTTCTTTGGTCCAAGCATTTACTAAGTCTTTTAATGTCCTTATTGGTGACAGGACATTAAACTCCAGTTGCTCCGTCTGCTTTTTAAATTAGTGCTTTGTTCTATATCTCCTTGTTATTTTGTATGTTTATGAGAACTAGTTTCGTGTGTAAGAATTTTGTAAAGGAGGTTCATGTTGCCGTAAGTGCCAGTGTGTCACCTGGATTAAACAAATCAGTAACCACTGAAAAATTAGCTCAACATTGCATCGACATTCACAGTAAGCAGCCACACAAAGTGGTTTCTGCAAAGCATTTAGTTTACTTACATTAGTATATACTACCTGTTCTTTGGATTCTTTCATGTGCCTAGTTAGTTCTTTCTGACATACAATAAGATTACGAGACTATGAGAGGATTGTATGTAGACATGGACACATGATACAGAGGGAAAGCAGGCAGTTGTGTGTTGTGTCTGCTTGACTTGGCAGTGCATGTGAGGATACCATTGCGTTAACACTGCAGAATTCAATGACTGAGAAGCAGTTAGTTTTCTGATTGCGGGCGGGGATTAAATCAACCGATATTCATTAAAGGATGGTGGTCATATAAGGGGGAGACTTTGTGTCTTGAGAAAGGGGAGTGATTGTTTTTCAGAAGGTAGGGAATGTTTGAGAGGATGACCAGAGCCCTAGCCAGACAAACATGGTAATCAGCCCAAACTCATCAATAAGATGAACAGCATGGTGAGAAGTGATTTGCGTGTCACAATGTGAATATTAGCAGTGATGTTGGGGCCATTTTTGGAACAGTGTGGACAGTTGTGCACAGCAGGTTGAGTTGCAAGAAGTTGGGTGTGCCATGGGTTCATAAGAAGCTCAGCGAAGTGCAAAAGGAACTGCATATGGGGCTAGCACTGCAACACCTGTCCTGGTACCATGAAGACCCTGCTTTCTCTCAGCGTATCATAGCTGGTGATGAGACGTGGTGCCATCACTTCAAGCCAAAGACAAAGTGGGACAGCATGCTGTGGAAGGCTGTGTCGTCACCTCCCCACAAAAAATTCAAAGCTGTGCCCTCAGGGGCATGGTGATGCTCAACATCTGTTTCAGCTTCCAAGGTCCGATACTCATTGAATTCCTCTAGCACAGAAAAAGCATCAGCAGTGACGTATGTGCTGTGTGACACTCCGTAGCTTACTCAAGTCCATCAAGAGCAGATGGCCTGGGCTGCTTATGCGAGAGTGTTTCTACTTGACGATAACACACGTTCACATGCCTCCAAAGTCACACACACATAGTGTAGTGGCCAAGTTCAAGTGGGAGCAGCTTCAGCATCTGCCTTACAGCCTAGACATGTCACCCTGTGATTTCCGTGTGTTTGGTCCTAAAAAATTAAAAAAAAAAAAAAAACTCATAGGGAAGCACTTCATCTCAAACGGCAAACTGAAGGACACAGTGAAGGAGTGGCTTAGTGTCACACCCACAGGAATTCTGTGAATAAGGAATTCTTCGGCTTCTGAAACAGTAGATAGTTATGTATGGGTATTTAGTGATTACTTTTAAATAGACTTCAGTTATACCCACAGAATTGTTTCATAGCTTTCCTTTTGAACACCTCTCACATATGATGAAACAATGGTCACATTTTGGAGGTATTCTCACCATAATAGAGGTCGCAGGAAGCCTGCCCAGTGATGGACTGCGTTTGAGCAGGTAGGACAAGCCACATTGCTGCACTGCAAAATGAACGTGTGCATATTTGAAACATAAAAGTGAATGCATTACAATCAACCAGTGCTGTCATTTGTCTAGTTTGTAATGTTGTTTTTAAGAGGACTGCAACAGCTTTGAAAATAAGCAAGAACACTGTTTTAATGATGAGAAAGAACAGTGCAGTATATATTCTGATGAAAATGACAGAACAAAGCTGCAGACAAGAGCAAAAGATGGCTAAGGAAGAAGAAGCAATGACAGCTTCGAACAATTTCCAGAAAGATGCTATTTGTCATCGTATATGAGAATGAATCAAAAAGTAATGTCTCCTTTGGCAAAAAAATTAATAACAAACTTTTAGCAGAATGACTACAGATCATAACCTGAATTGTTCTCTATACACTGTCATTCAACATAGTCACCATGCATTTGTACACATATGTACCCAGGCATCAAAACCACTTTGGAAAAATTCAGGATTTTTCTCTTGATCCATGATTTTAAAGCATATTTAACCTCAACCAAGTCATTCAGTCCACAACTATTTATGTCGTAAGAATTTTACTACTACATTTAAGCACGTTGGTTGTCTTTCATAGGTTCAAAACTGTAGAAGTCAGACGGGGTGAAATGAGGGCTGTAGGGTACATGAGGTACTACTTACCAACCCATTTTTGCAGTCACTTGAGTGGTGAAAAATTGCTTTCAGTGGCATGGATTATTGCCTTTCCAAGTTTCATAAGTGTGGTTACATAGATTTTACTTTTGATTGTGAACTCTTAATGCATCTGTCTCTTCGAATCATAATGCATCTGTCTCTTCGAATCACTTCATCGAGACATTCTTGATTGGTACCTGCAACAGATGCCATCAGCTGGCCACTGCACGGTAATGTCTGCTTCTCTATTACCAAACTTTTTTGTCCAATGCCACACAGCATTTTCTTCATGGTTGAGGTTAAAACAGTTTTAAAATCGTCTCAAGAATCAAAACCCTGAATTTTTCCAAACTAGATTTGATCCCTGGGTTCAGTGATGATGCAAATGTGTACAAATGAGCAGTGACTATGCTGGAAGATACTGCAGAGGACAGCTCAAGCTATGATCTGTACTATTTCGGCTGTTATATTTTCGTTATTAAATTTCTTGTGACACTGGAGGAGTTACTTGTTAATCCACCCTTTTTCTTAACAGCTACTATAAGAAAAAAGAACATCCAAAACTATCTAAATTGCTTATGTTGCTTCAGAAATTTGATTCTTTTAAGACAGGAAATTCTCAGTGTGTACAGCATTCAAAGAAATAGGCTTCAGCCATTCAGTGTTCAACATGCATAAAATATTAAAGAAAAGAGAGATGTTGTTTCATGGTGATGCAGATTCCTGTGCAGGATCATGGATGTGACATTCGAACGTATAGTGCATCTAAATAAAACTTAGGTTAATGCCAGTCATTTATTACATAGAGCTGGAACACCTGAGGAACAGTGGTAGTGTCTGTTGGAAAAGGAGGATGAATTGTTATTTACATTCAGTTACATTGGACAGTTTTGTGGCGAACTGCCTGTAAATTTTTCATTCGTAAAAGGTATATGATTAACACAAAGAGATGAACAGTGTAGTTTTGCAGAAGTGGTTCGAGACTACTTATTACTAGGCTGTTATAGACCATCTTCAGACACCATACTATGGTGGAGATGGTGGTGTGAACTGAGCAATTAGCTTTTGTGGAGGTGTAGTGCCTGCCCAGTTCACAGCCACCATCTACATCCTAGTGCAGGTTTGAAGGTGGTCTAAAACAGACCTTTCACCCACACTGAGACAGATGCTGATTCATTTATTTTACAAAGATTCCTGGTCCTAAGAACCAAAGGCATAGTCGACATGTAATTTAAAAAAAATTTCGTTTGGTTGTGACTGAATATAAACAGTTTTATATAATAAATAAAACACTGTACTCCAGAGAGACATGTACTCAAAAATTTCCTAATAAATGCTTTTTCATAGTGAATTGTATGTAGGTGAACTGTTTTCACAGAGACAGTTTGAAGTAGCTTATTTTCTGCATGTAAATATCGAGAAGTAACCAATTTTCAGTTAGTGGTATTGCATATGTTGTGGCGAAGCCCCATTTGGAAAAATAATATACGTAATAACCTGTTTGGAAATTTAAAAATGCTCGAAGGCAACGATGTATCAGTGTTCTCGATGCTCTGGTGCCATGCAAATTGTGGGTGGTTGAATGGTCTCTTTAACACTTTGCCGTCCGCACGTCGTGTACAAATTTATTCGTTTGGTGCCAGCAGCACTAATTCAGATTACTTGGCTTGTCGCTGGCCATTCTTGATATTATGGGGAGATCATAAATTGTTAAATTTCACTAATCTCTTTGTTAGTTCTGATAATATCACAACCCTGTTCCCCTACTTTCATGAAATTTCGAAGATATACAGACGTAAATAAATACAAAATTTGTTTGTTTCATATATTTGTTGTCTTTGGTACTTAGTATTACTGTCATATGAAATACAGAAAAACAGTCTCCAAGATGTAACGCAACTCTACAAGACTTGCACATTAGGTTTGTTATTGTTCTTTTTTTGTTTTTGGAACATACATGGCAGTTTCTTTATTTTCGTTTATTCATTTTGGAAATAAGTATTAGTTGGTCTTGCTTTATGTGACTGACAAGTCTGTCAACCGCATGATGATGAGACGTACATGATGTAGTGGCGACCTCCAAGTTTTGCTCAGAAGCAGGTACATGGTCTTTTATACACGAATCAGACACTTTCAATAAAAAATCGTGAAATCGGAGACTCTTGTGTTCTGTATTGAAATATTGACATGTACGGAATGCATTAAATAATGCGCAGTTAAAGAGGTACATGCAAACCTTTTTTGACCATTTTACAGTTTTTCTGTATATAGGGTAATAATACAAATATTTTTCTGCCTGATCCACTCCTTTCATGTATTTGTTGTAATCTTTTTAATTCTGTTATTGGTTTTTCTACATTTTCTTTGAGTGTCAGTCAAAGTGTCATTATGTATTGTAGAGAACATTTGTATCATTTTAGTTTTTGCAGCTCTCCATACCTGTGCGAGTACTTCACCTTTCCGTTGATGAAAAGCTTCAAACACATTGACTTTTGCGCGCTTTAATTTTTCCAGAAATTCTATACTTTTCTGTATTGTTCCACAAACCCTAATTTTCTTTACAAGTAACTTCTCTGCAAGTTCTACATTGTTATAATAATTATCCATGTAGAGGTGATGTCACTTTCCATAAGAAGGTGTCAATAGTTTCATCACTGTTTTTGCTAAAGGCTGTCCAGCACCAGAATAAATCTTGAATGAGGAAATATGTCCTGTACTTGACTCACACAGCATCCAAATGAGTAAGCTGTATTTCATAATTTTCAGCGGATTGTAAACTTAAAATTTAACCACCCACATCACGGTATAATTCCTTCATCAGTTGAGATGTTTTGAGTTAGATTAAAAGTTTCTTTAAACTTTTTGGAAAAATAATCAATTACGAATTGCACTTTGAAAAGTCTGTTGGCATTATCCAGTTTTTTGTTGCTGGAAAAATGTAAAAATGATAATATTTGTCTGAATCGGTTGCAGGACATCGTTTTGCGAAATATTGGTGTGTCTGTCAATGGATTCGTTGACCAATAATCATCAATCCTTGCCTTTTTTTAATAATTCCCATAAGGATAGCAAGCCCGAACCATTTTCTAAGTTTGGGCCCCGTAACGTCAACAAATTCGGCATTTTTGCTATCCTGTTTCCTTCTATTGCAATTTTGACTGTAGTACTTGTTGATTTTGTTGCTAATATATTCAAATAGATTGTTCCCAATATATAATTCTACGATATCCTCGATGCTCTAAGTATCTTTGGGAAATATGTTTGTACTCTGAGATCCCTCAAATTTGTTATTGGTTGTCAGTAAATCAAAGTGTAAATCGACCACTGTGCACTGCCATCTTCATCTGATTCATCCGAATCAGTTGGCAGCTGTAGCGTTCGCCGAATTCTTCCTGGACGTATTTCACTATCTTCCGACGATTCTGCTTCACTTTAATTTTTTTATATCTGATGTCTTCTTCCCAGTTGGCCAAGTCGTCCGGAACTCCCAAAAACCTTGTTGATGTGTGCAGCTTATTGTTACCTAAACAGAACACCAACAGAATGCAAAAGATACTGAAGTGCTAACGCCAGCCACTGTGCAATACTATGCTCACAACACCATTGTGGTGTTGTCGACCACGGAGCGATACTATGCACACAACACCACTGTGGTGTCGTTGACCGCTGAGCAATACTATGCACACGAGACCACTGTGGTGTCACAGGCCACTGAGCAATACTATGCTCACGGCACCACTGTGGTGTTGTCGGCCGTTGACATCTATTTCGCGCACGACACCTCTGTGGTGGTGATGACCATTGACCGCTATTTTGCGCATGACACCGCTGTGGTGTCGCCGAACGGCATAGTGTTAAGATATACACCATGTAATATAACATCGGGTTCAGCCTTGTGACCTAGAACTTTATAACAAAGGATTGTGTACACTTGTTAAGTAAAGTTCAAAATTTAGTTTAATGTGGACACTTGTAACATGACAGATTAAGTAGTGGATATTTTGAACTGTGGTTGCATGTAACCCCACTAGAGTTTGGACTTGAACTACCTTGTTAACAATACTCTGGGAGTCTCAACAAGCAAATACATGTTAGCCGTTTCCGAATAACTTGTGCTGGGCTCATTGCTTTCTTTTCCTGTTTTGAACTGAGTGAAGCGGCTAATCCTTATCCATCATAAATTTCAATTATGACCCTCACAAGACCAGAAGGTATCAGCAATCAGTGTACAAAGTGTCAGTTCTGCTTTTGCAAAACCCGTGGGTGTAGGCTGCTGCTAGCTTGTTCACGGTCATGGCTGTCTACCACTGTATAGTGTCCGCACTCTGTACTACAGCGACTGAAATCGAAATCTATCATGTTTTTCAACTCTGCTGAAATTCTTTCTCTGAGCTACTTTCAGTTCTACTTCTATGCAATGTGCCTTCTCAGTTCCACCTGTAGCGTTGTCAAGTGTGGGTCACACAGTATGAATGCCCACAAAAGGTGGAAATTAATATCTTATGGATTTCATGATCATTGAATTGGGTTGGAAAAGACAAGTAATGTCAAGGACATCTTAGATCAAAGCCGCTTTCAGTTCACTGGTGTGAAAATGCTGCTGCTTTTCAACAGAACAATCATTTGTCGATAGCTTAAATACAGGCAGATGAAGGAGGATGGGGGAAGGAATTTTGGGGAAGAAAAGCTGTTGAAGTTTTTACAAAAGCGAACATTACAGCCAAAAAGTTCCCAGTTGACACTTTTTTAACAGACAGTTTCAAAGAACTAAGGCTTTACTTATTTTCACCCATGTAATATGACAACGTTTGAAATTGTGCTTCTAATCATTTTTTAAAAAATGCAAAATACACAAAAAATATATGTGAATTTCACCAAAGAAAGATGCAACATTTTCCAGCCCCCACTTTTTACTAATCTGATAAGGCCATCAGTGAATGTTATGGATAATGCTCCATATAATTCCATTGTTCACAATAAGGCACCAACTTCGGCAAGTAGGAAAGATTATATAATTCATTGTTTGAAAAGATGACATTTTAACCTCAGAGAGTATTCGGAGATGGTTGAATTGCTTGAAATTGTGACATAAAGGAAACGACAATTTTCAACATGAGTAGTTGATGTGTATGAAATCATTTGCCTTCTTTAAAGTGCAGCTTGTCTTGCTGCAAGTTAAAAGCACAGCAGCAATATTTACAATTATGATTTTCGTACACAAGTGAGGCTTTCAAAATACCTAGTGATTACTGAGATACTGGTTTGGTTGGTATTTATAAAATTCGGTTGGGACCTATAAAATTAAACCACCCATTCCACTTGGTATATCAAGTCATACAGAATTATGTTTCATTGTGCTGCTACACACATTCGGATCTCCGGGCAGGGACTACTCAGGAGGACGTCGTTATCAGGAGAAAGAAAACTGGCGTTCTACGGATCGGAGCGTGGAATGTCAGATCCCTTAATCGGGCAGGTAGGTTAGAAAATTTAAAAAGGGAAATGGATAGGTTAAAGTTAGATATAGTGCGAATTAGTGAAGTTCGGTGGCAGGAGGAACAAGACTTTTGGTCAGGTGATTACAGGGTTATAAATACAAAATCAAATAGGGGTAATGCAGGAGTAGGTTTAATAATGAATAAAAAAATAGGAGTGCGGGTTAGCTACTACGAACAGCATAGTGAACGCATTATTGTGGCCAAGATAGACACAAAGCCCATGCCTACTACAGTAGTACAAGTTTATATGCCAACTACCTCTGCAGATGATGAAGAAATAGATGAAATGTATGACGAGATAAAAGAAATTATTCAAGTAGTGAAGGGAGACGAAAATTTAATAGTCATGGGTGACTGGAATTCGTCAGTAGGAAAAGGGAGAGAAGGAAACATAGTAGGTGAATATGGATTGGGGGGAAGGAATGAAAGAGGAAGCCGCCTTGTAGAATTTTGCACAGAGCATAACTTAATCTTAGCCAACACTTGGTTCAAGAATCATAAAAGAAGGTTGTATACCTGGAAAAATCCTGGAGATACTAAAAGGTATCAGATAGATTATATAATGGTAAGACAGAGATTTAGGAACCAGGTTTTAAATTGTAAGACATTTTCTGGGGCAGATGTGGATTCTGACCACAATCTATTGGTTATGAACTGCAGATTGAAACTGAAGAAACTGCAAAAAGGTGGGAATTTAAGGAGACGGGACCTGGATAAACTGAAAGAACCAGAGGTTGTAGAGAGTTTCAGGGAGAGCATAAGGGAACAATTGACAGGAATGGGGGAAAGAAATACAGTAGAAGTAGAATGGGTACCGTATTTACTCGAATCTAAGCCGCACTCGAATCTAAGCCGCACCTGAAAAATTTGACTCGAAATAAAGGAAAAAAAAATTTCCCGAATCTAAGCCGCACCTGAAATTTGAGACTCGAAATTCAAGGGGAGAGAAAAGTTTTAGGCCGCACCTCCAAATCGAAACAAAGTTGGTCCATTGTAATATGAGACACAATTTAGGTCGAATGAATGACGATACAGTTACAGTAGTTTGGTTCCAGTCGTAAGCTTAGCAGTTAAGCTTTACCACGTAGCCATTGCTATGCGTCAGGCGCTCCATCTGTATTTATACGGGTACCCTTCCTTTTTCACGTGCTTCGTCTGGTTTGAATCGATTGCTTATTTTGCTTTGATCTGATAAATGCCGTTTTCTTTGTTATAGGTGTTTGCGTCACTCTTAAGCTGAAAATGCATTACTGCACTGTGTCATGCATTGTTTGTCGCATTCTGCTAGTGCGTGTTTACGGCCTGTTGCGGCTCGCAGCATGGCTTGCTTTTGTGCGCGCTACCGCCGCGTACAATAAAAAGAAGAGAGAGGAATCGTCTCATAAGCGAAACAATGACAAGACTGCTATTTGTTGTTACTTACACTGCTGCTTTCTTTGATAATGATCAACAAGAATCAAATAATAGACTGCGTATGATAGAACATGTTCTGAACGAGAGTTAGGCGAAAATTTTTCTCCGTTTGAAAATCTTTGCGGACACTTCTTTATTACATCAAATTCTGCACAGAAATTAGAGTCATCTTAGATTTAAAAATCTAAGTCACTTGCCGTGCTTCATTTCTGGCTGTATCACTATTAGGCATAAGAATATTACGAATATAAACATGAGACGATACGTATATTCTTCCGCGTTTGCTGTTGCCTCACTCTAGTTTCGTGGTTTATTAGGCAGACAGGATTTAAATGATATAGCAGCAAACA
This sequence comes from Schistocerca cancellata, assembly GCF_023864275.1. NCBI lineage: Eukaryota > Metazoa > Arthropoda > Insecta > Orthoptera > Acrididae > Schistocerca > Schistocerca cancellata. The sequence goes on from NC_064626.1 coordinate 516,593,537, forward strand.
CGAAAGAGTACATGGCAAAATGTTTTTATTCGTATTATTCTTATGGTGAAGAGAATACTGTATGTGATTCAAATTTCATCAGGTTCCTATTAGCAACCATCTCTTCTCACAGATAGGAAAAAATTCAGAACGTAGAGTTGGCCATATTGACAAACATCCCAAACAGTCTTGCCGGTCAGATTTTCGTAGTACACTGAAATTGTGCTACATTCGAAGATGAACAATACGGAATTTGTATTTACTTCGTTGGACAATGTATGAAAATGCAGTGGTCGAAACTCGCGGCGGAGAAAAAAAACCTCGTCTTCCACTTTTTTTTTAAAAAATTATTTACTGACGCAGGGGTTTTGGCGCCAGTATTATCTTTGTGCCTACAAAATTGCCTGCGTAGCGGTACATATATTCGACGGCAGAAGTTAATTGTGGCGGCACGTACCAACATTTTTCATAACTTCCGCTTGCTTTGCACTCGATTATAAGCCGCAGGCGGTTTTTTGGATTACGAAAACCGGAAAAAAAGTGCGGCTTAGATTCGAGTAAATACAGTAGCTCTGAGGGATGAAGTAGTGAAGGCAGCAGAGGATCAAGTAGGTAAAAAGACGAGGGCTAATAGAAATCCTTGGGTAACAGAAGAAATATTGAATTTAATTGATGAAAGGAGAAAATATAAAAATGCAGTAAATGAAGCAGGCAAAAAGGAATACAAACGTCTCAAAAATGATATCGACACTAAGTGCAAAATGGCTAAGCAGGGATGGCTAGAGGACAAATGTAAGGATGTAGAGGCTTGTCTCACTAGGGGTAAGATAGATACTGCCTACAGGAAAATTAAAGAGACCTTTGGAGAGAAGATAACCACTTGTATGAATATCAAGAGCTCAGATGGCAACCCAGTTCTAAGCAAAGAAGGGAAAGCAGAAAGGTGGAAGGAGTATATAGAGGGTTTATACAAGGGCGATGTACTTGAGGACAATATTATGGAAATGGAAGAGGATGTAGATGAAGACGAAATGGGAGATAAGATACTGCGTGAAGAGTTTGACAGAGCACTGAAAGACCTGAGTCGAAACAAGGCCCCGGAAGTAGACAACATTCCATTTGAACTACTGATGGCCTCGGGAGAGCCAGTCATGACAGAACTCTACCATCTGGTGAGCACGATGTATGAGACAGGCGAAATACCCTCAGACTTCAAGAAGAATATAATAATTCCAATCCCAAAGAAAGCAGGTGTTGACAGATGTGAAAATTACCGAACTATCAGTTTAATAAGTCACAGCTGCAAAATACTAACGCGAATTCTTTACAGACGAATGGAAAAACTGGTAGAAGCCGACCTCGGGGAAGATCAGTTTGGATTCCGCAGAAATGTTGGAACACGTGAGGCAATACTGACCTTACGACTTATCTTAGAAGAAAGATTAAGAAAAAGGCAAACCTACGTTTCTAGTATTTGTAGACTTAGAGAAAGCTTTTGACAATGTTAACTGGAATACTCTCTTTCAAATTCTGAAGGTGGCAGGGGTAAAATACAGGGAGCGAATTACAGTTTGTACAGAAACCAGATGGCAATTATAAGAGTCGAGGGGCATGAAAGGGAAGCAGTAGTTGGGAAAGGAGTAAGACAGGGTTGTAGCCTCTCCCCGATGTTATTCAATCTGTATATTGAGCAAGCAGTAAAGGAAACAAAAGAAAAATTCGGAGTAGGAATTAAAATCCATGGAGAAGAAGTAAAAACTTTGAGGTTCGCCGATGACATTGTAATTCTGTCAGAGACAGCAAAGGACTTGGAAGAGCAGTTGAACGGAATGGACAGTGTCTTGAAAGGAGGATATAAGATGAACATCAACAAAAGCAAAACGAGGATAATGGAATGTAGTCAAATTAAGTTGGGTGATGCTGAGGGAATTAGATTAGGAAATGAGACATTTAAAGTAGTAAAGGAGTTTTGCTATTTAGGGAGTAAAATAACCGATGATGGTCGAAGTAGAGAGGATATAAAATGTAGACTGGCAATGGCAAGGAAAGCGTTTCTCAAGAAGAGGAATTTGTTAACATCGAGTATAGATTTAAGTGTCAGGAAGTCGTTTCTGAAAGTATTTGTATGGAGTGTAGCCATGTATCGAAGTGAAACATGGACGATAACTAGTTTGGACAAGAAGAGAATAGAAGCTTTTGAAATGTGGTGCTACAGAAGAATGCTGAAGATAAGGTGAGTAGATCACTTAACTAATGAGGAGGTATTGAATAGGATTGGGGAGAAGAGAAGTTTGTGGCACAACTTGACTAGGAGAAGGGATCGGTTGGTAGGACATGTTTTGAGGCATCAAGGGATCACAAATTTAGCATTGGAGGGCAGTGTGGAGGGTAAAAATCGTAGAGGGAGACCAAGAGATGAATACACTAAGCAGATTCAGAAGGATGTAGGTTGCAGTAGATACTGGGAGATGAAGAAGCTTGCACAGGATAGAGTAGCATGGAGAGCTGCATCAAACCAGTCTCAGGACTGAAGACCACAACAACAACAACAACATGCTGCTACATACCTACATACATGTAACATCATGATAACAGTATTCAAACACAATTCTGTCTTACTGACATTTTATAAATCATAAGTGTCATTGGGATGAAAAGATGATATTTCATGCCTTTTGATACCAGTTGAGGAATAGTTTTAGTTTATAAGCAGTGACATTGAGAGAAAAGTGTGCTTAAGTGACATCAAATTGAAAGGGTCACAATACAAAACATTTATTTGTTTACAATTAAATGATAAATACTAAGAGAAATACAAGAATTGCTTTAAATTAAGTCACAAATAACCCAAATTAAGAAGGTGAATTTGATACAGACTGGAATTTTTGTTTTATGCACCTAAATAGAAAGAGGTGCAATCTCTGCTCATTGTTGCTTCTGTTTCCAGTGATTATCCTCCTTTTTCTCCACAGTTAGAACATTATGATAACATTTCTCTAGTCAGAATTACAGTTTGTGCAACACATTACAATCAAGTTTCTCATAGCAGAAGACTTAAAATTGTCCAAAATTTTGAAAAGACCCTGAGAAAGATTCAAGTGTACATGTAGCATAAACAGTTTTTACAAGGACAAGAAATAGTTGAGGATGCAGCTCAGACTGAGGGGAATATCGGTATTCTTAACTAGCTTATTGAAGACGAGGTTTGCATAGGCTATGATAGTGTTCAGGCTATCAGTATTGACAGCCTTGGATTTCAGAAAGTGTCCCTAAGGTGTGTATCTCATCTTCAAATAACAGAGCATTGATGTCATCATCTTGAGGTGTGCAAACTGTTACTGACACACTACCAGGCTGAAGGGGAACAGTTTTTGCACCTGATAGTGATCTGTAATGAAACATAGGTGCTCCATTACAGCCCAGAATAAAAAAAAAATAAAAAATAAAAAAAAACACCATGGGATGGCACAACAAGCATGAATCTGCACCTGTCAAAGCCAGAAACCATCTTTCCTTGGGGAAGCTTCTTCCAACAGCTTTTGTTAAGGGAATTCTTGTTGATTTTCTCTCCACAAATATCGTACTCTGAATGCTGCATACTATTGCAGAATTTGCATATAATCAAGAAAGGCACGAATTTCCAGTCTAGGATGTGATTGTGCTTTGTGACAACAGTCAAACCCTCACAGCTGCCTGAACTCAACAAAAAATTCAGTAATTGCTCTGGATCTGACTTATCACCCTGGGTTTTCATTTGTTTGGCCCACAAAGAGAAGCAGTCGAAGGACACAGATTTGACGACAGTGGTGCTGTCTAAGTGTTCGTGCGGTGGCTCGTGCCACAGCCATGTTCATTTTATGGAAAGGGGATCAAGAAGAATCCTGAACTCAGATTGGAATGTATACTGCAGAGACAGGCTGGACAGTGAAGGGGGAGGCGTGTTTATAGCGATAAGAAGTGCAATAGTATCGAAGGAAATTGATGGAGATCCGAAATGTGAAATAATTTGGGTGAAGGTCACGGTTAAAGCAGGCTCAGCCATGGTAATTGGATGTCTCTATAGGCCCCCTGGCTCAGCAGCTGTTGTGGCTGAGCACCTGAAGGATAATTTGGAAAATATTTCGAGTAGATTTCCCCACCATGTTATAGTTCTGGGTGGAGATTTTAATTTGCCGGATATAGACTGGGAGACTCAAACATTCATAACGGGTGGCAGGGACAAAGAATCCAGTGAAATTTTTTTAAGTGCTTTATCTGAAAACTACCTTGAGCAGTTAAACAGAGAACCGACTCGTGGCAATAACATATTAGATTTTCTGGTGACAAACAGACCCGAACTATTTGAAACAGTTAACGCAGAACAGGGAATCAGAGATCATAAAGCAGTTACTGCATTGATGATTTCAGCCATTAATAGAAATATTAAAAAAGGTAGGAAGATTTTTCTGTTTAGCAAAAGTGACAAAAAACAGATTACAGAGTACGTGACAGCTCAACACAAAAGTTTTGTCTCCAGTAGAGATAGTGTTGAGGATCAGTGGACAAAGTTCAAAACCATCGTACAATATGCGTTAGATGAGTATATGCCAAGCAAGATCGTAAGAGATGGAAAAGAGCCACCGTGGTACAACAACCGAGTTAGGAAACTGCTGTGGAAGCAAAGGGAACTTCACAGCAAACATAAACATAGCCAAAGCCTTGCAGACAAACAAAAATTACACGAAGCGAAATGTAGTGTGAGGAGGGCTATGCGAGAGGCGTTAAATGAATTCGAAAGTAAAGTTCTATGTACTGACTTGGCAGAAAATCCTAAGAAATTTTGGTCTTATGTCAAAGCGGTAGGTGGATCGAAACAAAATGTCCAGACACTCTGTGACCAAAATGGTACTGAAACAGAGGATGACAGACTAAAGGCCGAAATACTAAATGTCTTTTTCCAAAGCTGTTTCACAGAGGGAGACTGCACTGTAGTTCCTTCCCTAGATTTTCGCACAGATGACAAAATGGAAGATATCGAAATAGACGCTCAAAAGAGAAAAGGCCGCTGGACCTGATGGGATACCAGTTCGATTTTACACACCTTGTTGCAGCGGTGTACCGTAGGTCTCTAGAAGAGCGTAGCGTTCCAAAGGATTGGAAAATGGCACAGTTCATCCCCGTTTTCAAGAAGGGACGTCGAACAGATGTGCAGAACTATAGACCTATATCTCTAACGTCGATCAGTTGTAGAATTTTGGAACACGTATTAAGTTCAAGTATAATGACTTTTCTGGAGACTAGAAATCTACTCTGTAGGAATCAGCATGGGTTTCGAAAAAGACTCTATTCGTCCACGAGACTCAGAGGGCCATAGACACGGGTTCCCAGGTAGATGCAGTGTTTCTTGACTTCCGCAAGGCGTTCGATACAGTTCCCCACAGTCGTTTAATGAACAAAGTAAGAGCATATGGACTATCAGACCAATTGTGTGATTGGATTGAGGAGTTCCTAGATAACAGGACGCAGCATGTCATTCTCAATGGAGAGAAGTCTTCCGAAGTAAGAGTGATTTCAGGTGTGCCGCAGGGGAGTGTCATAGGACCGTTGCTATTCACAATATACATAAATGACCTGGTGGATGACATCGGAAGTTCACTGAGGCTTTTTGCGGATGATGCTGTGGTGTATCGAGAGGTTGTAACAATGGAAAATTGTACTGAAATGCAGGAGGATCTCCAGCGAATTGACGCATGGTGCAGGGAATGGCAATTGAATCTCAATGTAGACAAGTGTAATGTGCTGCGAATACATAGAAAGATAGTTCCCTTATCATTTAGCTACAGAATAGCAGGTCAGCAACTGGAAGCAGTTAATTCCATAAATTATCTGGGAATACTCATTAGGAGTGATTTAAAATGGAATGATCATATAAAGTTGATCGTCGGTAAAGCAGATGCCAGACTGAGATTCATTGGAAGAATCCTAAGGAAATGCAATCCGAAAACAAAGGAAGTAGGTTACAGTATGCTTGTTCGCCCACTGCTAGAATACTGCTCAGCAGTGTGGGATCCGTACCAGATAGGGTTGATAGAAGAGATAGAGAAGATCCAACGGAGAGCAGCGTGCTTCGTTACAGGATCATTTAGTAATCGCGAAAGCGTTACGGAGATGATGGATAAACTCCAGTGGAAGACTCTGCAGGAGAGACGCTCAGTAGCTCGGTGCGGGCTTTTGTTAAAGTTTCATACCTTCACCGAAGAGTCAAGCAGTATATTCCTCCCTCCTATGTATATCCCGCGAAGAGACCATGAGGATAAAATCAGAGAGATTACAGCCAACACAGAAGCATACCGACAATCCTTCTTTCCATGAACAATACCAGACTGGAATAGAAGGGAGAACCGATAGAGGTACTCAGGGTACCCTCCGCCACACACCGTCAGGTGGCTTGTGGAGTATGGATGTTGATGTAGATATCTGCTGGGAAAAAATGTGTTACCTATTCAGGAGGCTGCATAGAAAAATAAGTTTGTATGTGTGAATTGTTCTGAAGGTTAAACTTATAAAAAATCCAGTTTATATTTGGTCCACCATTGTGTGAACAGTAGTGTAACTAATACCTATTAATGTCCATTTTACAGATGGAAAAGCAGCGTAAAATGTCTGGGGAAGAGCAAAAAAAATTTAGTGCTGAGCAGAAAGTTGCGCAGGAGAAAATAAGGACAGCAGTAAGAAATTTAAAGGAAGCGAAGAAAATTGTGCAGACGCTAAAGGAAGAAAGGGACACGTTAAGTGCAGATCAGCAGCAACTTCTGAAAGAGAAAACGAAGTTGGAACTGACAATTAAGGATCTTTCTGATGAAGTTATGGGTGACAATACATCAAAGGTGAGAGAAATGCTCAAGTTTTTCGTACATAGCTTCATCAATGTATAATTCTATTGAAACCTCTCAAAATCCTAAATATTTTAGGAGCGAGCAGAAAATGAGTTAGCGAAGCTGAAAGTTACTATCAGTCACAGGCAAGAAGAATTAGCTAATTTACAGCCAAAGTATGAGGAAATGAAGAAAAAGGAGGAGGACTGTACAAAAGAGTAAGCAATGTTTGCTAATATTTTTAAATTTCTGGTACACATACCTCTATCATAACACTCATTAAACTCATGGCATGCACGTTAACTCATTAGTGTTTTCAGTTTTCAAAGAACAATGTCTTTGTTATGAATTCATACTTCACTGCACTATCAAGTAGGTAAGAAATTGTAGCATATGTTTACCAGATTTTTTAACTGTCTCCATGTTCACAGTGAGACTCAGTGTACAACAGAGGAACGATAAAAATATAGCTCCAGAAGCATGGCTGTTGTTCAACACTGTTAAGATTTTACTTAATTGGAAACTGCTTCTAAATTAGGTTATCAGCCAACAATCCCACTGGTTGTTTCACAATAAATCTTAATTTTAGCACTGTTATGACTTCTAGTGTGCCAAGTGAAGTGTGCTTAATATGATATACTTGATGAGTTACAGAAGTATGTATGAGATTGATGTTTTATTCAGTGGTCTTTTACCAGGTCAGATCAAACTCGCACACAGTCTTATATCTTTTCAATTTTCACTGTCCCAGATCACCTGTAACCAAACTAAAAAGTACTTTTGAATCTTGCAGGTAAACAAAACAACTTCCAGCTTTTCCTTTTTTCGGAGATTTTTTGTTCCAACTGCTAAATTTTTCATCCTCTGCACTACATACATTGAAAAGGTACACTGCCCACTGTGCCTAAATTGTCATCATGTGACAGTATTTGTGTAATTGTTTCTCCATAGAGTCTGTTGTTAATGGTCATTAATACAACACATTTACTGGCAGTCATAAAAACAGAGTTGAAACTGGTATGGGTCCTTCATGGAACTCCTTTTTTCTGTATCTCTAAAATTTATATTTAGTATTAAAAGTGATCTGTGACATAAGAGATGTTACAGCATATAGGCTCATTTTAACATGCAGATGGCTCATATGTTCGCAACACCTAATACTCAGATTTGTAAACAGTAATATACTGTCCCTGTAGATTAAATGATTGACTATTTTCTTTTCTTCTTTATATTTTTTGTCACAACTGTCAGAAAAAAAAACCAGGTCCGGCTTTTACATAAGCCATTTGTTACTCACACGCAGTTACAAACTCTAACAATAACAAAACAAAGAACTAAAGGAACAGTACAGAGTAGCTCCTATATTACCTGTGAACGTAATTTCTCCATCACACACAAAAACTGCTTGTACTATTCATCTTCTCTGGTGCATCACTTGTGTTGTTGGTAGGAAGACCTGTCATCCCCCATCCAAACTCCATATTCTACCATTCTAACAATCACCCAGCTCTGATGATGACAAGCCGAGGTTGCATCAGTTTCACTCATGTTGTAGTCCCAGGACCTTGTGGTTTATCACCTTCTTGTAACAGGCCATACATGCCATTTGTTTTAACTTTCATAACTCGGTAGGGACCAACGTCCTTGACATTCAACTTTAATTCTGGTCCAGTTTGTGTGTGTGTGTTTTTTTTTTATTGTCAAGCGTAGTACATGAAAGCTTTTTTCCTACATCCATTAAAGTTGTCAGGGTTTTTTTCTTGTGTCTTACAGATTTGTAATTCAACAATACTACAAAAAGGAAAGTTGATACTCATCACATAGCGGAGATGCTGAGTCGCAGAAAGGCACAGCAAAAATACAGTCACAAATAAACCTTTCACCCAGTAAGGCCTTCGTCAAAAATAGCGCTCTCTCTCTCTCTCTCTCACACACACACACGCACACACACACACACACACACACACACAAACGGATGCACGCCCGCTTGCACATACTCATACACACAAATACAACTCACTCACACATGATTGCAGTCTCTGGCAACTGAAGCCACACTGCGAGCAGCAGCACCAGTGTGTATTGGGAGTGGCAACTGGATGGGGGCAAGGAGGAGGCTGGGGCGGGGAGGGAGAGGGATAGTAGGGTAGGGGTGGCGGACAGTGAAGTGCTGCTGGGAGCGCACTGGGACGAGGCGGAGAGAGGGTAGGGCAGCTTTGTGCAGTCAAGAGGTTAGACGGCGGGCAGAGGAGAGTTGGGGAGGGGGAGGGGGGAAGCAGAAAAGGAGAGAAGTAAAAAGACTGGGTGGTTTCAGTGCTAGAATGGCAACAGGGATGGGGCTGAATGGGTGAAGACAATGACTAACGAAGGTTGAGGCCAGAGGGTTACATGAACGTAGTATATATTGCTGGGAATGTTCCCACCTGTGCAATTCAGAAAAGCTGGTTTTGGGGGGAAGGATCCATATGACACAGGTTGTGAAGCAGTTACTGAAATGAAGGCTGTCATGTTTGGCAGCATGCTCAGCAACAGGGTGGTCCACTCATTTCTTGGCCGGTTTTTCAGTGGCCATTAATGCGGACAGACGGCTTGTTTGTCGTTATGCCCACATAGAATGCAGCACAGTGGTTGTAGCTTAGCTTGTAGATCACATGATTGGTTTTACGGGTAGTGGGGTAGGTTATGTTTGTGACCAGACTTAGTAGGCGGAGGTGGGAGGATGTATGTGACATGTCTTGCATCTAGGTCTATTACAGGGGTATGAGACATGAGGCAAGGGCTGGGAGCAGAGGTTGTGTAGGGATGGACGAGTATATTGTGTGGGTTTGGCAGATGGCAGAATACCATTGTGGGAGGGGTGGGATAGTGGACAGGACGTTTCTCATTTCAGAGGTAATGAACTACCTCTTGTCGTGCCCTGAAACAAGAAATGTCCTGCCCACTATCCCATCCTAGGTTTTCCATTGTTTGAGATTTGTAGTTCAGCATCTTCTCACAGTTCATTGTGTCTGTCTACAAATCAGATCATAATTTCTTCTTCTAATAAATTTGTGATGTGAAGAGATCAGCATGTGTGCGCATGTTAACGCTAGAACAGCGGAAAATGTGATAATTCTATAACTGCAGGAAGGGGTTATTTGACTCCTAATGACATTTGCATAAAGGAATTCTCAGCATTGTTAAAGCAAGACCTGTATTTTTCTGTTTATGTCAAGTATACATTTCAGTCAAAGATTTATCTCAAAGTTCTGATACTTTTAGGTTACTGTTTTGTATACACAGTGTTGCATGCCTACCCAGAAATGTGACATGTTTTTGAATTTCATTACTTTTCTTCATCTACATCACTTGTTAGAAACAAGCATTGACATCTCACCTTGTATGGTTTTAGTACTTTTCGTACAAATTTTGGTCCAGTGACTTTCTTGTGTTTCTCTCAAATGTCATTGGTCTTGTTTCCTTTGCACATCCCAGTCTGACACATCTTTCCATTTTACATAATTCCAACATTGTGTTGGTATCATGATCTGCAACTCACTATATTTATTATTTATTAATTACAGAGTTAACAAACAATGTTTTTATCAGTGTTAGTTTAGAACATTTTTGTTCATTCTCAAATCATCACCTATATTAGAATGTAAAATGTTATTCATAAAACATAAAATACAAACATTTTGTGTGAACAAATAACTCCAGTACGATAAATCTTTTATGACGTACCTGTATTTTTAATGTGCCAAGACATTGTTCTACTGCCATTTCTTCGTTCAATGAGTTTTTTTTGCTCTTGTCCTTCTCTTTGTTGTTTCCCTTTTTTGAGTTAATTTAACAGCAAAACAATGAGTGCCTCGATCTTCGGTTGATGATTTTTGGTTGTAGTTGACCCACATATTTACTGCTGACGTCTAGGATATTATAAAAGACATGCATCGTCCATCTCCTGAAAACAGCCTTAGTTTAATATGTACGAACCATTTGATCAACGACATCCACACCATACTTTGTGGTATAGTAGAAGGTAACAGTTTGTGGGTTTTCATTCCTTCTTCACTCACTAGTACTTTAAGATGTGATGTGCTGAGAATAATAACATTCTTATTATTGTCCCCTAGCTATAGGATGTGGTCTGGCTGACCAGTTTATTCAAGATGATGATCAAATGTGAGTCAGAATTATTTTTTTTCACACAGTTGGGATTTTCACGCCAAATCTTTTTCCTTGTTTCCTCTAATGATGTTTTCTAATGTTTAAGTTTCTTGGCAGATTGAATGGATGCGAAGAAGTTGCCTGTTGTCATATTCATTCTTCATATTCATATTCCTGATTAAATCTCAATAAATCACTCAGAGGTTTGGCAGTTGTAGAGTAATTTGAGATGAACTTTCTGATTTAAGAAGCTAGTCCCAGGAAACGTTGTATGGCTGCAATGGATTTCATTTCTGGAAACTGCCTTTGTCTTCTCTGAAAAAGGTTGGATTTGTCGCACTGCACAACATTCCCAAGAAACTTGACATTTCATGAAACAAAGGAAACGCAAACCATCACCCATATGTGTTGTGTATAGAAACACTCAACAGATTACTGTACTTACTCCCAAACTGTCACAGATCAGTGAGCTGTACTTGAATAGTTGCCTTTCCTTTATTTCACTTATTATCCACCTTTGAATTTCCATTGTTGTTAAGCTTAACAGTTCTCTTCATGAACTGTCATGTTGCAAAATTAATTTCCAAGCCATGTTCTACTGCAGCTTGTAAAACGACACTAAGCTACTAAAGTGTCTTATCCTCATGCTTCCCTGGTATTATAATATCATCCATGTAAATAAGTACAATCTTTTCTCAAGCTATTGCCCAAAAAGCAGTGTCTATAAAATACTGAATCCGGTGAATTTGATAATCCAAACGGGATTTGCTTGAACTAGAACTGGCCCGAGTGTGTCACGGAGAATACTTTCAGCTTTCCTATTCTAAATGAATCTGAAAAAAGTCCAGTAGTGGAGTCTAGTGTGCAAAACACACACACATTTTGTAGTTTATCTAAAAATCCTCCATAAGGGGCATTAGGTTATGACCTTTCACTGTGATTTTATTTAATTTGTCTTCAGTCTATGCAGAGGTGATACTTTCCATTTTTCTTTTTTTATAACTATGATATGGCTATCATATTCTCAACTTGGTTCTATTATTCTTTGATCAGGTCACACCTGGACTTGGTTATCAACCACTTCTTTCTCTCCTAGTGACAAGCTTTTGGGTCTGCTTTATGTGGTTCCTTTCTGTCACAGTACTTTTCATTATGACATCATTGTTTTTTGTATTTGGTGGGGTGTAATTGGCTACTGAATCTTCAGTCTGCCCTTACTAACAGAGCTTTCAGTATCTAATTCTGGTTTGTCTGCTATACTATACTATACTAATACGTATGAGAAGAGTTTCCCCTTCTAGATCCCTAATAGTAACTCTGTCCATGTTTATTAAAACTTCAGTCTGGTGTGGATGATCATTCCCAACTACCATTTCTAAATTCATAATATATCTGGAAACTATATAAATGTGTCTTTTAATTTACAGATCTTCAGTCTCAATGGTAATTTAAAATACCCTTGTGGAGAGAAATAATTGTTCCCAAATCCTGTCAAGGGAGCATCTGTATCCTGCAGTCTTTGGAGCATCCATTGTCTCATTTTATTGTAATAAATTAAGTTGACTGCCACAGACAGTTAGTGTTCTCAGTTACTTATTTGGGCTTTTTAAATTTACATCAGTTAATAGTTGTCATAGCTGTGATAACAATCATTGCCACCTTTTGGTTACCGTATTTACTCGAATCTAAGCCGCACTCGAATCTAAGCCGCACCTAAAAAATGAGACTTGAAATCAAGGAAAAAAAAATTTCCCGAATCTAAGCCGCACCTGAAATTTGAGACTCGAAATTCAAGGGGAGAGAAAAGTTTTAGGCCGCACCTCCAAATCGAAACAAAGTTGGTCCATTGTAATACGAAACACAATTTAGGTCGAATGAATGACAGTACAGCTACAGTAGTATGCTTCGAGTCGTAAGCTTAGCAGTTAAGCTTTACCAGGTAGCCATTGCTTTGCGTCACGCGCTCCGTTCGTATTTATACGCGTACCCTTCCTTTTTCACGTGCTTCGTCTGGTTTGAATTGATTGTTTATTTTTCTTTGATCTGATAAGCGCCGTTCTCTTTGTTATAGGTATTTACGTCACTCTAAGTGAAAATGCTTTACTGTACTGTGTCATGCACTGTTTGTCGCATTCTGATAATGAGTGTTTACGGCCTGTCGCCGCTCGCGGCATGGCTTGCTTTTGTGCACGCTACCGCCGCTTACAATTGGGAGAAAAAAAAATAATAAAATAAAAAAAATAAAAGAGAGAGAGAGAGATGGGAATCGTCTCATTGGCGAAACAATGGCAAGAGACTGCTATTTGTTGTTACTTACACTGCTGCTTTCTTTGATAATGATCAACAAGAACCAAATAATATACTGCGTATGATAGAAGTTCTGAACGAGAGGTTAGCGAAAATTTTTCTCCGTTTGAAAATCTTTGCAGACGCCTCTTTAGTACATAACATTCTGCACAGAAGTTAGAGTCATCTTAGATTTAAAAATCTAGTCAATTGCCGTGTTTCATTTCTGACTGTATCACTTATTAGGCATAAGAATAATACGAATATAAACATGACATATGTATGTTCTTCCACGTTTGCTGTTGTCTCACTCTAGTTTCGTAGTGTATTAGGCAGACAGGATTTAAATGAGATACCAGCAAACACGAAACAATACATGACAAAATGTTTATATTCGTATTATTCTTATGGTGAAGAGAATACTGCATGTGATTCACAGTTCATAAAAGTTCCTATTAGCAACCATCTCTTCTCACAGGTAGGAAAAAATTCCGAACGTAGAGTTGGCCATATTGACAAACATCCCAAACAGTCTTGCCAGTCGGATTTTCATAGTACATTGAAATGCTGCTACATTCAAAGATGAACAATACGGAATTCGTATTCACTTCGTTGGATAATGTATAAAAATGCAGTGATCGAAACTCGGGGCAGAGTAAAAAGCTCGTCTTCCACCTTTTTTTTTAATTTATTTACTGACGCAGAGGTTTTGGCACCAGTATTTATCTTTGTGCCTGCAAAGCATGCCTGTGTAGCGCTACATATATTTGACGGCAGAAGTTAGTTGTGGCGGCACCTACCAACATTTTTCAGAACTTCCGCTAACTTTGCACTCGATTCTAAGCCGCAGGCGGTTTTTTGGATTACAAAAAACCGGAAAAAAGTGCGGCTTAGATTCGAGTAAATACAGTAATCTTCTCCTGTATGCAATCATATGAGATATGGCCGAATGCTTTGCAGTTGAAGCATCTCCTTCCCTTGCTTTTGTCGTTGTAATCACTTAAATTATGGGCATGGGTGCCAAAATGAAACTATTTCTGTTTGGGTCGCAAGCTGCATTTTAATGTTTCTGTTAGTTGAGTCTTTTTGGAAATGATTTCACAGCTTATTTGCAGTGTCTCTCTCTCTCTGTCTCTCTCTCTCTCTCTCTCTCTCTCACTCACTCTCTCTTTCGCAAATTCCAGTGCTGTAAAATAGCAGGTTTGCACCTGAATTGGCTTTTATCTTGTCAGTCAGACATTGGAATAGTGAGTCATTCTCAATATGAGTGTGGTGGGCAATCTCTTTAACTACGGAAAATGTTCCTAAAGAAGCTCTTCCCTTTCTTCTTCCATTAAGACAGCAATTTGTGAATCTCTGCAGAACTTTTCTTCTTATTGAGATCTTCGTGCAAAGTTTTCTTCAGTGCAGCCCATGTCATCTGGAACTGTTTCAAAAAATTAACTTATGTAAAGATTTAATCACATTAACCAGCACAGAGGTTTGCAGAAGACCTTCTGTGAAGTTTGTAATGTAGGAGACAAGATACTGGCAGAATTGAACCTGTGAGTCATGCTTGGGTAGCTCAGTTGGTAGAGCACTTGCCCGCGAAAGGCAAAGGTCCCGAGTTCAAGTCTCAATCCAGCACACAGTTTTAATCTATCAGGAAGTTTCATATCAGTGCACACTCCACTGTAGAGTGAAAATCTCATTCTGGTTATATTTTTGTTTACTTTTCTAATTTCATCAAATGTTGCCATTTCTAGATACTGGTATTTTATCAGCTCGTTTCACGCATTACAACATTCCAAATTAGACCCAACAAATCAATTACAACATCTCAAAATTGACATGTAGATAAACTAGCTATTTTGAATTACAACTTGGGTACACACATTAGTTCCTGTTTTGTTATCTGTTTCTCCTATTGCTACAAAGTTTAAAATTTCCCCTCTGTCTTTCTGTTACTGTTAATCTCTACAAATCCAAAATCCATGCAACGACATCTCGCTAACTCATTACTGCCAAAACCGTACCTAGAAAAGTTTGTATAAACATTGTTACTTGTTTAGTTGATCACGATGGACCAGCTAAAAAATTTGTAGAAAAACCACTGGATACAACTTTCGTGTTAATCATTTACTATCACACATCGTTAAAAACACTAATGACAGTGAACATAACAAACTGTACAGTGCAACTCATATTATATGTGAACATAGTTTCTCCGTGTACACAGAAACAATTGTGCAATATTCATCTTCACTCTTGTGTGTCACTTCTCTCAGAGGTTGCCCCAATGAATCAATTCTCTCATTAGTTGGAAAACCTTTAAATTGCTGATCCGAATCCCACACAATTGCTTGAGCATTTTTCAATGCCCTAACCCATTTAGCCCAGCCAGTGGTAATCTTCAGACTAAAGGCAGATACTGCAGCATGTGCCTTTAGTTTAAGTATGAACACTGGTTAGTCAAAACCAGTTAGGACATTGTGAAATCCTCATGTGATTGTGTGGTATTAATGCAAACTAGAATTGTTTTGCTTAGGTGAACATTCCAACACTGAACAACTTTGGGCACTACCACTTGCTGCATAAATAAGTGAAATATTGTCACTATTCTAGGTTGTTCTGAAAGCTGTATGTGCCAAACTAGGCCCTTTTTCAATTTGGCTACATAACGGTTTTGTTTTGTTTAATGGTTTTCTGAGTTGTACCAAATAACAATGTCTTGGAAGTGGCAGCCATATTTGTGTATGTTGTCTTCTCCTATATCTTTCTTTTCCATCCACTTTCAGAACTAGTCTCCAAGACAGTTTAACAGTAAGCAAGAGACTTAATTTTAGATGAGTCCATTTCCTCAGTATAACCTCCCCTTTCCCCGTGCCATTTTAAGTCAGTTTCTTTCTTATGATTTATGAGGCTACTTCATTAAAACCATGAAATTTGGGAACAGGTTGTTCTCATTGTCTTCAGTTAATGTTCAAGCGGACTTCAGACATATTGCGTGGTTTGACATGTTCAACATGACTTGTATATTGTCGTTGAAGAAACAGTGCTGTGCAACTCCTATAGTGCACACAGTCACTGCACTTTATTATTGCTTGTGGTGTATCTTTACATGTTGAAAAGCAGTTCTTGAGTTGAGACAACAGTTGATGTTCATAGCCAGCATTTCACAAGAGAGTCTTTTCATTGAGAAATAAATTATTGCTCATGTGAAAGTGGATTTTTGTGTTTGAGAGAGATTGACAGCTACCAGTCATCGATCCTCTGCAGCTTTTCCCTCATTCCCTACAGTCTTGTGGCATTACAGCCTGACCAAGACCTGGAAAACAGGAAAGTCAGTTATATGCTATTATTTTTTCAGAGACAATATACAACTGCATAATAATATGATGCAAGAGCTAGTAGCTTGGTGCAGTACACTTTAGGACTGTGCTTAATGTGTATGCTTTTTCAGGTACTTTCTTATTCCTAATCTCTCTTTCATACCCATGAGCAATAAGGTTCAAACCCATTCCTGATATTCCAGATATAGATATTTTCTGTTGTTTCTCCATCTCAGTGCAGGCAGACTGTTGGATGATGCTTTCTCAGAGGCTACACTGATTTCCCATACTTCCTTTAACTAATGTTGAATGACTGAAAACATTTGACATTATAGTACACTTTGACCATTCTTTTCATTTGCTATTGGTATATTATCCAATCTTTTAACCAAGTATGAATTTTACATAGTTTAGTGCACCCACTTACTACAAGTGTTATGTGTCTGTCAAAAAGCATTAATTTCCTGACATCCAAAATTTATATATGTGTGTGTAATTTCCTCCAAAGATGGTACTAGGTATTCACTAGTATTAGGATGCATCTTTGTAGCTCAGTTGTACTGTCCCTTTGGAAAATGTGGGTTCAGTTCGACATGCAAGAACCAATTAACTATAATAAAATCCCAAAACAGGGTCTTAATAATACCCTAAAACAGGGTTGGCCGCAGTATGTAAAACTGCATGCATGTGCTGCAAATTGTTATTGTTGGAATGTTGAACAACAGTTCATTTCTGGGGAAAAGGCAGGTCATACATACAATACTGTTGATCTGATGTTATTTATTTTTAAGGTGGTGCAACATGTTGTCTTCATTATTTTGTAACTGTAATGTATTCCTGCTCTCAGGCTTGCCTTGAAGGAACAAAAAAGGAAAGAATTATATGCCAAACAAGGTCGTGGTAGTCAGTTCACTTCCAAAGAAGAAAGAGATCAGTGGATCATGAGAGAACTGAGGTAAGTACACTTTAAAATTTTTGCTCTTGACATATTGATGGCAAAAGATGATATCGCAAGCTGTGATTTGGCTGTGAATAAAATCATTAATCCAGAAAGTGTAAAATATGTTATTCCAGTCAGTGATCACCAAATTTTTTGGCTTCAGATTGTTGATTTCAGTCTCTGGCGACCATCTTTGGATGTGTTTAAAAAATATCCTAATATAATGAATTCAATGTGACATCCTCTAAAAATACCAACAAAACCAGCTACACATTGTCAAACATATTCCAAAATTTTGTGCAAACTAGGCACAGTAGTACCTAGTTCACACCATAAAAGATGATTTTGTATTCTTCTAATGTGGGACTCTAGCTTTATTATATTAGGGCATGTTTTGAATAGATTTGAAGATGGTCACCTCTCTATAAATTATGTGTTAATTTAAACAATGGAAAATCCAGGATGGAATATAACAATATTATGAAAAGGATAGTTGCTACTCACCATATAATGGAGGTGCTGAGTCGCAGAAAGGCACAACTAAAAGACTGTCGCACAATAAGCTTTCAGCAAACAAGGCCTTTGTCAAAAATAGATGACAGACACATAATACACGCACTCGCGCATGCAAACGTAACTCGCACACACATGACCGCAGTCTCTGACAATTGAAGCCAGACTAGGAACAGCAGTGCATGATGAGAGAGGCAACTGGATGGGGATAAGGAAGAGGCTGAGGAAACACTTATTCATCACCAACCCTACAGTCACACTCAACCAGAGACCAAAATTTAACCCTGCCTGACTCAGTTCGCTCCTCCATCTGTGCTCCACTCCCACTGCCCCCAAATCACTTCCTGTAAACTTTCCAGAATTTCTTAACCTCAAACCTTGCCTCACCATCATTCCCCAAAACCCTTAGCATGCAAACTAACTTTACGTCCGCAGAAAGAACTGCAATCCATCACCTAAAAACTGATACCGACCTTATGATCCTACCTGCTGACAAATGCTCGATCACTGTCATCTTGACACGAAAGGATTACCTGGGAGAAGGACTCCATCAGGTGTCAGATTTATCCATTTACAAACCCTGCCACAATGACCCCGTTCCAGAAATGCAGCATGATCTACAGTCTGTCCTCAATTCCTTAGACTCATCCCAGAACCTCTCCCCAGAGTCCATCTCACTCCTCAAACCTACAACTCCCTGGAGTCAATCGCTCTCCTCACTTTGCACTCCTACCTTCTATATGCTTCCTACAGTCCATAAACTCAACCATCCAGGCCGCACCATTGTGGCCGTTTCCTGTGCCCCCACTGAGAGAACCTCTGCTCTCATAGACCAACACCTTCAGCTTATTACCCACAACTTACCCTCCTGTATAAAAGATACCATTTTCTCCAGTGACTCTCCACAGTTCCTGGTTCCTTTACCACATGGTGCCCTGCTCATTACTATTGATGCCACCTCCCTTTATACTAACATCCCTAATGCCCATGGCCTTATCGTTATTGAACACTACCTTTCCCAACGCCCGACGAATTCCAAACCAACAACCTCCTTCCTGGTCACCATGACCAAGTGTATCCTCACTCACAATTATGTCTCCTTTGAAGGTATTACCTACAAACAAATCCAGGGTGTAGCTATGGTCATCCACGTGGCACCATCCTATGCCAACATATTCATGGGCTATCTAGAAGAATCTTTCCTAAACGCCCAGAATCCTAAGCCTGGTTCAGATTCATTGATAATATCTTTGTGATCTGAAATGAGGGTGAGAACACCCTAACCTCAATACCTTCTCCCTCTTCACTTTACCTGGTCCTGCTCAACCCACCAAGCCACCTTCCTCGATGTTGACCTTCACCTCAAAGATGGCTACATCAGTACCTCTGCCCATATCAAACTTGAGAACATAGTCTTTTGCAATGGCACTGATATGTAAAACATTCTTTTTTTTTCCCCGTGTCAGTTCAGGATAAAATCTTGAACTTTTAACAATAGCCTCCATCATAATCATCAGGAGCATCACATCAAAATCTCCCAGATATTCATGGAGAAAGGATGTGGGATCGCTGATCACAAAAGTTTCTGTGGAGGGCACTTTGAAAATGCTGGTGGACCTTTTTCTTCCTGAAACCATAAAGTTGTTCTGGCATGTGATGATGACCACTTACATCTTGTGTAGTAGCAAATTTTATGACATGACGGACAGTATGGCAATGGGCTCTCTGTTGTCTCCATCATTGGCTAACATTTTTACGGAGAATTTTGAGGGATGTGCATTAAATTCAGCCCCCTCCATCCATCCTTATTTTATCATTATGTTGACGATACATTTATGGTCTGGCCATATGGCACAGAAGCTCTCGAACAATTAATGGAACATATGGACATCATACATCCGAACATCTGATTCACTGTCGAGATGGAGAAGGAAGGAAGGTTGTCATTCCTAGACATCTTAGTACAACAGGTGGATGGGCATCTCAGCCACTCTGTGTACCAATTTATATCTTAATGTACAGAGTTTCCATCATCCTGTTCAGAAGAGAACTGTTTCCTTTCAGTGGATTGCCAGCGACGGCTCCTCGACCTTTACAACCGTATTTGGGTCGAGGGTGGGTTTCCGTCGCAATGGCGGGAAAGTATCGTTATCCCCATTCTGAAACCAGGCAAGAACCCCATTAGCCTCACCAATGTTCTTTGCAAGCTTCTCGAACGGATGGTGAGCCGACGCTTGAATTGGGTACTGGAGTCTAGGGGCCTTCTGGCTCCGTCTCAGGGTGGGTTCCGTAAAGGCTGCTCCGCCGCTGACAATCTGGTGAGCCTGGAGTCGGCCATCCGTACTGCCTTTGCCCGCCGTCAGCACCTGGTCGCTGTCTTTTTCGACATGCGGAAGGCGTACGATACGACATGGCATCATCACATCCTTTCTACGCTTCATGGTTGGGGTCTTCAGGGCCCTCTGCCGATCTTTATCAGAAATTTTCTGTCGTATCGTAACTTCCGCGTGCCCAGGAGAACGGGGTACCACAGGGATCTGTCCTCAGTGTCTGCCTGTTGTTAATCGCCATAAACGGGCTCGCTGCAGCGGTGGGAAATTCTGTCTCCGCTTCCCTGTATGCTGATGATTTCTGCCTTTCCTACAGCTCTACTGGCATTGCTGCTGCTGAACGTCAGCTACAGGGCACTATCCGCAAGGTGCAGTCTTGGGCTGTAGCGCATGGTTTTCAGTTTTCGGCTGCCAAGACACGCGTCATGCATTTCTGCCGGCGCCGAACAGTCCATCCTGAGCCGCAGCTTTATCTTGCGGACGAACTCCTTGCTGTGGTGGAGACCCACAGGTTTTTGGGTGTAGTTTTCGATGCCCGGCTGACTTGGCTGCCTCACATTCGGCAGCTTAAACAGGCATGTTGGCGGCATCTCAATGCTCTGAGATGCTTGAGCCACACCCGCTGGGGCGCCAACCGATCTACCCTGTTACGGCTCTACCAGGCGTTAATCCAGTCTCGTCTGGATTATGGGAGCCTGGCTTACGGCTCAGCATCCCCATCTGCACTGCGGGCACTGGATCCAATCCTCCATAGCGGGATCCGCCTTGCCACTGGTGCTTTCCGGACCAGCCCAGTGGACAGCATTCTTGTGGAGGCGGGTGTCCCTCCACTGCGATTACGCCGGCAACGTTGGCTGGCTTCTTATGCTGCCCATGTTTTCAGCTTGCCCGGGCATCCTAATTATCAGCTACTATTCCCACAGTCGCATGTCCATCTTCCAGACCGCAGGCCCAGGGCTGGATGTACGATCGCGGTCCGCGTCCGAGAGCTTCTCTCCGGGCTTGGGGCTTTCCCTCTTCCGCCTCCTTTCCGGGCACCTCTGCATACACCCCCGTGGTGTGTGCCTCGCCCTCGCCTTCAGCTGGAATTGGCACAGGGCCCGAACACCTCAGTCTCTCCGGAGGCTTTCCGCCGCCACTTTCTTTCCATCCTCGCAACGTATCAGGGCTCTGGCATCGTTTACACTGACGGTTCGATGGTTGCTGGTCGTGTTGGTTATGCGCTAACTCTAGGGGACCATTGCGAACAACGTTCGTTGCCAGCTGGCTGCAGCATTTACACTGCTGAGCTGGTCGCCATCTTTCGTACCCTAGAGTACATCCGCTCCTGCTCAGGTGAGTCCTTCGTTATCTGTAGCGATTCCCTGAGCGGTTTACGAGCTCTCGACCAGTGTTTTCCTCGTTCTCGTCTGGTGATGGCTATCCATGAGTCCCTGCATACTCTTGCGCGTTGCGGCCGCTCTGTGGTCTTTGTGTGGACCCCCGGTCATGTCGGTATCCCGGGCAATGAACATGTTGACCGCCTGGCGAAAGAGGCCAGGAGACAACCATCTCTGGATGTTGGCCTCCCGAAGACTGATTTGCGGGCAGTACTCCGCCGAAAAGTTTTTGCGCTTTGGGACGCTGAATGGCGCGATCGGATCATGCCCAATAAACTCCGTGCCATTAAGGAGACGACGACTGTGTGATGGTCATCCATGCGAGCCAACCGCAGGGACTCAGTCGTCCTTTGTCGGCTCCGCATTGGCCACTCCCGGCTGACACACAGTTATTTACTGCGCCGGGAGGACCCTCCTGTATGTCGCTGCAGGGCGGCTTTGACAGTGGCCCACATTTTGTTGGCCTGCCCCCTTTTAGCTGTGGTCAGGCAGACATTTGCGCTGCCTGATACGCTCCCTGCCGTTTTATCTGATGACCCTGTTATGGCTGACTTAGTTTTACGTTTTATTCGGGCAGGGGGTTTTTATTCTTTAATCTGAGTGTTTCTGTTTTATTTTATTGTTTTGTGTTGATTCTGGCCTTTGGCCTACGGTTTTAAACTAAGTTTTTAATGTGTTTTCGGTGGTTGGCTTTTCCTTTTTTTGTTCCTATGGTCGGCCAACCACCGTCACACTCCGTGTGATTTTATTTCGTTTTGTCTGGTCCTTGTCTATGTTTCTTTTGTTCTGTGTCGTCTGTCTCCTATTCTGTTGAACATTTTTTATTCTCTGTGGGTATTTTTAGTATTTTGGAACCGATGACCTCTGCAGTTTGGTCCCTTTAATCCTTAAGCCAACCAACCAGAAGAGAACTGTTTGGAACATGTTGGTATATAGAGCAAAAACTGTTTCTGACGAGGACCACTTAAGTCCAAAGTGAATCATCTGAAGTATGTATCCCGAAAAAAATGGCTAAAGTGCACATGATATAAAGGCAACATTTTCCAAGAAAAGGAAAAATGAAAATACTCACACTCACAGGATGAACCCCGTTTGCGGTTCTTCCTTTTTGTGGCGCTGTATCCAGTGAAATAAGAAGAGTCCTGGGTAGACGGGATATAAGACCGATTTTTCGTCCTAAGAAAATTAAGGAGATGATGCGCACTATTAAGGACAGTCTCAGCCTCACAGTGTCTCTGGACTTTATATCATCACCTGTGAATGTGGAAGCAATTATATAGATCAGACCATTCGTAACGTTTCCAACCACTCTGCAGAACACTAACAGCATATTAAAAATAGAGAACTAGAGAAACTGGCAATTGCAGAGCACAGCCTCACTAACAAACATGAAATGCTGTTTAATGAAACAACAAGTTTGCCCCATACCTCCACATATTGGGAGTCTGTTATTAAGAAGGCTTGCGGTGCCCCGTTGTATCTTCTCTAAAACTTAGAGCCGCGCTCCTTGGACTATCAGTGTGAACTTACTTGAATGCCGGATACAGGCTCAGCTTTCCCACAGCTTCGGCATCTTCTGCTTGCATCAAACTCTTGTCCGAAAATTCTATATTTTGAAGAAGGTGAAAATTCATCTACTATTCCAAAATCCTATTATCTTGTACAAATAAAGACTCACACAAAATTCAGTTGCTGTTAATATATTCTATATTCAAAATTCAATACACCATTTCACTGCCACAAATAAACAGTAATCCCACACTTTCTTAGGGCATAAACACACGAATGTATTCAACCAAATTAAATAACATTTTTTCTCAACTATACAGTACTAATATACATGTCCATCTGCTCGAGACCAAGTCACTATTAATAATAATATTTTTTTTTCTTCTGTTGTGTCTCCACAACACACAACAATCACCAATGTTTTTCGTGCATGAAATTCGTCCACGGAATTCTGGGCCGGAAGTTTTTCTTTTCTCTTTGCTGCAACAGAGTGAATCACTTGTTGGCCCGATTTTGCTCTTATTTCTCAGTTAGCCTGCACAAATAACGTTCTGCGGCAGTGTGTATCTGTTTATGCTACAACCCACTACGAAATAACGTGTGTTCGAAGTGGCTGGAACGCAACTGGCTCCAGACTTCCGTAAAATTCTGGGGGCGCTACATATCCCTCCCCTTAGCTCGAACACTCGTTATTTTAGATACAGCATATAATATCTTTTGCACTTATTATTCACACAAAACCTTTAGCACAGAAATAAAAAATACATTTGTCTCATTGCTATTGTTCCCTTAGATGGTCAGTCATTTTACCAATAGACTTAGTAATACAAGCAATTTAAGATACAACAAATCTTGACCTGTTAATCAAATATAAGACTTCCTTCAAGGCTGTTTTAGGATTGTGCAAAATAAATCCCTCCCCTTAGCCAGTCACAAATTTCAGGTGTTGTTCTCATCAAATAACTCTTTCCTTCTTTACTCTTCGGTTGCAGCAGTAACCACCTGTTCTTCCAGAATGCATCGTCTCTAGAAGAATTCCAAGTTACCAGGGGAAACTTTTCCACAATAAATTAGAATTACGATACCTCCCATTTCCTGTGGGTACAGTATCTATCAGTGACATAAGGTATGATCCTATGAACATAATTTTCTTCCTCACATACAGGTAGGTATGCCCCTTCCATTTACTTAAAACCATGGTACAGGTCAATCCCCTTCTGTTGCCCTTGCCCGCACAGTGTAGGTCAGCCTCCTCCGGGTCTGCCTACCTGTCACTTTCTCTTATTTCAACAATATCAGGTGCGCCCTCATTATCCTCTCTCAACAGAGTTCATAGTCACTCCTCTGGCATATACCTATTCATACAATTCTCTTTAAAATTACCTGGTTAAATATACATGTCCTCCTTGATTCCTTTTTACTACAGATCACTTCCATAGCTTTAACACTTAATTACCCTCCACCTATTTTTTATTACCTATTTCTTATCAGGCTATTCGGGATACACAGTCCTATTCTTATCCTCAAAACTTATGAACTCCATCTGTTGATACAGGTTCTGGTAGTGTTTCTCTTCTCTGGCTAAACTTTTATCTTCAGTCACACTTGTTTGCGAGGGCTGTATGAAGGGTGTGGCGTTTGTGTAGTGTTGGTCGTGTCTGTGCCTACATTACCCACCCCTTATACAAAATTGAGAACAAACCCTTCCCCATCACATCATACTTTACAAAAGGTACAAAACATTTTATAAAAATTTAAATATCATGTAACACTGAATTATGCCGTTTCCCTCAACACTGGCATTTATAATGTTCTATCTAGAAGTACAGAGACTACCAGATAACACTCTCGGGAACACACTCCCCGGGTTTTACCCTTGCATCAGGTACTATGTTTTCGGATCCTTTAACATATTGTATTTTGATACTGTATTCTTGTAGAAACAAAATCCACCTCATTAGTCGGCTATGTAACAGTCTGCTAGTCATCAGGAGCGATAAAGCTTGTTGGTCGGTATATAAGTAGATTTCCGAACCCCATATTAAAGTTTGAAACTTTTGTATACTCCATACTATTGCTAGCAATTCCTTTTCAGTAGCGGTATAATTTAGTTTGTGCTTATTTAGGCTCCTACTAATGAATGCTATAGATCAATGATCATAGTTCTCTACTCCCCATTCACCTTGAAATAATTCTGCTGCAATTCCATAATCTGAGGCATCAGTGGCTATCTTAAAAGGTTCATTCATTACTGGATGTTGTAAGATCGGAGCATCTATGAGAGCTTGCTTTAGTTTGTCAAATGCTTCTTGGGTCCCTTGGTCCCAATTCCATGTTGTACCTTTTCGTGATAATCTTAATAGTCTAGGGTCGTTCATTTCTTGGCCTTGCACGTAACGTTGATAGTAACCCGCCATTCCCAGAAACCCTTTTAGTTGTTTAATGTTTCGAGGAGATGGACAGATTTTAATGCTTCAGTTCTCTTAGGGTCAGGCTTAATGCCTGTTATTCGTATAATATGTCCTAAGAACTTCAACTCTTGTCTCGCAAAGTGCGATTTACTTAACTTTAAAGTGATACCCTTTTCCTTAAATCATTTCAAAGTTTGGTCCAATATCCTACAATGTTCTTTCCAAGTAGGTGAAATAATCAAAATTTCATCTATATAAACAACTAGTTCTCTTAATAACTCTCGTCCAATCGCATTATCCAGAGCTCTGATGAATACTGATACAGATATATTTAATCCAAAAGGTAGTACGTTGAAATGGTAAGATTTTCCATCAAACAAAAAAGCAGTGTACTTGTCTGAATCTGGATGTAACCGGATTTGCCGGTACCCAGCAGTCAAATCAGCCGAACTGAAATACTTGGCGTTCTTAAACTTAGTGAGTAATTCATCTATATTTATGGGATGATCTCTTGCGGTCTCAATATTCCGATTGAGAGTACGGGCATCTAGCACCAATCTTACTCCACCTGTAGCTTTCCTCACTACTACCAAGGGATTATTATAAACACTCGTACTTCTTTCAATGATATTTTGATTAATCATTTTATTAATCTCTTCTCTGACAGCTTCCTTAAGGCTCACAGGTATCGGGTAAGCTTTGCAAAAGAACGGAGTCTCATCCTTAATTTTAAACTTGCACGCATAATCACTAATGATACCAGGATTCTCTGAGAATACCGAATCGTACTTGGACAAAATTTTTACTAAATCCGTCTGCTGTTCGGCATTTAATACTTCTGATTCACTTACCTTCTTGCAGAAATCGTCTCGTTGATATGATACAAACATTGATTTTATCTCTGGAGACAACTGAGCTGATGCGGTAAGCTGTAATCGCTGGTGTTCAGTTGTTTGTATATACTCATTTCTGTCAGTTACGAATTTAACTCACTGCCTCTCCTTTAGTTCTCCCACATAAGTACAGTTTTCGTTAAAATTTAGTACAACATTAAAATTAGTTAACCAGTCTGTGCCAAACAATACCTTTCTATTGATGTTTTCTACCACTAATAAAGGTTGTTGAAAATTTAGATTACCTATTTGGCAGTTGGCTAAGGTTTCATACTTAACAACCTTGCTTTTCTTTCCTGGTATTCCGACGATATATACTCCTGTTACAGGTAATACAGGAAATTATTCTTAATCTTTAACATATCAAAATATTCTTTAGAAATTAGACACACTTCGCTACTAGAATCGATAAATATTTCTACTTTGTGTTTCTCTATTTCTCCTTCTATTATAGGGTGCGGTGTTGTCGCTATTTCGTTCGTTTCCTTCTGCAGCAGCCACTCTTTTGTAGGTACTTTGTGCATAAAGGAAACCTGTAAACTCCTGTTTAGGCCTTACGATGAATTTCGACGATCTGGTCCCCGTCCCTGGGTCCAGATCACTCCACATTTTCCTC
This sequence comes from Schistocerca cancellata, assembly GCF_023864275.1. Classification (NCBI taxonomy): domain Eukaryota; kingdom Metazoa; phylum Arthropoda; class Insecta; order Orthoptera; family Acrididae; genus Schistocerca; species Schistocerca cancellata. The sequence continues at coordinate 516,620,707 of NC_064626.1, forward strand.
ACGGGTAGCAACCACGGGCCTATTTCCGAAGGTCGGTATAGCGTTACCCACTGTTCCACAGCTGTTGCTGGGCACAAATTCCTGCGTGGTTACTGAACCAAGGTTAGACGAGAATTGTGCTCTTGAGCCACCCTCTCTATTACCATTTCTCCCCGGTCGGTGAACTCGGGCAAGGTTAGTTTCATATCGTTTTGATTGATTGATTATTATTATTATTTCTATTTTTCTCAGACCTTAGGTCTTATTATTATTATTATTATTATTATTATTATTGTTACCCCTCCTAAAATTCTGATTTTCTTGTGCATGTAAGTTCTCATTTCTATCCTTATTAATGGCATCTAATGTGTCTACAAAAGATAGCAGCTCCTCTACTGTCTTCCACCCACTACATAAGATATCTTTCCGTGCATAAGTAGGTAAACGTCTTATTAAAATTCTTACTAAACCTTCCTCCTCCATTGGTTTGTCTAAATACTTGGCCCTCGTCAAGTGCCAGTCGAAATACTTATGCATTGAACCCCAGGCATTGCTGTAGTATTTCAGGTCCCATAAATCTGAAATTAACTTCTCTTGTGCACTGGAAGACCAATATTTTTCTTTAAATTTTCTTTGAAAGTCTTCCCAGGACGTGAAGTTCTCTTTGTTTACTATGCCCCATTCTGAAGCTTCACCCTCCAAATAACCTTTTGCAAATTCTATTTTCTTAGTCTCTTCCCAACTTTTAGGCATGGCCTGATTAAATCATTTTAGGAAATGGGTGGGGTGTACCTTCCTGTCTATTTTAAACCTAGGGAACTGTCGGGAAAAGCCTGAATTCGATCCCCATTGCAAATTGTTAATTATTTCTTTATTTAGAACAAGATTTTGAGACACTGTACTCTTTTCAAGTTTCTCCTGAATAATTTTGAATTCCCTTCTTAGGTTATCTAAGTCTTTTTTAGTACGACCTAATTCAGAGGTCATTATAGGCAAAGGAATGTCAACACTTAATTTTTCTTCCACTTTTCGTTCTATTAGCTCATCCACCTGTTCCTCTATATCGGTTAGATTGATCAACTCGGTTGTAGTTAACTTTTCTTTGAGATTTTGTTCTACAGTTTCTAAACGTGAGCTAACTCCTGAAATTTGCACCTGAACAAATGGGAGCAATTAATTTTGTTTATGTGTGTTTGTTTTAATGTTACTTAATTCCTGTTTAACAACATCAAATGTGACCTTCCAGACATCTTTCAAGGAATCAAAATTTTTGTTGACCCTAGTTTATAGGCTACTACATTTACAGTTGACATCATACTCTAATTTCCGGGCTATTTCCCGTAAATTTTTCTCCTGTCTCTCCTCTGAGCCTTTAAACAAAATATTTACTCTTTCACTTAGAGAGTCAGACAATTGTTTCTTCAAGTCTAACTTGAGGTGTTGCGTTTGAGTGTTCTGTAAATCTAATTTAGACTTTAATTCTGAGTTCTGTAAATCTAGTTTAGAATTTAATTCTGCCTTCAGTTCGTCTTGTCTTGTGTTCTGTGACTCAAACTGAGTTTTGATAAACTTCATTAATTCACCCAAATCAAGTCCTGGGTTTCCTATCGCCATAGCCCCAACATGCTCTTCTGATTGTTGATTATCCCCTTCCATCTTATTCTTCTTAGCCGTAAGTCAAGTCAACATTCACAGTACCCCTACTCACAAGTCTTACACTGCACAATTGAACAAAAGTCAAAGTTCGCTCACCCGGTGTGACTTGACGATCTGCTACCGGCGGTGTTGGTGTTGGTGTTGGTGTAGACGTCGGCATTGTAGGCGGTGGTGTCAGCGTTGTACACGGCGGCGTTCGTGAACGACGGCGGCGGCGTTTGTGAATTAATGAATTGACTGTGGCGTTCGTTCTACTCGATTTCCTTGCTTCTATCACCATTAACCAACAGGACAACTTTTGATAAATATTCCAATCTTGTTCACTGTTACTCGTTGCTATGGCAACACTCGTCAATCTTTTCAACTTGATTTCGTTATAATCTTCCACTTTCTTCACAGGTCCTTTCTTTACCGGTCGCCACATTATGCGGTGCCCCATTGTATCTTCTCTAAAACTTAAGAGCCACACTCCTTGGACTATCAGTGTGAACTTACTTGAATGCCGGATACAGGCTCAGCTTCCCCACAGCTCCGGTGTCTTCTTCTTGCATCAAACTCTTCTCCGAAGATTCTATATTTTGAAGAAGGTGAAAATTCATCTACTATTCCAAAATCCTATTATCTTGTACAAATAAAGACTCTCAAAATGCAGTTGCTGTTAACATATTCTATATTCAAAATTAAATACACCATTTCACTGCCACATTAAACAGTAAGCCCACACCATTCGCACACAACTGAATTCAACCAAATTAAATAACATTTTTTCTCAACGATACAATACTAATATACATGTCCGTCTGCTCGAGACCAAGTCACTATTAATAATAATAATTTTTTTCTTCTGTTGTGTCTCCACAACACACAACAATCACCAATGTTTTTCGTGCATGAAATTCGTCCACGGAATTCTGGGCCGGAAGTTTTTCTTTTCTCTTTGCTGCAACCGAGCGCGTCACTTGTTGACCCGGTTTTGCTCTTCTTCCTCGGCTAGCCTGCACAAATAACGTTCTGCAGCAGTGTGTGTCTGTTTATGCTACAACCCACTAAGAAATAACGTGTTTGAATTGGCTGGGAACACAAGTGACTCCAGGCTTTCGTAAAATTCTGGGGGCACTACAGGCTGTCGAAATAAGAATGAGCGAAAAGAACTTTAACCATGATAGCAGATAATATCTAAGCAGTGCATGGAAATGAGTGCTTGGTGCAGAGAAGCAGCGGAGACATTCCTTGCAGTGTTTACATTCCCACGGAAACAGTGGTGCCACCAGGCAGACATTGACACTGTTTGCAACAGTAGTATGTAATCGCCTATTAATCACATGCTGACCTATCAGAAGCCATCCACAGGCCATATAAGGCCACCACAGCAGCAGTAAAGACAGTCAGTTGACTGATGGAGGCTATCTTCGAAAGCTTGAGATTTTATCCTGAATTGATGCAACAGGAAGACCGAGAATGTTTTACTCATATCAAACATACCAACCACCAGCAGTTCCTCCACCTTGACAAATGCCACCTATTCCAGAACGAGAAGTCCCTTCTATACAGCCTAGCCACCCATGGCTGTCGCATCTGCTGTGACTTGCAATCCCTCTCAAAATACACCGAGGGTCTTGCTGAGGCCTTTACAGACTGTAATTACCCCTCCAAGCTTGCACAAAAACAGATCTCCAATGCCTTATCTTTCCAGTCACCCACCACCTCCCAAAGTCCCACTGTCTGGCCACAGAGGAGCATTCCGCTCGTGACTCAGTACCACGGAGAACTGGAACAACTGAATTACACTCCCCACCAGAGTTTCGACTACCTTTCATCGTGCCCTGAAATTAGAAATGTTCTTCCCACCCCCCACAGTGGTATTCCGCCACCCACCGAACCTACACAATATTCTTGTCCATCCCTACACAACCCTTGCTCCCAGCCCCTTGCCTCATGGCTTATATCCCTGTAATAGACCTAGATGCAAGACCTGTCACATACATCCTCCAACCACCCCCTGCTCCAGCCCAATCACAAACATTACTTATCTCATGAGGGATACCCGTGAAACCAATCATGTGATCAACACACTAAGCTGCAACCCCTGTGCTTCATTCGACATGGGCATGACAACCAACAAGCCGTCTGACTGCATGAATGGCCCCTAACAAACTGTAGCCAAGAAACAAGTGGACCACCCTGTTGCTGAGTACACTGCCCAACACAGCATTCATCAGTTCAGTGACTGCTTCACAGCCTATGCCGTCTGGATTCACCCCACCACCAGCAGCTTTTCTGAACCGTTCCCAAACCCACCTGGTCTCAGCCATCATTAGTTATCGTCCTTACTTACCCATCTAACCTCACCCCTGTTCCCATTCCAACACTACACAGCCCTCTATTCCACCAACACACCCAGTCTTTTTAATTCTATCCTTTCCCACTAACCTCCCTACCCCACCCCTGACCTCTGTCTAACCTCCTAGTTGCACCTAGCTGCCTTACCTTCTCTCCACCTCATCCCTGCATGCTCCTGCAGCAGCACTTTACCATCCTCCACCTTTACCCTTCATCCCTCCCCCTCCGTACCCAACCTCTTCCTGCACTGTTGTTCGTAGTACTGCTTCAGCTGCCATAGACTGTGGTCGTGTTTGTGTGTGTGTGTGTGTGTGTGTGTGTGTGTGTGTGTGTGTGTGTGTATTTTTGACAAAGGATTTGTTGGCCGAAAGCTTATTGTGTGACAGTCTTTTTCTTGTGCCTATCTGTGACTCGGCATCTCTGCTATATGGTGAGTAGCAACTATCCTTTTATAATGGTGTTACATATTAATTTGGTATTTAAAATGTGGTGTGACATCAATGTTTTGTTTGAACAGAGCTAATATTGGTTTTCAGGTCACTTAACAAGCAAATAAAGGACAAACAGGATCATGCCACCAAACTAGAAGAAGATATAAAGAAAGACATTGAGAAGAAAGCCTTGTTATTGAGGAAGATTGAGGTATTGATATGTATATACTCTTATTTTTTTATCCTGAAAAGTAACTAGATTTAAAATTGAGCTAATAGAATATTGAGTAATTAATTTTCATTGGAATTTGCTTAGTCATCCATACTTCTTAGTGAAAATTATTCTAAGTGAAAATACAGGTCACTTTAAAATAAGATTGTAATTACTTTTTTTTAATTCTGTTCCAGTGTTAGCAGGTTTGTGTTACTATTTATGGCATTAATGAATTTTTAACATATAAGCAAGCAACTAATATATTGTTCTTGAAAATAAACAGTGGGAAAATGATAATTTTTGCTAGTAATCCATGAAGTGTCATGCTCTGGCAAAGACTGATCCATTTTAACAAATACTTGTGTTTCTGTAGTTCGTTATTGTAAGTTATTGATAGTTTTTGACTTATTTACCATTAAGTACGTGTATGTATGGTGTTGGAGATTATTTGTCATTTAATAAATAAATTAAGAAACATCGTATGGACTCATATAAAAACTGACTATTGTCTGAGTAGAACTATTGACTGTCTAACTTACTCTCATATGTGCTTTGAAGTGAAGTGGTGTAGTCATTAATGTGGACTAGACTCATTGTAAAAAGAAAAGTTCAAATCTTAATGGTGTCATCTAAATTTTGGAATGCTTGTTTGGACACAGTCACTTCCTTCTATTTTCCATCTGAGATATTTCTTTGTACCTGATTGTCTCAATATTTATGAGATGTTACAACTGTGATCTCCATTCCAAATTTTATTACGAAGAAAATTTGTAAGCCCAACAGTACTATTTCAAAGAAACCATAGTCGGCATTCAATACGCTATGACTGTATGAGGCTTATTGGAGTTCTCAGGACCCAAAATTTCTTCCAGACTTATTAATTACTTCCGGAAGCTAAAAATTTTGCTGTTTCATAACATATTCTCCAGTCAGAACATAATTTTGCTTAAAAAGGTTACCTGTCTCCATGTCTTCCACAAACATTGTTGAGGAGCCACTTTGCCAGACTGAAAAATAGGAAGTGCTGAATATCTGGTTGCAGTCCCAGTACCTCATACAATACAACAGACTTCAAAAAGTAAGTTAATGTTGTTATGGTAGGCCAAGTAACTGTAAGTGAATGCTGCACTACACTGCAAAGTGACACGGCTACATGACAGTTGAAAATTCCTGGCAGATTAAAACTGTGTGCTGGACCGAGACTCGAACTCGGGACCTTTGCCTTTCGCGGGCAAGTGCTCTACCATCTGAGATACCCAAGCACGACTCACACACCGTCCTCACAGTTTTACATCTGCCAGTACCTCGTCTCCTACCTTCCAAACTTCACAGAAGCTCTCCTGTGAACCTTGCAGAACTAGCACACCTGGAAGAAAGGATATTGCAGAGATATGGCGTAGCCACAGCTTGTCGGATGTTTCCAGAATGAGATTTTCATTCTGCAGGTGAGAGTGCACTGTTATGAAACTTCCTTCCAGATTAAAACTGTGTGCCAGACTGAGACTCGAACTTGGAACCTTTGCCTTTTGCAGGCAAGTGCTCATTCTGGATACATGACGATTGTTTTTCAATATACTCACCTAGTCTGTGGAAGCAATGGTCAGAACGTTCTACCAATCATTCAATTCCTCGATGAGAACAGCCCACCTTTTGGTCACAGTGCCATACAAAAACTACTGTGTGAGTGGCTTCACTGTTGGAAAACCCCCTCTCCCCACTTAATACGCTCTTTCAGCTTGTCGAAAAGATGGAAATCACATGGTGCAAGATCTGGACTTCTTTATCAGCTTCACCCATGTATGGTACAGCCTTGCGCAAATCGTCAGCATCATTTCACCACGGCTGGACCGGCATTCTATTTACCCCCAGAATTTCATAGGGTGTCTGTGTGACATTGTGTCCACAAGAATCATACTGTCCCACACACTCAACTTTGAAGTATGCACACTGTGGTACACCTGTTATCCATACTGCAGCAGAAATGTGGAATCCCAAAACATGTACTCGCTTCTAACAATGTGTCACTCTTATGGCTAAAGTTTTTAGTGTGGGACTACATGTGTCCCTGTGTATTTAGTTCTCCAAGGAAACTTCAAGAGTCTAATTGTTATTTGTCTTACATAGGAGTTAGGGATGATCTCTACATCTGTATCCATACTCTGCAAATCAGTGTGAAGTGCATGGCAAAAGGTATGTCTCATTTTACCAGTTAGTATGGTTTCTTCCGATTCCATTCGTGTATGGAGTGCGGGAAGAATGAATGTTTGAATGAGTCTGTGTGTGTGTGTGTGTGTGTGTGTGTGTGTGTGTGTGTGTGTGTGTGTGTGTGTGTGTGTGTGTGTGTGTGTGCTGTAATTATTGTCCTTTGTCCTCAAGATCCCTTTTTAAGGGGTTATATACACTCCTGGAAATGGAAAAAAGAACACATTGACACCGGTGTGTCAGACCCACCATACTTGCTCCGGACACTGCGAGAGGGCTGTACAAGCAATGCTCACACGCACGGCACAGCGGACACACCAGGAACCGCGGTGTTGGCCATCGAATGGCGCTAGCTGCACCGCCGCCGTGAGTGTCAGCCAGTTTGCCGTGGCATACGGAGCTCCATCGCAGTCTTTAACACTGGTAGCATGCCGCGACAGCGTGGACGTGAACCGTATGTGCAGTTGACGGACTTTGAGCGAGTGCGTATAGTGGGCATGCGGGAGGCCGGGTGGACGTACCGCCGAATTGCTCAACACGTGGGGCGTGAGGTCTCCACAGTACATCGATGTTGTCGCCAGTGGTCGGCGGAAGGTGCACGTGCCCGTCGACCTGGGACCGGACCGCAGCGACTCACGGATGCACGCCAAGACCGTAGGATCCTACGCAGTGCCGTAGGGGACCGCACCGCCACTTCCCAGCAAATTAGGGACACTGTTGCTCCTGGGGTATCGGCGAGGACCATTCGCAACCGTCTCCATGAAGCTGGGCTACGGTCCCGCACACCGTTAGGCCGTCTTCCGCTCACGCCCCAACATCGTGCAGCCCGCCTCCAGTGGTGTCGCGACAGGCGTGAATGGAGGGACGAATGGAGACATGTCGTCTTCAGCGATGAGAGTCGCTTTTGCCTTGGTTTAAATGATGGTCGTATGCGTGTTTGGCGCCATGCAGGTGAGCGCCACAATCAGGACTGCATACGACCGAGGCACACAGGGCCAACACCCGGCATCATGGTGTGGGGAGCGATCTCCTACACTGGCCGTACACCACTGGTGATCGTCGAGGGGACACTGAATAGTGCACGGTACATCCAAACCGTCATCGAACCCATCGTTCTACCATTCCTAGACCGGCAAGGGAACTTGCTGTTCCAACAGGACAATGCACGTCCGCATGTATCCCGTGCCACCCAACGTGCTCTAGAAGGTGTAAGTCAACTACCCTGGCCAGCAAGATCTCCGGATCTGTCCCCCATTGAGCATGTTTGGGACTGGATGAAGCGTCGTCTCACGCGGTCTGCACGTCCAGCACGAACGCTGGTCCAACTGAGGCGCCAGGTGGAAATGGCATGGCAAGCCGTTCCACAGGACTACATCCAGCATCTCTACGATCGTCTCCATGGGAGAATAGCAGCCTGCATTGCTGCGAAAGGTGGATATACACTGTACTAGTGCCGACGTTGTGCATGCTCTGTTGCCTGTGTCTATGTGCCTGTGGTTCTGTCAGTGTGATCATGTGATGTATCTGACCCCAGGAATGTGTCAATAAAGTTTCCCCTTCCTGGGACAATGAATTCACGTTCTTATTTCAATTTCCAGGAGTGTATTTGTAGAATCATCATTTAAAGCCAGTTCAATAAAATTTGCTTGTTGACTGTCTCAGGATAGTTAACATCCGTCTTCAAAATTCTTATCAGTTCAGTTTCTTCAGCATCTCTGTAAATCCCACAGGTTAAACAAACCTGTGACCATTCTTGCTGCCCTTCTCAGTATACTGTCAATATCCCGTGTTAGCCCTATTTGGTACAGATCTCACACATGTGAGCAATATTCTAGAATGGGTCACAAAAGTTATTTGTAAGCAATCTGCTTTATAGACGGATTGCACTTCCCCTGTATTCTACCAATAAAGCAAAGTCTGACACCTGCTTTACCCACAACTCATTTCATATTCCTACAAGGTGCTACACCCAGATATTGTATGAGTTGGCCAATTCCAACTGTGACTCATTGACATTTTAGTCATGGGATCCTACATTTTTTCATTTTGTGTAGTGCACACAGTTTTCCATTTCTGAACATTAAAATCAAGTTCCTGATGTTTGCACCAGTTTCAACTCTTACCTAGATCTGACTGAATATTTATGCAGCCTCTTTCAGACAATACGTCATTCCAGATAACTGTGCCATCTGCAAACAGTCTGAGGTTACTGTTGATATTGTCTACAAGGTCATCAATATACAACATGAACAACAAGGGTCCCGACACATTTGCCTGAGGCACATTCAAAGTTACTTCTACATTTGACATTGGCTCTCTACCCAAAATAACATGCTGAGTGCTTTCTATCAAAATGTCCTCACCTGTCACAAATCTGCCTAAATGCCTTGATCCTAAGCTTTCAGTATATCAAGTAAGATAAGTACGAGTTGAATTTCGCGTGGCTGATGTTTTCGGAATCCATCCTGATTGACAAGGAGGAGCTTATTCTGTTCAAGACATCTCATTATGTTTTGAGTTCATGATGTTCTCAAAGTTTCTACAACAAATCATTGTCAAGGATCACTTCTGTTACCCTTCTTATAGACGTGCGTGATCTGTGCTTTCTTCCAACCACTGGGTACAATTTTCTGTTAAGGGCTCTGTGATAGATTATTGTTGGAATAGGGGCTAACTCAGCTGCAAATTCAGTATAGAATCAAGTAATAATTCCATAGGGCCGTGGAGCTTTGTTCAGTTTTAATGATTTCAGATGTTCTCAACACCACTGTCACCAGTACTGATTTATCTCATTTGTTCTGTGGTTTGAGGATTCAGTTGGGTCATATTGTCTTGGCTTTCTGTTATAAAGGAGCATTTGAAAATAGAGTTACGCATTTCAGCTTTTGCTTTCCTACCCTCAGTTTCAGTTCCTGTCTCATTCACTGAGGACTGGACATTAACTTTGATTATTTACACATGACCAAAATTTCTTCAGGTTCTATGAAAGATCATGTGACAATATTCTGCTACGGTAGTCATTGAAGGCTTCCCAAATTGCTCTCTTGCCAGCCAAACACATTTCATTCAGCATATGTCTATCTAGTCCTAAGCTCTACTTTACACCTGTTATGCAGTAGTCTCATTCAGTCCATCATGTGTCGACTCATGGCACTAGAGCAATGAAAGGACGTGTGGAAACTATGAACTAGGCACTACATCCATCTAATGCTGTGCTTAAAAAATTGACATTTTTGTGAAACGCTGGAGGAAATAGCATTAAATTCTATCAACTCACAAACTTTTGTTGTGCTTGAATAGGTTTCCAGTAGAAGTTCCCATACCTGTATGGATGCTATATACACATGTTTATGCTGCGTCTTAAGTAAAGGTAACATTTCAAAGGTGAAAGTCATGTCCTTCAAGAACCAATACATGATTCTAAATGCGAGTTAGTATTTTATTTGGTTATGAGAAACTAATGATTTACAAAGTGCATTGCAAATTAATATTTGGTACCTGTTCATGTATTATAACATCGGGGAAAACTTTACACCGGCTTTAGAACAAGATGATAACATACAGAAAAAACGAGAAAGAAAATTAATCCAGAATTAAATGTCTAACAAATGAAACAAATAACTGACTGCAGTTGTTATTGCAAGAATAAATTGTAGTGGAAAGACATATTGTGGAGATAGTATCAACAGACAGCAATATATTCCAGGATGGTCGAAAGTTTGAGAGTTAGACTCATTCATGATTGCGAACTTGTATTTATTTATCAGTTGCTTTTACTACATGTGACCTGCACTCTAGAAGATAAAACCATCCATGTTTCACTGTAGCTCAAGCAAAGCACTATGGAAGGCTTGGAGGGGGAACAGTGACACAAGCTTAACTGAGAACAATAGTGAGTGTGGGGAAGGGAGTGGTGAGTGGGCAGCAATTTCAGTCTTGCAACCAACCATGGGGATATATACTGTGTTCTTGAGCTTTTTATAAACATCTACCATTTGTAAACTGCAGTTTGCTCGACTCCATTTGTACTCTGAATTTAACTGACTATGAAACTGGTCAAATACTGAACAATAGCTTATATTTCTGCAAGAGCTACTAAAAGTCTAGACTGGGGCCAGTGACGTACTTATGTGTTTGTTCCAGCAACATTGTTGACGCTCTCCATGAACTTTGATTTAAATTATAGGGAGGGAGAGGGAGGGTGTCAGCTGCTGGATACATGAGTTTCACAGGTGCCCTAGGGTGATGACGACAACAACAGTGATTAAAAATAATGATATCAAACACAACAGGCTAAACAAAAGAGGCAGTGAAGATAAAAATTAATGCAAACAATTTTTTTGTTTACTTTATTTCTCCATATATTAGCAAAACATAAACAACCAATAATGGCCTAAGTTTAGAATAGGTGTTACGGTAACTTTCTAGGCAGATACCTTGTTTTAACAAAAATTTGTAATTATGGTTAGTCAGAATACGTTAAAAAGGAGCCTCTTAAAAATAGGATGTCATCTTTTTCTATCTGGAATCGTCTTATGCATCTACATCTACATCTACATGCAAATTACATTGGCAGAGGGTTCATCGAACTTAAGAAAATGTAGTTTTGTAAGCATCCAAAAATTCTCAAAAATAACCTATTTCTCACATAATTACACAATGAAATTAGAGAACCATTATTTTGAATGAGAATAGGCCTACTGTTCTCGGAAGTTTTAAAAGAGCAAGTTTAAAGCTACAATTGACAAGACACTAACAGTACGAGTTATTGTGGCACTCGCAAATATTTGAAATTTCCTAATTCAATCAAGTGTTGATACAACCAATGATAGATGATGCAGAAGCAATCTGAATCTAGAATTTCAAATCAGCACACAGTTCTTACAAAAGTGGTCTCACACAAAAGAAAATTCCAAAGTTGACTTTTACTTTTAAATAAACATACAGATTGCATGGATTTTTTACTTAGCTGTTTGTGTGCCAACTTCTACACTGGTAAGCAGTCAGAATTGTAAAATTTGTAACTTCAACCAAGCTAAATGAATGATGATGGCTAATGGTAATTTACTGTGGTTTTTGTAACACTTGGTGTGATAACCAAAAGTAGACACCTATGGCGGGAGGAGAATGAATTCAGTGGAGAGAAATGGGAATGGATGAATACAGAGTAAGATAATTGGCTGGAAGAAATTAGTGATAGAGATGGAAACAGGGGAGCAAAGACAGCAAGAAGAGGCGGGAGATGTTAAGATAATGTCTGTTGATGAAGGGGTGGAAAACATCTAAGTGTAAAAAAAAGTGAAAATGAGAACAATATCAAGACCTAAGACCCAGAAGTGGAAGAAAACAACAAAAATGACTGGTGGAGGAGAGGGAACTGGGTAAAATTGAGAGAACCAGATAGAAATAGATTGTCAAAAGTTTAGTTGTCATGGGATTGATCTGCTATTTATGCTGTTGAACGAATTGACCCAGTAGACAGTGGTATATGAGCAGAAAATATCTGAAATTGAAAACATTAATGACCAGTTGTTGACAATATGAGTTGTTTTACATGATGTTCTATCTTTTATTGAGTAGATGACTGTACTGAAGTAGAGGATGCATAATAGTAATTTTGCTAGTCAAATGTTAGCAAGAAAAGCATATTACATACAGTGACAGAATTCGCTGTTGTATCTTGGGTGACAGATATATAATTTTGAATACTCTCTTTTTCTCCCGGGAATAATGGAAAACTCGCTAAATGCCCTTGGAGAATATGGCTAAGTACAAAAGTTTACTGACATATGAGAACAAAATTCTGTCAATTTGATATTGTTAACCTTTCACTTCAACATTTGCTGATTCTACTACCGCACAAATGAAGAGTTGTTGGTCAAATGATCTGATCATTCTGTTCAGCCATAGTGTCTTGTACATCTGATCTCCCCATCTTCAATAATTATCCGTCTGCATTGAGGAAAACTGAACATACAGATACAGATTGAACTGTGAGTGCACTAAGGAAATGGCCATTAGTGTGAGATGTCGTCCTTGAGGTTTTAACCTGATTACTGATAAGAATGATAGTTCTGATAACAATGAGAAGAATCTAGTGAACTGAATCCATGAAGTGAGTGCTATGTGAGAGTCGGTCTCCACCTTTGACTGTACAAAATGTGAAATTACAATCCATTCTGGGCTTCAGATTCAGAAAGGTGATGTCAGCAGTATACACAGTCACCTGTCAGAAGCCTGACTAATCGCCTTTTGCAGCACCAACCGTTGCAAGATGTGCAGGAGCAGAGTGTCTGTGAGGTTTTGCAAGGTATCGACTGGGATGTGCAGCCATACTCCAGTACTATGGCCAGCTGCTCTAGGTTTCTTGGTTGAGGATCCATGGCACATTCAGCCTGACTGCGGGGTCCCACAGGTTCTCATTTGGGTTTAAATCCAGGGAGTTTGGTGACCAGGGAATATGGAAAACCCATCCTAGTGCTCATCAAACCATACATATACACTGCGACTGTGTGACAAATTGCATTGTTGCTAGTAGATACCATCATGCTGAGGAGAAACAGACCATGTGTAGGGGTGGACATGATCCACAAGGATAGATGCATACGTGTATTGTTCCATTCCATTGTGCCTCCAAAATTACAAGATCACCCAGGGGATACCCCAGACCATAACACTCCCCCTCCCACCCCCACCCCATCCCATCGCCTCTTCCTCAGACCCTTCCAACAATTGTTGCAGGATGTTTGCTTTCAGATGTTTCAAACTGCATATGCCAATGGTCATCTCTCTGATGAAGCATAAAACATAATTCACCTGAAAAGGTCACCTGTCGTCACTCAGTGGACGTCCAGTTGCAGTATTGGTGCGCAAATTCCAGCCTTTGCTGCTAATGAATAGCAGTAACTGTGGATGCATGAACCAACTGCCAGCTGTGGTGGCCCATACACAGCAATGTTCACTGAACAGTTATTGAGAAGACACTGTTGATAGCCCTCTTAGTTCATCTGGGTGGTTAGTTTCTCAACAATTGCACGTCTGTTTGCCTGTTTTGGATAGCGCCATTTTGCCGTGCATGATATTCTTTAACCAAAGCAGACGCAGAAAGTTTACTAACTTAGCTGTTTCGGAAGTGCTTGCATCCTTCGCCCGAAAGCCAGTGATAATTCCCTTTTGAATGTCAGATAAATTGCCCCATTTCCACATTACGACGACGACTGTTTTCTGACACACTTTATACGCCCTCCACTGCTACCGCTGTCATCTGTGAGCTGTTATTGCATGTTGATGCTAAACACAGGTGGTGGTCACATTAATATGGCTGGACCACATATCTTTCATAATGTTGTCAGATGTTTGTGGCAAGTTTGACTGTTGTAAGTGCTTGCAAGTTTGTCATGAGATTGAAGATGAATCTCTTATGATATTTATTTTTGTTGCAGGAACAGACAAATGAATTGGAAAAGCAAAGAGCTTGTATAGATGAACACAATAAACAATTTTATGATTTCAAGAAGACCAAAGATCAGTATCAGAGTAAAAGAAAGTATGTATCTTGAATTTTGTTAATAGAATATACTGTTCTAAATACAGAATTTTTCTATTCTCATTTATTGTGTGATGTTAAACTAGAAATTTTCAGGGAATTATTCATTAAATGAGAACGATTTCTTCAAGAATAAAGTAAACCCAGTTAAGAACACGCAGAGGTAGTTCTGTATTAGATAGGGTCTCTTCTTGTAAGGTAAAGTGGGAAGGGATTCCATTTTGCAGATTCGGGAAAGTATGCTGCATAGCCTCCCTAAAGTTCCACACATAAATTTCCCTCATCATTAGTACAAAAGTCACACTTCTTTCCTGGTGTTTATTCCATTAGATGGGGTCCACTGTTTTCATGATTTGGAATGCTTATTGGTCATCTGGTAGAGCAGAATGAAAACTAATCTCCCTGTAAATTATACAGTGGCTTTTTGTCTGAATTTTCATGGCCAAACGAAGAATGGGAAATTGACAGAGTCTCAGATTGACCAGTGTGAGGTCTAGTTTTGCAGAATAGGGTTTATTTGCTTTAAAATAATCAGAATAGTTCAGAAAAACTTAATTAGTGATTTTAGAGGAAACATGTTGTGAACAGTTGCTGCTGGCTATGTAAATGAAGTGTCAAAAAGTTCCTCTCTTTAAGGCATAGGTATTTTCATAATTTCAGGTGCATTGGTGTGGTATTTTATTTTTAAAATGGTTTCCTTCATATCAAGTACTAAATTTAGGACATATCAAGACCAGCAGACAGTAAGAGGACAAATGAAGTGTCAAAAAATTTGTCTTTTCAGGGCCTGGCTATTTTGATCATAAAAAGTTTAATTGATGTGGTATTTAACTGTCATAGGGTGTATATGACCTGGGACAACCGGGAGATCGAGAAAAACCCGGGAATGTTTTCACCCGAGAGAAAACCAGGATAAACCCTTGAATTTTTTAAAATTCTGGGATTTTTTTTTATTTTTATTTTTTTTTTTTAAGCTTTCAGTTAAATTTTTGTAATTTTGACTAGTAAGAAACAATACTCTAATAAAGTAAATTATGTATCCCACTACTGCAGAATAGAACATGAACGAGAGGAGGGGGGCGGGGCAGACGAAAATAAAACTTAAGTTACAAAGGAAATGGCCATATACAACAACAAAACACAGTGCTCATACAGGTGTATGCCAACAGCAAAATGTGTCAAAGGCCTTAGGAAGACTGTGCAATGCTTCATAACAACAAATTGCCTCCGATGAGCTTGACGTCACAACTGTTTGCTTTAGATTCATTTGAGCAGTTGCGGGTGGGCTCATGCGCATGCACAGTTGAGTCACGCATGTGTAGTACCTTCTGCTGCTTCTGGCTACAAAAGTGTGGCTGTTATCTGTATAAGCAGCAGCAGCAAGATGCTACCCGGAAAAATTTTACTGGCCCATGCAAGCTGCCAGATTCACTAGGGCAAATCAGGGTATCTACCCCAGGCGGCAATTTCAGGGAATGGGAGGGGGACCACCAAATTCATATTCTTGAGGAAAAAAAACCTTGCTTCACAAAGTGCCTAGGTCCAGCACACATTGCTCTATCGATTATTTATATGATTTTGAAACCCATCTCTGTTGGATTTTGAACATATTCTAAGTTTATTTCTGAATGAATCATGAGTTGATTTTTGAAAGCGTGCATAGTTTACGTCATGTCTCTGCCAGCAGAATCCCCGCTGCATCTAGAAATAAACTTTCCTGCAGACAGAAGGGGACAGGGCTATATGAGCTGAGCGGAATAAAGCCGAACGGGTGAATGGCAATAGCTGTTTTCTATGTGATTGACTGGGTTTGCGAATGATCAGCATTGTTATAATTGCCAGTGAAATCCGTAGATTCAGACTACCAGAATGGAAATAAATGAGTAACAGGAATAATAGGTAAGAAAGATTACATATTATCTTCTTGATGTATCCAAGAAAATGAAATTTGATAGAAAATTTTTGGCCAGACCACTTCACTAGTAAAGACCAGTTGTACTGTGCCCGGTAGCAGCTGCCTGAGTTCTATTCTGCGACTAGCACAGCAAACACGTTGTATGAACACGTAATAACGCCTACCAGAGAATAAATGAGGGATAATTAAAATGTTGATTGTGGCAGAGTTAGTGAAGATTACTGGAGAATAAGTTACAGTATTAGTGATGACAAAATTGTTAGAATGAGGAAGGAGAAGAAGTGGGGACATAACACAAATTATGGAAGAATAAGACGATTCCAAATTTATATAAAAATTTCGTACTACTACTTTTTGATCTCATGCTTGAGAACCTGGGGCGTATGAATTAAATGTGAAACTATTTCCTAACATAAAGCTTTTTGATTGTAGTAGGCGTAATAGGCATTTGATATTGCTGGTACTTCGTGAATTACATTCTGTCGTGTTATAAAAATGATCATTTGTACCAAAACAGTCTTGTTTATTTGGTGTGTGTTACAATTGCTGCAATATTAGACAAGCTTATTTTGTTTTATCTAACAGACAGTGACAAAATAATCGTAATCAGATTGAGAAACCACACAAGTCTTGGGTACTGTTTGTATTAACAGCTTCTTCAGTATTAGACAAAGACATTTCATTTTTTCGTGTAGCAAAACATTTGATTAACTTTGATGAGGTAATAGATTCTTTCCCTGAAAGGAAAGCACGCAATGTAAAGCTTTAGCAAGGTTAGCTAGAGAAAAATGCTAGGACTTATGGATTGAACAAATATGTAGTGTCTTGCTTGTCTTTTCTACTGGTTTCATGTATCCTGTATTTAATTTTATGTCACTCAAAACAGAAAGTTATTAGCAATAGGCAATAAATAATGCAGATTTTCTGAAGAGTTCTTGTTCTCCTGGTTACAAATTGTCCCATCAAATATTAATTGCAAGGTGTTTTGTTTTGTTTTGTTTTTTCTTATGCACAGAGTAGTCTCCATGTGACCCACATTTATGTTTAGTCGTTTTGCTGTCTCCTCTTCATTTATTGCTCTCACATCAAATGAAAACAAAATGGATTACTGTGGCCGGGAGCTATCAAATGAATTAAAATACATTGACATGAGTACGAAAGGCTAAAAAATGTTATTGGTTTCAAATTTTATTTTATTTTATTTCCACCTTTCTGACAGTCAAGCATTAATCACCTTGCAGAAAAATGAAGTTATTTTTGTTGATTTGCTAAAGAAATTTATCATTTGTTAATCTTTTCCACTTAGGCAGTCAATTTATTTGAAACGAAATGTTTAATTCCACACTATTGGCTAGTTTCAATTGTTCACTGCATTTCAAAAGTGCACATTTTCATCTTCTAGCACGTATGGCATTATGCCATAATGAAGAACCAAACATGAGATAATACAGTACTGGTACTCCAAGAAAATTTACATCCCAATCTGGACATACGAATGTGCACCTTATTTCAAATTATGCATTTTAGTATGGTTCACGAAATTCTGATGCTCTTGGAGTATCCTCCGATGTCTTTCTTCTTTTATGACATAATGTAAGATCTTTTAATGCATTACACCTACGAACATATGTGCTTCCTGCATCATAGTAGCTGTGCAAGCGCGGTGACACCTGTTACCTGACGCTCTGGCAAATACTGAAATGAACCTATTTCTAACAGGTCACGGGAAAATATTAAGAATGGTTGTTTGAAAAGCGTTACTTTCAGAGTAAATTTCCTTTTGTGTAAGATGAACTATGTGCGAGAATGTACGATAAATTTTTTAAATCACAGAGCGTTTGACTTTCATTTAAAAATCAAGTCTTTAAGGACAAACATTTAGGAAAATTTTGAGCCCAGAAGATCAGACATTTATGTCTTTATTAAAAATTTTACTAGAACATTTGTGTGATATATCTTATTTAAAGTGTCACACACGCAAAAAAGATCAACATTATATGTGAAAACTTAGCTTCTCTTGCAGCTTTTTAATCTTCGAGACCACTATTGTGTATGAAAGGTTTGCTTTTCTTGTAGTAATACTGTGTATATTAATTTAAATCATTAACTTTTCCTGTTTGTGTATATGCGCTACTTAACAGTGATATTGCTATTGGCTGACTACATCACGAGTCCTATGCTCGAATATCTGCTGTCATCGGCTGGCGAGATCACATGACATGAGCTATGACTGGCTACTAAAGCGCATTGCAATCTTAATTCAGTCAATCGGAAAGTAACATGCAGCGTTTGGTGGAATTTAAATTTACACTTTTTTTTCTGAGTTTGGTTTTCTAAAGGGCCGGGAAGTTCTACGCGATTGTATAAAACCAGAACCATTCAAAGGATTGATAAGTTTACAGTTCCGAGGAAAAGTATATTAACACTTAACACAGAAAAGGTGTATTTTCACCCGAGAGAAAGTGTAATTTTAACCGGGAAAAATCTTGGAAATTCCTCCTCCCCCTTTCTTGTCCACGCATGCATCCTGTGTCAGAATGGTGTCTTTCAAATCAGATACTGAGGTGTCAATAAGATAATGCTTTCAGAACAAAGCCTAAAAAAAATGGAAAAAAGATCTATCATTATTTTGCGATGTGGTGAGTATAAGCGCAAGAAATAAAATATATTAGAGAGACATTTTGAGTTCATTTGAGTGATGCTAGAAATCTAGTACAGGAAATGAAATGTGTCAAATTTTTCTCTAATGTGTTTTATTTCTTACTATTTGACAAATCATTTCACAACACGTTTTACAGATTTTTTAAAAACTTTTTAAATTTCGTTTTTAACTCTTGAGCCCAGATGTCCTTTGTCGCCAGTCTTCAGTTAACTGAAGGAACGGGAGCCAAATGTGCAAGCTGTCTGTCAGTTGTTTGAACTTAGTTCTGTGTGTTATTGCACTTTAACTATTTGCATATCAAATCATTTGAGACAGAGTTGGGGGTCCAGCCCAGTATGTGTTTTTGTTGTGGAAAATGCTTAAAACCCACAGTCATGCTGGTTGGTGCGCCAGACCTGTGGTTGTTAATCCACTACTCAGTTCTGATCTGGCTCTGGCTTACAACCCCCTTCCCCACTATCTCACAAGATAGCACACTGCACATTAAGCTATATGAACAGGTTATTAATACAAAATATCAGATACATCGAAATAAATGCATATTTTTATTAGAATATCCACTTTTGAGAATTTCATCACCTCTAAACTATAACTGTGAAATCGTTGGGAAGTTCTCATTTTGTAATGACATAAAATTTCAAACTTTCAAAAATGTTGTCCAATATCTGTGGCAGGAAAACAACTGAATGTCTCAGAGCCATTTATCTTCCACAAATATGATCACTGTAGTATGTAGTGTTTCCTTTCCTCGGGGTTCTGCCGTGAAAATACAAAATCTCATTGGGTTTTGAATTTTGATGGAATAAGTTGCGGATAAGGCGGACTTCGTATTCTTGATTGAGATAGTGCTGTAATTTGACCGTGCATGGCGGGGCAGACCGTGTCGGCAACACTACAAAGAGCGACTGTACGGAAATAGCATCAGAAACTAGTTGAAATTTACCTTATAATCTTGTTAGAAACGCAGTACTAATTACAATATAGTCTTCATGGATGTTGTCCTCCTAATTTCTCTTGTAGGACGACCTGTCTTTCACTTTTCTCCGTCTGTTGAAAACTTCTTGAAGTTGTCACTGTCATGATCAGTTTACAAATTTGTCATGATCAGTTTACAAATTTGGCGATAACCACCTCGAATCACTATTGAAACAACCTCGCTTTGTAATATAATTTTAATTTCCACCCAAAAAGCACATTCAACACATTGCCAAAAAATACACGTCTCTCGTATGAAGACCATTACACCAACAACCTGAAAACAGCTTTCGCATCCCATAACTACCCTCCCGACCTGGTACAGAAGCAAATAACCAGAGCCACTTCCTCATCTCCTCAAACCCGGAACCTCCCACAGAAGAACCCCAAAAGTGCCCCACTTGTGACAGGATACTTTCCGGGACTGGATCAGATTCTGAATGTGGCTCTCCAGCAGGGATACAACTTCCTCAAATCCTGCCCTGAAATTAGATCCATCCTTCATGAAATCCTCCCCACTCCACCTAGAGTGTCTTTCTGCCGTCCACCTAACCTTCGTAACCTCTTAGTTCATCCCTATGAAATCCCCAAACCACCTTCCCTACCCTCTGGCTCCTACCCTTGTAACCGCCCCCAGTGTAAAACTTGTCCCATGCACCCTCCCACCACCACCTACTCCAGTCCTGTAACCCGGAAGGTGTACACGATCAAAGGCAGAGCCACGTGTGAAAGCACCCACGTGATTTACCAACTGACCTGCCTACACTGTGAAGCTTTCTATGTGGGAATGACCAGCAACAAACTGTCCATTCGCATGAATGGACACAGGCAGACAGTGTTTGTTGGTAATGAGGATCACCCTGTGGCTAAACATGCCTTGGTGCACAGCCAGCACATCTTGGCACAGTGTTACACCATCCGGGTTATCTGGATACTTCCCACTAACACCAACCTGTCAGAACCCCGGAGATGGGAACTTGCCCTTCACCATATCCTCTCTTCTCGCTATCCGCCAGGCCTCAATCTCCGCTAATTTCTAATTTCAATTTGCCGCCGCTCATACCTCACCTGTCTTTCAACAACATCTTTGCCTCTGTACTTCCGCCTCGACTGACATCTCTGCCCAAACTCTTTGCCTTTACAAATGTCTGCTTGTGTCTGTGTATATGCGGATGGACATGCGTGTGTGTGCGAGTGTATACCCCCTTTTTCCCCCCTAAGGTAAGTCTTTCCGCTCCCGGGACTGGAATGACTCCTTACCCTCTCCCTTACAACCCACATCCTTTCGTCTTTCCCTCTCCTTCCCTCTTTCCTGATGAGGCAACAGTTTGTTGCGAAAGCTTGAATTTTGTGTGTATGTTTGTGTTCGTTTGTGTGTCTGTCGACCTGCCAGCACTTTCTTTTGGTAAGTCACATCATCTTTGTTTTTAGACACACAAACATACACACAAAAAAATGTGTGTTTGTTTGTGTGTCTATCGACCTGCCAGCGCTTTTGTTTGGTAAGTCTCATCATCTTTCTTTTTAGATATATATATATACAATTTACAAATTTGGCGATAACCACCTCGAATCACTATTGAAAATTAACACGAATTAATAACAGGGCAAACAATATTGTTGTAAATTTCAGGCACGTAACATTACAATTGAAATGAATGAGAATTAGTCCAAATTCATTTTCTGATGCTATTAAGTGATTAAAATTAGATAAAATGCCCAAAATTTGTAATAAATTCACTTGTATCAAATCCAGAGATGTAAGTCCTGTCACCAGGACGCCAATTGTAGTGTTTCCTTGCCTCGGGGTTCTGCTGTGAAAATACAAAATCTGATTCAAAATCTGATTGGGTTTTGAATTTTGATGGAATAAGTTGTGGATAAGGCGGACTTCGTATTATTGATTGAGATAGTGCTGTAATTTGACCGTGCATGGCAGGGCAGACCGTGTCGGCAACACTACAAAAAGCGACTGTACGGAAATAGCATCAGAAACTAGGTGAAATTTACCTTATAATCTTGTTAGAAACGCAGTACTAATTACAATATAGTCTTCATGGCTGTCCTCCTAATTTCTCTTGTAGGACAACCCGTCTTTCACTTTTCTCCGTCTGTTGAAAACTTCTTCAAGTTGTCACAGTCATGATCAGTTTACAAATTTGGCGAAAGCCACCTCGAATCACTATTGAAACAACCTCGCTTTGTAATATAATTTTAATTTCCACCCAAAAGCACATTCAACACAGCGCCAAAAAATACACGCCTTTCGTATGAAGACGAGAGAGAGAGAGAGAGAGTCATCAATTAGTTGTTAAAAACAAACACATACACAAAAGAAAAAAAAAAGATCAAAATTATTTATAAAAATCGGTCGCTGGCGCAGCGCTCTTCCGCGTGTGCGATCATAAATTATATCTTTGTATTGGCGGAGGTGCGGTAGTCAAATACCATTACAAGTAGTTTTCCCTGTGAACAGACATTACACCAGCACCAAAGATGATATATTTGAAGCATCATCCAGAATACTTGTGTTCATTTAAGATTTTGTGTTTATTTAATAGATCCTTTCCAGTCACTGCTGAGTCTTACAGATTTCTGTACTTGATATTCCACCTGCTTACTTTCAAATACTCCAATCTCCCATTACTGACTATCTTTACATCTCCTTCTTTTTCATGGTGGCAGCCTGTGATGTTGACCTGGCTGTTTCACTAGTTCCTGCTTTCTTTCATCGAGATCTTCATTGCCTACCATGTTGACAACGTTCTGTGCGCAGTAACTTCATGGACTTATTCACGCCCTTAAAATCCAATGCGGTAGCCAATTTTATGTGGTAGGTTTGATATACACTTTCCGTAAAGCCCCTTGACAACACTGGGATCACATTTCTGATTCTTGAACATGCTAGCTCCCCGCACATACCAAGGAGTAAACACTCCTTCCTGGAGTTGCAGGGCTCCCAGCAATGGCCATTGTACCATATGACCTGTGCTGTGGCTCGTTGGCACCTGTAGGAGAGCCATTGATCAGAGAAGATGGCTTCAAGACATACGTTTCACACATGAAACGTGTCAGTTTGAACCAATAGAATGGGCATTTTGGCTCTCTCAACAGATGGACCCAGATATTTCAACACAGACAATGATAATCCTCCTGCTTTCCCTGCCCTGGCTACATTATGGGAAGAAGGACAAGCCATAGGACTAGGATCAAAACATATGACTCAATACGTGGTATGTACTAGAACAGATGCTGATACTTTTATGGTGAAAAAACCTTTAGTTTTTATGGGACACATAGAGGACAAATGTGAAGTTGACTCATTGGGAAAATTGCGCAGTGGATCCACTATTGAGTAAGGCCTTCTGTGTTACTCAGTCTTGAGCTCTTCAGGCATGCGAATGACTGGATGACATAGCAGTGACTATTGCCCCATATAAAACTTCGAATTTGGTGCAAACAGTTATGTTCCATAAAGACCTTACACTCTTGGATAGATGAGGAGCTGTGAGGTAATCTTGATTTGCGAGTTGTTTATGTTTTTGATGCGTACAGAAAGTTCCCAGGGGTAACTGAGCAGGTACAGGCTCTTTCGTGTGAGTCTTCGAAGGAAATGTCATCCCAGTAAAAGTTAATGTTATGGTGTACAAGTGTTGAGTGAAACCATATGTCATGCCACCCATGAAGTGTTTCTGTTGTTTTTGTTTTGGTAATATGTCATCCTGCTTGGGATCCCTCTCCCCTGAAACTCTGACATGAGAGGGCCAGCAGCAGCCAAAGGCTGAAGGAGCTGTGGCATGTGGATCTCAAGGCTGCCTGCTCTTCATCCATCCCCATGCTTACAGTGGATAAGCCTTCACAAGAACCTCGGCCACCAAAAGTTGCAAAAGAGAAGAAGAAAATTCAGGAGAAGGCTACTCCAGTGAGTCCGGAAGTGCCAGATTTCCCATTGTCAGATTCTGAACCAATGTTCATTGATGTTGTCCTGTCTGCACTAGTGACAGACAATGGCCCTGGGACATGATCAATCCTCCATGGCCCTTCAGACATAATCAGGACACCCTCAGTGTGATGATCTTATGGGACTGTAATGGATTTTACTGTCACATGCTGGAACTGTAATAAGTAATTTCTGTCTCATAGTGCAGTGTGTACTGCCCTCCAAGAAACTCATTTCACTGATGACCGTTCCCAAATGTTTCATGGTTATCATGCATCCTGTTGTAATCGTACTGTCCCCAGGAGGGCAGCTGGAGGGGTCTGTTAGGTAATTCACATGGATGTAGCCAGTGAGCAATTCCCCTCCATACCTCATTGAGAGCAATACCAGTGTGAGTGCAAATTGCTAGGGTAACTTCCATTTGTAACATTCATATAGCTTCACAAAGGGCACTTACTTCCCTTGAGATGATCACCTTAATCCAGCTGTTCCCTCCCTCCCTCCCCCATTTTCACATACTTGATGATTTCAGTGTGCACCACCCCCTGTTGGGAAGTAACACTTTTTTGTGGTTGGGGCCTTCTAATTGACCAGCTGTTTCTGATCTCGATATGTGCCTCCTCAGTGATTATACTACGGTCCACTTTAGTGTCACTCATGGCACCTTATTGACTGTCAACATTACAGTCTCTTCTTCCAGTCTATTGACTTCAATACATTGGTTGCTCCATGGTGATCTTTATGACAGTGTCCACTTCCCAGTGATCACTTTCTTAATACTATCTGATGAACTAATTACTACTATGGGATCTTCGAAGAGTCAACTGGCAGTTATATACCACTGCTATCATCTTCACTCTCCCTCTGTCAGATTGCATCAACGAGGTTTTGGGAGACATTTCCGACACAGTTACCCTTCCTGTTGGAACTGATATTCCTCTTCTTACATGCATGGTCTGCTGCTGCCAATCCCATGGTGGACAAAGGACATTGCAACAGCTATACAGGACCATCATAGAGGCATGAAACATCTCAAATGGCATCATTTATATGCCATCCCCTTCAGTTTTAAGTGACTCTTTGCTAAGGCTCAGTGCCTAATTAAGTGTAGTAAGAAGGAATGCTCGGAGCACTGCCTCTCCTCCTTGAAGATGTATGCCTCTTCCTGCTATGTATGGATCAAGCTCTGAAGTCTTTTCTGCCAACAAAGATCAACAACTTTCCAGGTTTCCTAGTAACAGTGTGGTTGTTGTACATTTACATTGGTTCTTGCTGAAATCTTTGCGGCAGCTTCAGCATCCTCTTCTTACCTGCCTACCTTTCTAACAAAGAAACGAGAAGTTGAAGACATCCCCCTACATTTCACCACCTGCCTCCAACCCCACCCCCTGCAAAGCTGATTCATGTAATGGATCTAGCTCCAGTTCTTGCCTTGTCACACAGTATGGCCCCAGGCCCAAATTCAATTCATAATCAGCTTATCCAAATCTGATTGTTACTCAGAGCATACTTCATTGTCCCAGTCTTAAGCCGGAGGGGGGGGAGTTTAAAAAATCAAATGGCTCTGAGCACTATGGGACTCAACATCTTAGGTCATCAGTCCCCTAGAACTTAGAACTACTTAAACCCAACTAACGTAAGGACATCACACACACCCATGCCCGAGGCAGGATTCGAACCTGCGACCGTATCGGCCGCGCGGTTCCAGACTGTAGCGCGTAGAACTGCATGGCCACACCGGCCGGCCGGGGGGGAGTCTTATGACACTACCAACCGATTAACCTCACCATCGTGCTCTGCAAACTGCTTGAAAGGATAGTTGCTCACAGATTATGCTGGGTTTTTGAACCTCAGGGCTTTTTGTCTTTGCATTAGTGTGGTCCCAGAGGATATGATCCGCAACAGAACATCTGGTTAGATTAGGAACATCAAGCCAACAGGCTTTTCTAAATAACAGTGCTTCACCGCAGTTTTTCTTTACCTACAGAAGGCATAAAATACTGCGGCTTTTGGGGCTCCATACCAATTTTTATTCATCAGTTTTTATCCCACTGGGTGTTCTGGGTTAGAGTTGGTACTTCACTCAGATCTGTATGAGTCCAAAAGAATGGCATCCCAGCACTTGGACATTGTTTTGCAGTCCTGCTTTTTGCACCTCCTCTTTGATGAAAAGTTGCCTTTGCTACCCCGTATTTGTCACCTGAAAACTAGCTCGTGCAGATGCCTTGGTCTTTTATCAGCTTAACTATGTTTGCCTTAAGGCTTAGCAGTGCCTTAAGCCTTGAAATTGTTAGATCTAGTCCATCATTGTGATGTTTGACTTACCACTGTTGCCTTCCAGACTAGTCCCATTAACAGTCTCATTTCTAAATTGGGGGCCTTCCCTCTTCAATTTTGACAGTATCAACTGTTGTTCACATCACAATCACTATCCAACAGCTTTCTCATCGTCCAACTTATCACATTCTTTTTGCATACGAGGGGCATCAACCCCTGAACACCTGCCCTTTAGTGGCATTATGGTGGGAATGCATCTACACTATTTGTTCTTGCTACATCAGCTCTGCTGGGACCTCTGCCTAATCCTCTTATAATGCTCTCCTAGTATTTTCCTGCATATGCCTGCATGGTTGGTTCCCAGGCCACAAATTAGGATCAATCTATTCAACCATCCAAAAATTTCAGCCACACCCCTTACCTTTCAGTTCTCCAAGGATATCAGGGTGTTACTGTCATTTACATTTTGATGGCTCAAAAACCATGAATAGGGTGGGATAAGCTTTTGCATCTACTACCAGTAAGGAACCACATTCATTGCCAGAAACTTGCAGTGTTTTTATGGTGGAGCTAATAGCATTTTATTGTACACGCCTCCCTTGACAGTGTTTTATTTTGCCATGACTTAATGACCAGTCTCCATCCCATCGTCGCTGTTACCCTTGTCACCCTGTGATACCTGCTGTTAACAACCTTCTGTCTGACATAAGTCGTACTGCCTGCTCTGTTGTCTTTCTCTGGGTCCCAGATAATGTTAGCATCTCAGGGAATGAACTGGTTGACCATTGGGCTAAAGAACAATTATTCACCTCACACTCACTTTTACAATCCCAGGTGGGAGTTTGCAGTTTTTCAAGGCTTCTTCTCACTTACAGGTGGAACAACATATTGTGGAATACTGCACCCTTTAATAAACTCTACTATTAAGGAGACTACTGCTGCATCTCACTCTCCTGTTCCTTCAGGAAGGAATACACATCTTATGTGGACTCTGCATTGGTCATACCAAACCAACCGAGAGTTTTACTGTATACAGCAAGACAGCCTAACATTGTGGTTGCAGAGCCTTACATGCACTGGGTCATATCTTACAAGGGAAGGCGACACCACTGGGATCACAGATTTACTTCAAACCTTGTACACTTTTAGTAGGCCATTAAAACAATACAGTGTGCAAGTAGTAAGATGCCCTTCTCTGGCAATTCCGAGAAAATGCAAGAGAAATTTCACGCTGCTATTACGTAACTGATGTATCTGTGCTTGGTGCTGAATGTTACAGTTTGTGGTAGTCAAGTGGTTATCGTTGGAGCTTCGTAAGATGAACGGGCCCTTAGTGATGGTTCGACTCCCACTCATACTTATTTTTTAATCTATTATTTTTCATCACTGGTCATATTATTTAATTTATATGACATTTGAGAGGTAATATAATTTTAACAAAACCATGTCTATTTGCTTGAAGTTTTAGTGAGTTTCTTGTTACCTGACTACTTACTAAGTTTAATTAAATTGAATTATTAGAACAAACATATTTACGACCATCGACAAGTAAATGAAGAAATGCATAGAGTTTTCCTGAAAATGTGTACCTGTCATGATTCGAGAATCCCTTACATACCCAATCGGGTAAGATAACTGGAACTACTTTGCACCAGGACGCTTCGAGCTGCAGACACAGATCGAGGCCCCATTTGGCAGTTAACCTGCATAACAGTGAGACGTTGCTGATTTAGCAAGAACAAGTAGTGTAGATGCAAATTTTTAAATATCACAGAATTTACACTTGTACTACAAAAATGAAGGTTTGAGCGGGAGTTGAACTGTCTCCTTGTATGTGTTCGTCTTATGAAACTCAAATGATAACCGTATGACCACCATTATCCCTAACATCTGGCACCTGCACACAGATACATCAGGTACAGAATAGGTGCGTAAAACTTCTCTTGAGATTTTCTACTACTTGCACGTTATGTTGTTTGAATGGCCTACTAAAGGTGCACAAAGTGTGAAGTAAATTCATAATCCCAACATCATGGCCTCCCCTTGTTTGTGAAATGCCTCCTCCTTCTGGTCCTCCATACTAGACACGCTCTTACGAATTCTTTGCCTCTAGTATTGGCAGAAGAATCAAGGACAATGAAATGGTCCTCTGTTTTCTCTGTGAAAGTGGTTTGTACTCTCAGATATAAGGTTTAAAACTTCTTCCAGGATGGGGCAGTTGAAATTGGAGTGTCTTCAGTTGCATGCTGGTTCTCTGAGACCCTTGACCTTATCTCCTTTGGCAACTGCCTCTTTCATCCCTCTTTTACTCTTTTTAATTGCTTTTAGATGCAATTTGCCTCTTTTTCTTCTGCAATCTACTTTCTAGTTTAGGAATAGCACTCTGTCAGATAGTGTATGCTGGTTTAATGCTTTAGTTATTATAATGGATCAGGGGTGGACAGCTTCCATCACAAGCAGAGCCCCAGGGACACCCAACTGTTGCATCATGTGTTGTTGTCCAACTGACTTCCATCATATTTTTAACCTTCTCACCTTTACTGTTCTTATGTGACAAGAAGGTTTTCTTTCCTCTGTAACTGTATTTGCCCTTAAGGGGGTTGGCGAGGATTGGATGCCGGTCGGCTTTCTTCTGCTGTGGAGGAGCCCTGGGAGACCCCTTCATCTGGCCTGACCTATGTACCAGCCCGATCCATATACATCTCCATCATTTGTTTGTGAGCTCTGGCATCAGTATCGCTTTCAGTGCCTTGTTTTATCACATTAACTCCAGATGGAGTACCCCTGGTCCAAAGGACGGATGACCTCACTTTTAAGTCCTTTAACCCCAAAGCAGTCAACCACTACCACATCCAAATGAAATATCATAACTTTCTTAATTCTGAGTTTATATTTTCATTCACAGGGCATAAAATATCTGATTTTTCTTGGCAGTAAAAAAATGGTTTTAATTCACTGCTTGTTTGTGTTTTGTCCTATTTTATTGTGTATTACTTCATAGAATAGAAATAATACCTTGTTTTAAATCTGTGTATTTATTACATCACATTGAAATTGTGTATGCTTAAACAGACCAACACCAGCTTCACGGTCTCTAACTTTGTAATGATGTCACTCAGGTGTAGGTATCAGTGAAGTCGGCAGTGTTTTATCGTGATAAAATCGAAGATAAATGATGCAGGTGTTAATGGTGTGTGTGGAATGGTTTATTTCTTATCAGTGAATATCTTTATCTGATAATATTTTGGCTGTATGTACAATTATATTCAGCAAGGCCATGTTTTGGGTAATGTGATGCCCATTGGGTTACCGACCAGTGAAGGTCAGTTTATTCACTTTGAGGAGTCAAGCTAAAGTTGAGGAAAATGAAAGCTGCTGTATATTGAAATCTGAACAGGATTTAGATTTTCCACAAATATAATTTTACTTTTCTAAAACAGTAGTCTCAAATTTGCCAGTGGAATATTGGCAGTATAGTGTTATTCAGATGTACTCTTTGTAATAATACACTTTCTGATTTTTAGTGAATTATGGAGGAAAGAAAATGCATTGCAGCAGACACTGACGTCCCTAAAAGAGGATCTAGCAAAAGCTGATCAGTCCCTTCGTTCCATGGCTGGGAAGGTAAACAGATTTTCCATTGTAATTCCCTGTGCATATCTACTTAGCTATTTGCTTGTGCACATATGTCAACATATGAATTTGAGACATTACATGTAGGATTGCAACAAATGGGACACAGTAATACATATGATTGTGAGCAAAGTAACCATATGTTAAAC
This sequence comes from Schistocerca cancellata, assembly GCF_023864275.1. NCBI lineage: Eukaryota > Metazoa > Arthropoda > Insecta > Orthoptera > Acrididae > Schistocerca > Schistocerca cancellata. Next base: position 516,650,626 of record NC_064626.1, read on the forward strand.
TTTGATATTCATGAAGTTTCATTCTTGAGCAGGATTAACTGAAAAAACACCTGAAATTGTCCATATTTATTATATAATCTTGAATAAGTAAAATAGTAATTATCTGAAATTAATTATGTTTTTAAGCATTTCACTATTTAACAGGTTTTTTTCATTCCTCTTTAAAATTTAACTTCTGACCAGTAATTTAATAAGTTCGCAGTCAGTTACTGAATCTTCCATAGAACATTTCGTATCAAGTAGGTGTAGTATTCAGTGTATTCTGTTCATAAAATAAACTAATTTCATTACTGCTGAATGTATTCATTATGTGCAATCTATTGTTGCTGTAGTCTGTATTTCTATTTCCTCCAAGCATCAGCATCATATATGAGAAAAACATGCAAAAAAGTTAATAGTAGCTAGGTCTATAATCTTTATCCTTTTCAGATAATTATTACATAAATAATGTATATTGATTTTTAGATGTCATGTTTGTTTAATACTAAGCTATATGATATAAGGTACAGCGCTATGCAGTAATTTAATTTTGGATGTGTACATTGTTCCAGCCAATTTTAAATGGACGGGACAGTGTCAGAAAAGTCTTGGAAACATTCAGAGAACGTGGTGGCAGCTTTGCAGAAATAGCTAACTGTTATTATGGGCCTGTCATTGAAAATTTTGATTGTGAAAAGAGTATTTATACTGCTGTAGAAGTGACAGCAGGTAACAGGTAAATATATGCAATTTTCCTCTCAGCAACATATTTTAATACTCATTCTAAGTGCTAAAGACTAGTCTAGTATTCAAATGCAGCGAGATCTTCAGCCTACAGAACACAGAGGAATGGAAGAATTCATGATAGCAACATGCCTGTAAATTTCAAACTTTGTGGCCTTAAAGCCAACAGGAAATACAAATATCCCTCACCATTGTCTCACTTTACACATGTGAAGAGGGCTTTCATTGCAGTCATAATACTGCACATATTGCCTTCATTTTCTTATATGAAAAGATGTATCTTGTTTGATAAATACTCGTAGATTTGAAAGTTATCAAGGTAGTTTTAATATAAGCCACAAGGACATCAGCTAGGAGAGAAGTGGGGAAGTGCAATGGAAAAGGAACTAAAGAAGGTTGCAGATGAGTTTTTTTCTGCAGTGTTACTTCTGCAGGAGAACATTAAAACACCAAGATGTGAACAAATATGTAGAACAGTTCTACATTTTGAACAATGGAAAATCCGGGATGCAATGTAACAATATTATGAAGAGGATACCTGTTACAATATAGCGAAGATGCTGTGTCGCAGGTAGCCACAACAAAAAGACTGTCACAAAATAAGATTTCGGCCAACAAGGCTTTTGTCAATCACACACACACACACACACACACACGCACGCACACATGCAAAAACAACTCCCACACACATGACCACAGTCTCTGGCAGCTGAAACCACACTACAAGGAGCAGTGAATGATGGGAAAGGCATCTAGATGCGGTATGGTGGAGGTAGAGGCGATGACAGGGTAGGATGAGGCACAGTGAAGTGCTGCTGGGAAGCGTCCAGGGACAAGGTGGAGAGAGAGTAGGACCGACTCATGGGGATAATATATTAGACCTTTTGGTGACATACAGACCCGAACTGTTTGAAACAGTTAACGCAGAACAGGGAATCAGTGATTATAAAGCGGTTACAGCATCGGTGATTTCAGCTGTGAATAGAAATATTAAAAAAGGTAGAAAGATTTTTCTGTTTAGCAAAAGTGACATAAAGCAGATTTCAGAGTACTTGATGGCTCAACACAAAAGTTTTATCTCTAGTACAGATAGTGTTGAGAATCAGTGGACAAAGTTCAAAACCATCGTACAATATGCATTAGATGAGTATGTGCCAAGCAAGATTGTAAGAGATGGAAAAGAGCCACCGTGGTACAACAACTGAGTTAGGAAACTGCTGTGGAAGCAAAGGGAACTTCACAGCCTTGCAGACAAACAAAAATTACATAAATTACATGAAGCAAAATGTAGTGTGAGGGGGGCTATGCGAAAGGCGTTCAACAAATTCGAAAGTAAAGTTCTGTGTACTGACTTCGCAGAAAATCCTAAGAAATTTTGCTCTTACGTCAAAGCGGTTGTTGTTGTTGTGGTCTTCAGTCCTGAGACTGGTTTGATGCAGCTCTCCATGCTACTCTATTCTGTGCAAGCTTCTTCATCTCCCAGTACCTACTGCAACCTACATCCTTCTGAATCTGCTTAGTGTATTCAGCTCTTGGTCTCCCCCTACGATTTTTACCCTCCACGCTGCCCTCCAATACTAAATTGGCGATCCCTTGATGCCTCAGAATGTGTCCTACCAACTGATCCCTTCTTCTGGTCAAGTTGTGCCACAAACTTCTCTTCTCCCCAATCCTATTCAATACTTCCTCATTAGTTATGTGATCTACCCATCTAATCTTCAGGATTCTTCTGTAGCACCACATTTCGAAAGCTTCTATTCTCTTCTTGTCCAAACTATTTACCGTCCATGTTTCACTTCCATACATGGCTACACTCCATACAAATACTTTCAGAAATAACTTCCTGACACTTAAATCTATACTTGATTTTAACAAATTTCTCTTCTTCAGAAACGCTTTCCTTGCCATTGCCAGTCTACAACATCTTATACCCCTCCTTTCAAGACACTGTCCATTCCGTTCAACTGCTCTTCCAATTGCTTTGCTGTCTCTGACAGAATTACAATGTCATCGGCGAACCTCAAAGTTTTTATTTCTTCTCCATGGATTTTAATACCTTCTTCAAATTTTTCTTTTGTTTCCTTTACTGCTTGCTCAATATACAGATTGAATAACATCGGGGAGAGGCTACAACCCTGTCTTACTCCCTTCCCAACCACTGCTTCCCTTTCATGCTCCTCGACTCTTATAACTGCCATCTGGTTTCTGTACAAATTATAAATAGCCTTTCGCTCCCAGTATTTTACCCCTGCCACCTTTAGAGTTTGAAAGAGAGTATTCCAATCAACATTGTCAAAAGTTTTTTCTAAGTCTACAAATGCTAGAAACGTACATTTGCCTTTCCTTAATCTTTCTTCTAAGATAAGTCGTAAGGTCAGTATTGCCTCACGTGTTCCAGTATTTCTACGGAGTCCAAACTGATCTTCCCCGAGGTCGGCTTCTACTAGTTTTTCCATTCGTCTGTAAAGAATTTGTGTTAGTATTTTGCAGCTGTGGCTTATTAAACTGATTGTTTGGTAATTTTCACATCTGTCAACACCTGCTTTCTTTGGGATTGGAATTATTATATTCTTCTTGAAGTCTGTGTGTATTTCGCCTGTTTCATACATCTTACTCACCAGATGGTAGAGTTTTGTCAGGACTGGCTCTCCCAAGGCTGTCAGTAGTTCCAATGGAATGTTGTCTACTCCGGGGGCCTTGTTTTGACTCAGGTCTTTCAGTGCTCTGTCAAACTCTTCACGCAGTATCGTATCTCCCATTTCAAAGCGGTAGGTGGAACAAAACAAAATGTCCACACACTCTGTGACCAAAATGGTACTGAAACAGAGGAGTTCCTTCTTTAGATTGCCGCACAGATGACAAAATGGTATATATCGAAATAGATGACAGAGGGATAGAAAAACAATTAAAATCTCTCAAAAGAGTAAAGGCCCGTGGACCTGATGGATACCAGTTTGATACCCCACTTCTTGCGGCAGTGTACCATAGGTCTCTAGAAGAGTGTAGCCTTCCAAGAGAGTGGAAAAGGGCACAGGTCATCCCCATTTTCAAGAAGGGACATTGAACAGATGTGCAGAACTATAGACCTATATCTCTAACATCGATCAGTTGTAGAATTTTGGAACACGTATTATGTTCAAGTATAATGACTTTTCTGGAGACTAGAAATGCACTCTGTAGGAATCAGCATGGATTTCGAAAAAGACGATCTTGTGAAATGTAACTCGCTTTATTCATCCATGAGACTTAGAGGGCCATAGACATGGGTTCCCAGGTAGATGCAGTGTTTCTTGACTTCCGCAAGGCATTTAATACAGTTCCCCACAGTCATTTAATGAACAAAGTAAGAGCATATGGACTATCAGACCATTTGTGTGATTGGATTGAAGAGTTCCTAGGTAACAGAACACAGCGTGTCATTCTCAGTGGACAGAAGTCTTCCGAAGTATGAGTGATTTCAGGTGTGCCGCAGGAGAGTGTCGTAAGACCATTGCTATTCACAATATATATAAATGACCTTGTGGATAACATCGGAAGTTCACTGCGGCTTTTTGTGGATGATGCTTGCAGTATATCGAGAGGTTGTAACAATGGAAAATGCAGGAGGATCTGCAACGAATTGACGCATGGTGCAGGGAATGGCAATTGAATCTCATTGTAGACAAGTGTAATGTGCTGTGAATACATAGAAAGAAAGATCCTTTACCATTTACCTGCAATATAGCAGGTCAGCAACTGGAAGCAGTTAATTCCATAAATTATCTGGGAGTAGGCATTAGGAGTGATTTAAAATGGAATGACCATATAAAATTACTCGTCGGTAAAGCAGATGCCAGACCGAGATTCATTGGAAGAATCCTAAGGAAATGCAGTCCAAAAACAAGGGAAGTAGGTTACAGTACACTTGTTCGCCCACTGCTTGAATACTGCTCAGCAGTGTGGGATCCGTACCAGACAGGGTTGATAGAAGAGATAGAGAAGATCCAATGGAAAGCAGCGCACTTCGTTACAGGATAATTTAGTAATCATGAAAGCATTACGGAGATGATGGATAAACTCCAGTGGAAGACTCTGCAAGAGAGATGCTCAGTAGCTCGGTACGGGCTTTTGTTGAAGTTTCGAGAACAGACCTTCACCGAGGAGTCAAGCAGTATATTGCTCCCTCCTACGTATATCTCGCGATGAGACCATGAGGATAAAATCAGAGAAATTAGAGCCCACACAGAGGCATACTGACAGTCTTTCTTTCCACGAACAATACGAGACTGGAATAGAAGGGAGAAGGTACCCCCACCACACACCATCAGGTGGTTTGCGGAGTATGGATGTAGATGTAGATTTAGACAGCTAGGTGCACTCAGGAGGTTAGACGGAGCATGGTGAGGGGTTGGGGGGGGGACAGTGGAAAAGGAGAGAAGTGAAGAGATTGGATGTGTTGGTGGAATAGAGGGCTGTGTGGTGCTGGAAGGGAACAGGGAAGGGGCTAGATGTTTGAAGACAATGACTAAAGAATGGTGAGGCCAGGAGGCTTACTACAGGTACGTAGGATATATTGCAGGGAGAGTTCCCATATGCACAATTCAGAAAAGCTGGTGTTGGTGGGAATGATCCATATGGCACAGGCTGTGAAGAAGTCGTTGAAATGAAGAATGTGTTGGGAAGTGTGCTCACCAATAGGGTAGTCCGTTTGTTTCTTGGCCACAGTTTGTTGGTGGCCATTCATGTGAACAGACAGCTTGTTGTCATGCCTACATATAATGCAGCACAGTGGTTGCAGCTTTGCTTGTAGAGCACATGACTGGTTTCACATATAGCCCTGCCTTCGATGGGATAGGTGATGTTTATGACAGGACTGGAGTAGGTGGTGGTGGTGGTGGTGGTGGTGGTGGTTGGAGGACTTATGGCACAGGTCTTGGATTTAGATCTTCCCTGTTCCTATTACAGCACCACACAGCTTTCTATTCCACCAAAGCACCCATCATTTTACTTCTACTTCACTGTCCCCCACCCCTACCATGCTATACCCCCCCACCCCCTCCCTGCCCCAGTCACCTGCTTATCCCACCCAGTTGCTTCTTTCATCATGGCACTGCTGCTGCTCCTAGTGTGGCTTCAGCTGCCAGACTCTGTGATCGTGTGTGTGTGTGTGTGTTGCATTTGCGTGAGTGTGTGTGCATGCATGCGTGTCTGTCATCTATGTTTGTCAAAGGCCTTGTTGGCCGAAAGCTATTTTTGTGACATTCTTTTTGTTGTGCCTATCTGTGACTCAGCATCTTCGCTATATGGTGAGTAGAAAGTTCTACATTTTGGTTGGCTACTGTTGCAGCTTCTAATATTTTTAATGCATTGATTTGTAAATAAATGTTTCAGACCAATATATTGTGAACTTTCAGTTCAGTTATTAAATTGTGTCGATTTTTATTTTATTGATCCAAGAAATCACAATATTGTGCAATTTGTATATATGATATCGGACAAGTCAGTTATACATTTTTACAAGTAATTTAGTATGCTACAAGAAAGTCATAAAAGAAGGTTCTCAATTGAGCTGTGAGCCAGGAATGCACGTGCTTCTTTCACTGCTTCATCCGAGGCAAATTGACAGTCCCTTAATGCCTTTTTGAGTGGACCAAACAAGTGATAGTCAAAAGTGGCAAGATCGGGACTATATGGAGGATTATCCATAAAATTTGAGTTCCTGGAGTGTTTCAGCAGTGTGAGCAGCAGTATGCGGACGGGCATTGTCGTGCAACAACACTACACCTTTTGAAAGCAATCCTCGGCGTTTGCTTTGAATTGCAGGCTTTAGCCTGGCATTAAGCATCTCACTGTAACGGTACGCTGTTTATTGTTGTGCCCCCTTTCCTCATAATGTTCCAGTACTGGACCTTGTGCATCCCAAAAAACTCTAAGCATCAGTTTTCCTGCAGACAGTTGGGTCTTGAACTTTTTTTGGCATGGCGAATTTCGATGTTTCCATTCCATACTCTGCTGTTCACTCTCTGGCTCGTAATGGTGAATCCATGTTTCGTCACCAGTAATGATCCTGTCTAGGGAGTTGTCCCCTTCATTACCATAGCGATCCAAATGTTTTTTTGCAGATTTCCAGTTGTGTTTGTTTATGCATCTGTGTAAATTGTTTTGGGACTCATCTTGCACAAACTTTAGGAAACCCAAGTCTGCTGTGGTGATTTCATCGGCAGAACCATGACTAATTTTCAGACAATGTGCCATTTCGTCTGTAGTAAATCGTGTTGTCTAAGAGAATCATTTCATGTGAACGCTCAATGATTTCTTCATTTGTGGCAGTAAATGGTCGTCCGGCTCCTTCATCATGCATAACACTTATGCCACCATTTCAGAATTTTTCAATCCATTTGTAGACACTACGTTGTGGCAAAACACTGTTCCCATACTGTACCTAAAGTCTTCGATGAATTTTGGCCCGATATGCCTTCTGACCGTGATCATTGAACGTTGCTCTTCTTTGGTGCAAATAGCCAGCGGAGCATTCATGATAAGCAGCATGGCAGGGATAATAAAACTAATCTAGCAGCTTGAAAATTGCAAAGATATAACAACAAATAAACAAAGCATGCATCATCAACATAAAACGACAGTACTACCGTAATAAACAAAAATATAACTAAATTGTGGATAATAATTCACTTAACTCTTGTACTTTCACTAGTTGTTTGTTTTTACCGTGAGATGAAATAATATGCAGTACAATGAAACATTATGAGAGCATACTGCAAGCAGTAACAGGAATAAATATACAAATGCAGTTACCTACATCGGGAAATCATAATCAGCACACAGTTATTCAGGCATGAGTAAACATCGTTATGAAGTTAGTTAATATTTATAACTTATCTTGAAAAAAAAATAATGTGTAAAAGTTTTTCTACAATTGAATTTTTAAAAATTAATAATGTATCACGAACATAGTCAGGAAATGTATGTGACCGTATTCTGTGATGCACTTGTCATGAATCAATGATTTGAACATGGTCATGAGGCAACAGGCTCTGGCTGGTAGGCCATGAGCTTGGTCAGTGTAAGTCCCGAAGTGTATTACTTGTTTGGTGAATGGAGCTCTGATTGAGAGATTGCGTAGTGGTCAATGTTTAGTGCATATAACAGTGAACTTCTGATGGTGACTGAATGGTGAGGGGCTGGTGGAATCCTATAAAGCTGTCCATTGGAAGAATACCTGGAAAGTGTGGTGGTACCATGTGACTAGCAGAGGCAAGATAGTACTGCAATAGCAGCACTGCAAATGGTGAGCAGACTGCCACCTGGTACTGTGGCATTCGTTGGGATGTGATCTCCATGTTTGCATTCCTGGCATACTCGAAAGGCAGCAACCAGCAGTACATCACTGTGTGTTTGGTGGTTGGGCTGTGGGTGCAATATGCCTCTTTCCTGAGGAGGAGGTGACAGAGCTGTCTCTCTGCATGATGGGTGGCTGTGATGTAGGTGACAACTGGAGATACCACTGAAAGTGCTTGGATTTTCTGTTCCTTAACTTTCATTGGGAAAATTATTGTACATCGCATCCCAACAATAACAAACTTCTCTGATAACAAGTTGTTCCATACTCAGTCACATATAGGTCAGCCGACTGCCAAGTTTCATAGCTATGCATGTATTCTTTGTTCAATACATAGCTCTTGACAAATTATACATCTAAAATGTGTGCAGACAGTAGAGTCATAATAAGAAGTCTCCTGAAATATTGTCTGCACATCTTGTTTTGTCTCACATTGCAAATTATATGGCTGGCTCTGAGCACTATGCGACTTAACTTCTGAGGTCATCAGTCGCCTAGAACTTAGAACTAATTAAACCTAACTAACCTAAGGACATCACACACATCCATGCCCGAGGTAGGATTCGAACCTGCGACCGCAGCGGTCGCTCGGTTCCAGACTGTAGCGCAAATTATATGAACTGCCTTTTTTTGCATCCTGAAGATAGCTCTGGTGCAGGGTGAGTTTCACAAAAAGTTGATTATATGTTTAATATGGAGTGAAAGTAAGTTGGTGACTAATTTGCTGAGTACCCTTAGAACTTCTTTCATGTCTTTCATGTAGAATTTACATGAGGATTCCACTTAAGATTTTTTTCATGCCATTTACCGAGAAACTTAACAATACGTGCTTTAGATTGCTTTTAGTTGTTTAGAAATGTTATGGGAATTTCTTGTTTTGAAGACGAGAGGCTGAAACTGATGGACTTATTTTTTGTACTTTTACCTCGTGACTGTTTTCATTGAACTATTCACTCAGTGGTGACATAAATGGCTTAACCTTTTGGCCATAGCCAGAATACTTGCAACATCAGCAGATAGTGTAGTATAACCTGAGGTAAGCTTTGTCTTTCTGTCATCACCATATAGCCGAAACAATACAGAACCCAGGATTGGTCTTACATGTATAGTATCTAATTGGCATTGTCTTAAAGAAATGCTTAGTACACTAGTGAAGGTTAGTAACTTTTTCAATTTTTTTGTACTCAGTTTGACAGATATGATTCTAACCATAGGTTTGCATTACCATTCACACTGTTGTCAGCAATCTTTCTTAGGGTAATGTGTGATCAATAACTTCAAAACCTTTGAGAGATCCGAAAATTTCCAGCAGCGATTTCCTCATTATTTAAGATTTAGTGAGATATTCATTTATTAGTGTAATTGTTATTTTTGATTTTCTAAATCCATGCACATGCTTTGATATTAAAGAATATCTGCTAATAAAACATACCAATCCAATGTAAAATAATTTCTCAAGTATTTTTGAAAAGTGCTGAGTTGGGCTACTGGCCTATAAATTAATTAGCTATGTCATTTTCTACTCCTTCTTTGTGGAGTGGAGTAATGTTAGCAACTTTTAGGTCAGGAATGACTCCCATTACAGAAGGATGCATTAATTATAAGAGTCGGTAATTGTTAGGGACCAGAAAATATAGCATCCATCTATATCTTGTGAATTTGCACTTTTTTTAATTATTATTTTTTTTATATATATATTGTTTGTAAGTGATAGACACACAGATTTAAATGGTTATCATGCTCTGTGCATGCCGGCAAAGCCTGAAATTGACTGTTTAAAAGTAAGTGGTTGTTGGGGAATGTTTTTACTGGAACATGTGGTTTTGCAAAAACTTCAGCAATTTTTCTGTGAAATGGCCTTCGCTTTCTTCCCTGGATTGTTCTGTTGAGGAGCACCAGCATTGTCCTTGCCAGTGAACTGAGTGCATCTCTGAGCTAAGGTGTTTCTCAACATTATTTATGCCATGCTATCCATACTTGACAGCGCTACAGATAGAACCAACAAAGAGTTAGTGTAAAAATAGGTCCGAAAATAACTCTACTTGCATGTTATGGGAAGAATATCGGCACAGTCAAAATACACTGACAGGTTTTGTTTTCTGTAACTATAGTGTAGAGTGTGGCCACTTCGCCGTGAGTGTAAACAAAGTAGAATTTTGACCACCGGAGGAGAGAGGGGAGCAGTGTGAGGAACAAAACCTGCTTCCTTCTGGCAGGCAACAGCCTACACATGTTTTCTCCTCTTCTTCGAAAGCAGAACTGACGCATTGCCACAGGCAGGGCCAATCCCTTCTGGTGTTGTGAGACTCATAATTGAAGTCCATGATGGGCCAGGATTAGTCTTTTCACTCTTTTCAAAATAAGAAAAGAAAACAATAAGCAAGGGAATTGCTACTAAGCAGTTGCTTGCTGAGGTTGGCAGAGAGTTGTATGCAAGGTAATTCATGCCTGACCTCTAGCAGTATTTCATGCAACTTCAGTTCAGATCACCCACCACCTAAAACTGCTACATTAAAAGTTTCCTATCTGTATCAACCTTTGATCTTTAGCTAACAGAAAAACGTATGTGATGGTTTGTCCTAAGATGCTAGCTCCCACAGCTGAGTACTACATTGCATTACACGGTGTGTATCTTATACAGACCATTCTGCCACCCACAGTAGGTGTGGCACCAGAGAAACGATTGCATTGATATGTTGTTGCATTCCTGCACTTTTTATTTTGCAGACATATTCTTATGCACATTATCATTCCAAATAGAACTTTGCAGATGATATGCAATGCCAGCACCCGAAAATTGGTTACATTTTCGATGTTTATATGCAGAAAACACAGGTATTTCAAACTGTGTTTGATAAGATTGCTCGTCCAGATATAATTCACTGTGAAAAACCATCTGTTACGTAATTTCACATTTTGATGAGAAATCACATCTTTATTCACATTTATTGCAAAACTGAATTTTTCAGCTCCCTAGTGATTGTGCAGTGCATTCACCAAATCAATTTAAAGTAAATCTATAGAGGTCTGGTGCATGGTGGACAGAAAAAATGTAATGCAAAACAGTTAATATTGTTGTTGCCAATGGAGTTTTTATTTTTTAGTGTGTTTTATGACTGTGTTCACTTTGGTGCTTGAGGCTTTGTGGAGAAACATTTATGCTTTTAAGGCTTCTACATATGTTGGATTTGAAGTACTGGTTCTATGGCAAATTTTGTTTACAAGGTTCATCACTATACCAAAATATTATTGAAAAGTTTACCATTTTCTGTGGCTCTGATGTCAAAAAATAATTGAAAACCAGTTTTAAAGTTTTGTTTGTACATATTGCTTGTTATTACTTTCATTTTTACAACTTTCCAAATGGCTTTCATTTTATTGTTGTATTATTTTTATTAAATTATCGTTATATAATTTCTTTGCTTGTTGAATTACTCTTTTTAGGCTACAGAATAGTACTTACGCATTTCATGTTGAAGTGTTTCAGGTTGGCTTGGCCTGTGTGATGGTTTGTTATACTTCACCTCATGCACCAGACACTTAAATAAGTTGCCACCTGAACACTCCTTTTATATACAATGAATGTTGCTTACTTATTGTTCGGTTGATGTTTAATATTATTACTTAGGGCCCAGCAAGTCTGCGTCCTGAATTCGTGTGCCTTCTTCCTCCAACTTGGTTCATACTTCGCCTCCTTATAGGCTGCAGATAAAGGAGCTGAAAATTAACTTCTCGTTCTCATTCACTCCACCACATAAATAAGAATTGAGATTCAATTTACCTTCTTATATTATTCTTAAAATTAAAACTCAACTCAATACATGACAAATGAGGACAGCTACCAACTTGTATACTGCCTCTCTGTACTATGTACATGACAGATCTAATATGAACTTGTAATTAACAATTAAAATACATTTATTATATTTGACATTTCACGTTCTTAGATTTCATGGAGCTCTTTCTTCTGCACTGGCCACTCCATAGAATTCCTATCTACACCTCAGCAGGTAGGGTCGTCTGACTGCTACCCACTTCCATACAGTCCCTAATTGGTAGCTCTGGTATCAGCACCTACAATTTAAAACACCTCCCAACAGTGGGGTGCTCCCCACTTATCCACTCCTCTCTGTCACAAACATCTTTTTTCTGACATGTATTTAAGGACATGATACCCAACTGGTAGAAGCCGACCTCGGGGAAGACCAGTTTTGGTTCCGTAGAAATGTTGGAACACGGGAGGCAGTACTGACCCTGTGACTTAGAAAATAGATTAAGGAAAGGTGAACTTACGTTTCTAGCATTTGTAGCCTTAGAGAAAGCTTTTGACAATGTTGACTGGAATACTCTCTTTCAAATTCTGAAGGTGGCAGGGGTAAAATACAGGGAGCAAAAGGCTATTTACAATTTATATGCGATTTCAGTCTTTAAGTTTCGTACCCATCATCTTCTGGCGAAGTCAATTTACAATTGGTACAGAAACCAGATGGCAGTTATAAGAGTCGAGGGGCATGAAAGGAAAGCAGTGGTTGGGAAGAGAGTGAGACAGGGCTGTAGCCGATGTTATTCAATCTATATATTGAACAAGCAGTAAAGGAAACAAAAGAAAAATTTGGAGTAGGAATTAAAATCCATGGAGAAGAAATAAAAACTTTGAGGTTTGCCGATGACAGTGTAATTCTGTCAGAGACAGCAAAGGACCTGGAAGAGCAGCTGAACGGAATGGACAGTGTCTTGAAAAGAGGATATAAGATGAACATCAAGAAAAGCAAAACGAGGATAATGGATTGTAGTCTAATTAAATCGGGTGATGCTGAGGGAATTAGATTAGGAAATGAGACGTTTAAAGTAGTAAATGATTTTTGCTATTTGGGGAGCAAAATAACTGATGATGGTCGAAGTAGAGAGAATAAAAATGTAGACTGGCAATGGCAGGGAAAGCGTTTGTGAAGAAGAGAAATTTGTTAACATTGAGTATAGATTTAAGTGTCAGGAAGTCGTTTCTGAAAGTATTTGTATGGAGTGTAGCCATGTATGGGAGTGAAACGTGGACGATAAATAGTTTAGGCAAGAAGAGAATAGAAGCTTTTGAAATGTGGTGCTACAGAAGAATGCTGAAGATTAGATGGGTAGATTACATAACTAATGAGGAGGTATTGAATAGAATTGGGCAGAAGAGAAATTTGTGGCACAACTTGACTAGAAGAAGGGATCGCTTGGTAGGACAGAATCTGAGGCATCAAGGGATCACCAATTTAGTATTGGAGGGCAGCGTGGAGGATAAAACTCATAGAGGAAGACCAAGAGATGAATACACTAAACAGATTCAGAAGGATGTATGTTGCAGTAGGTACTGGGAGATGAAGAAGCTTGCACAGGATAGAGTAGCATGGAGAGCTGCATCAAACCAGTCTCAGGACTGAAAACCACAACAACCACATCTCATTCAAGGAATCTAATGTATCATTACATTGTAGTTCTTTGGATAGCAGGTGTTGGTTTTTTTTTTTTTTTTCTGGAAATTTTTGTCCCATTTGTCACCCAAGAATTAGTGCATTTGGTTTCAATTCTCCCTGGCTTTCATAAAAATCTAATATTGGAGTTGTGAACAAATATTTTTTTGAAAGGAATAGTAAATATAATGTTAACATAATTTTCATCATATACCCCTGTCAAGTTGTCAGCACGTAAAAGTTAATTAAAAAGCAATAAATTTTTGTCATTTATTGCGTTTGGATTGAAGATTTTATAGAGCATTGTTTTTTGTAGTTCATATTTACTGTTATCGTCTGCTCTTTAAAACCACTATGACTTGTGTTAATGATTCTAACTAATTAGTATAGTATATCAGTATTTATAAAAAATCTTATCGAGAGCCATCTTTGAATTTTCAGTGATCCAAATTGGAGTTTTAACACTTGCAGTCAAGTTGAATGAATTGTTCTGTTTAACAACTACTCTTTGCTTTTCTGACATTTAAGAAAATCAGTATTACAATCTCTAAATATTAGTGATGTTTTATTGTGAGCATGAAGTTTACTTAGCAGTATTTCGAAGGCGTGATTGAAAGTCTGGAGATTCCCAATAAAAAATCTGTACATGTTAAATATTCTTTCTTTCGCTTGCATCTTTATCCCGTGTTTCGCAGGGTTGGCATTGTTAGAATTGGATTTAGTGAGGTTAATGTTAAGGGGTGGCTGGATGCCCTTCCTGCCACCACCCCAAACCCCCCTCCCCCGCCCCCCAGGACAGAATTAGTGTACCCCAGCTGTCTACATCTACTGTAATCCATGGAATAGTGCGACCGTGTTCAGATGTCTGTGAGTCGTCTAACTGAGGCGGGACGTGGGGACCAGTCCAGTGTTCACCTATTGGGATGTGGAAAACCGCCTAAAAACCACATCCAGGCTGGCCAGCACACCAGCCCTCATCGTTAATCCGCCGGGTGGATTCGATCCAAGACCAGCGCGCCTATCCGAGTCCGGGAAGCAGCTCATCAGCGCTCTCAGCTAACCTGGCGGGTACACACGTTAAATATCAGTGTGTTGAAATTGGTTAAGACAAAGAAAATGTGAATTTTTCTAGTAGTATACTATTGTACTTTGTGAGGCATTCACATGCTTTTTAAAACATAAAATACGAGAAAGGCGACTATTCACCTATAGCGGGTTGATTCGTGGGGAGATCAGCATTTATAGTAGCTTTCGAGCACAAGCTCTTTTTCTAGCAGTAGTATACACGTTTACACACACAACCACACAGACAACCAAACGGTCTCTCCTGCGTTCACAGCAAGACTCAACATTCATTTTAACATAGATAGCTGTACTGCCTCCTCTATTTTCAAGAGGAATAACTATCTGTGATATGTTCTCCTATCAATTATTTGTAAAACTTTTGCTTATTTTAGCCAGTGTTCAATGGGACAGAGAATATCTGACATCTAATTTTAAATTAGTTTTCATGACTATTTCTATTTCTGATGATTTTTTTTAACATTGACTAGACATTATGGTGTAATAGGTAAAGAGGTTTTACTATCTATTTACCGTTGTGGCAGATGGCTTTACTTTGTGCTTTAGACTTCAGATGAAGTTATTTTTTAGGGAGAGTTGCAAAGTTCTCTTCCAGTTTAGAGGTATGAAATATACTCCCTGAACTTACTGACTTCTTAGTGGGCTGCTAGCTATTGTCCATGCTCACGGAAAATCCTGACTGTAGGTTAGAAGCTTGCACTTTCTTGTGGAATTTCTAGTGACATCTTCCAATGATGATGATCCAGAGTGCAGTTGCATTTTTCTTACTGCTTTATCTGAATCATCTTTTGATAAAGAACGTGGCTGAGTTACTTTTTTGATGATGTTGGATGATGCTGCTGGTAGCATTCCTAGTCTAACTCTTTGCAATTTGTCTGTGCATGATGAAGATGTGTGATCCTTCCTTATGGCTCCTGTCTTTTCTTTTGTTGCTGCTGAATTTCCAGGGTGAAAAGAAGAGTAAAACAGCGTCTCAAAAAGTGTTTAGTTCATTCAACAAGCACAATATATCTATATTCTCTAAAGGAACTGACTGCTGCAATTCAGCAAATGGTACCAAGAAAGTATCAAGTGTGCTTCGAATGGGTGTCCAACTTCTCTGCTGGTTCATTGAATAATGGAAATGGTGAAAGTGGAAGTGTTTATTTGAACTTGAGCATGAACATGAGTGATTCAGAAATATTCATCACCGTTGTTGATGGGCAACCCTAAACTATTTCATAAATTAAACCCAATGGGTACAGGTCTCATGAGTCAAGAAACATATAGCACATAATGCATCTACCTTTTGTTTGCTTAGGAAATTGCTGCTCCCACCCACATTCAACTCAAAAGCAAGAGGTTTTAGACAATCAGCTAAACTATACAAAATTGCTATAAATATTGGCGCACACATGAGTGAGGTCTGCTCGTATGTCACCACTTGTTTAAGTCACGCTGTCAACCACAGGGTCTTGTTACGTAACTCACCAGTGGTGAGAGACGTAGTGTGGGACAGTTGTGACTGTATCATCAATGATCTACTGAAGGTTTTGTGCACCCCGTATCTATCAAAGTTCAGTCAGTTTGTTGTTGGAGTGAGATGGAGATGTAATATAATTATATGTAATGTTAAAGTCATCTCTCTCCAGTTTTCTAACTTTAATCTATGAGTGTGTTGAATACCTAGTAATGTAGCTATTATTTTCTTTATTTCAAAGAAACTATTATTTGTTTTCATGTTGTTGGCAGGTTATTCCATCATATAGTTGAGTCTGACAAAGTCGGAACTCAAATATTGAAAGAAATGAATCGTCAGAAACTTCCAGGAGAAGTTACCTTTATGCCCCTGAATAGGTTGCATGTACGGGATCAAGAGTACCCAGAAACAAATGTTAGTACACTGTTTTTATTTTGTTTACTGTCAACTTGCCTGTGTTAAATTTTAATACTTTATCTAATGTTTTTGAATTTATATACTTTTTTTATATGCCCTAAAGTGTGGTCTCTTTTTAAGTTGAAATTTACTCAGTTTTAATAAAATTTTGTCCAAGAAAATTAAATATTTAAATTTTACAATATGTTAATGATTGGCCATTTTCTACATCTGTGTGTACTTCAGTTTATGTGCTTCTTACACCTTTTCTATTTTTTGCGCAGAAAGTGGAAATTATTGTTGTATCTGAAGTTTCAAGTGTGTTATAACTACTTTACTTTGTTTTTGTATGTAGGATGCAATTGCAATGGTTACAAAATTGAACTATGAAAATAGATATGACAAGGCATTAAAATATATATTTGGGAAGACACTGATTTGCAGAAACCTTGAGGTTGCCACAAACTTAGCAAGGACAAGTCAACTTGACTGTGTCACATTGGAAGGTGATCAAGTAAGTAGCCATTTAAACTACCTTTTCTGGTATTTTGTGTTAAAGATGTAGCATCACTTTTTATCGGTATATAGCGTTGTCTCCAGTATTGAGATTGTGTTGTATTTTTGTTTGTTCTCTCCAGGTGTCATCCAAAGGGTCACTGACTGGAGGTTACTTCAATACTTCTCGTTCTCGTTTAGAGATTCAGAAGACGCGAAGTGAACTGAGTGTACAGATTCGTGATGCAGAGGCGGAGCTAGGAAAGCTTCGAGCAGAACTGCGTGAAATAGAAGATAAAATAAATCGAATCGTATCAGATATGCAGAAGACTGAAACGAAGAATAGTAAAGCCAAGTTAGTTTTTTATTTACAAAAATACTTTAAAATGATTCTGTATTTTTTGCCACATGGTTGAGAAAATAACAATCTTTTTTATGTCAACATAGATATGAGTATCACGCATTGAATAGGTTATTAGACAATACAAAAGAGTTACTGAATAAACATTCTGGTTAAAATTGCTATTAATGTACTCCAAATACAATACAGCACCTCAAGAATAATCTGAAGAAGATTGTACTGGTTTGTTCCCACCTTCCAATGTGCACTCGCTACATCACAATTTCTTCCTTATTGTGTTTCTCTATTGAATAAACTTTTAAATTAAATTATACTTGGTCGACACTGAGATAATACAATAAGTGGTGCAACTTGTTGCAGTAAAGGATGTATGACGCGATGCTTATCAATGTGACACCTGTGTTCCTACCGGGATGGTGCAATATGGTACGCGATGCTGCATATGTCAAGCATCAAGGCAGCACAAGTGTGTGTGTGTGTGTGTGTGTGTGTGTGTGTGTGTGTGTGTGTGTGTGTTGTCCGTTTTCGATGAAGGCCTTGTCGGCTGAAAGCTCCTGACAATCTTTTTGCTGTGTTTTATTATTTTTAATTGTACTCGAAGTTTTATAATTCTGTAATGTTCGTTTCATGCATCGACACTTGTTTCATAACATTTTCATACAGGCGCTAAAGACCTCGCTATCATGTGCCCACATCACATCATCATCATCATCATCATCATCAATCACATCTACTTCCTCTTCCCTTTCATAAATATTTTCATTCTTTCCTTTGTGCAAACCATCTATATATGCTTTTCACCTTTTAGCCTGCCCTTTTAGGCTTAGCACTGGCTTTCCATCTGAGCACTAAGTATTCATTCAGCTGCTTCTTTCTTTCTATAACCAGCATCTATCCCTCCTATTATCATGCATTCTTTGCATTTGTCCTCTAGCTGTTCCTTGTTCTGTCAGTGAAACTTTTCATATTCTCAATTCCATTTGGCCTGCTTCATTTGCTGTATTTTTGTATTTTCTCATTTCATCAGTTAAATTCAATACCTCATATTGCACAAGGATTTATACCGTACCTTGTCTTTTTACCTAGCAGTTCCCCTGCTACTTGCACAGTTTTGTCTATCAAAGCTATCTATGCCCTTCTGTTGTGTTCTTTTCCCCTATCTCAGTCAGTCATTGCCTAACGCTCCTATTTAAACTGTCAACAACTTCTCCAGGTCCTAAGACCTTAATTTTCTATCTTTCTTCATTTTTTTTCTATTTTTAATCTGCAGCTTCAAACCTTGCAGCATTTCTAAGTCTATTCCATGTATACAACCTTCTTTTGGGATTCTTAAACTCAGTGTTTTCAGATTCAGTTGTGCCTGTGCAAAATCTGGGGCATCTTCCACTTTCATTCCTTTCCTGGCCTGAGTTCCACTGTTATTTTTTCTTCTCTTCCTTTTCTTATTAGCAAGTTTCAGTCCCCATCACAATTAAATTTTTTCATCTCCTAACAAACCGAGTTATTTATTTCACCTCATCATATATTTTGCCCACTCATTTCATCGTCAGAAGAGCTATTAAGCACATGCTCTTGTACTATTGAGTTGGATGTTGTGTCTGTCTTGGCTACAGTCATATGTTCATTGTGCTGTTGATTGTAGCCACCTGCATTCCAATTTTATTATTTATTATGAAACCTACATCTGCACTACATGTATTTGATATTGTGCTGATAACCATATACTCACCTGGCCAGAAATGCTTTTTTTCCTGCCATTAATTAAAGGATCCAACATTTCATACTCCAATCTGAGAACTGCTAGATTTGTTTTTTCTGATGGCATCATAATGCTGAGTGCTCCCTGGTGGTAAGTTCCTATGGGGCCAAACTGCTGAGGTCATCGGTCCCTAGGCTTACACACTACTTAATCTAACTTACACTAAGGACAATATACACACACCCATGCCTGAGGGAAGACTCAAACCTCCGATGGGCGGAGCCGCGTGAACCATGGCAAGGCACCGCAGACTGTGTGGTTACCCCGCGCAGCTAGTGCTCCCTGCCAGAAGATCCAAGTGGGGCACTAC
This sequence comes from Schistocerca cancellata, assembly GCF_023864275.1. Lineage (NCBI taxonomy): Eukaryota > Metazoa > Arthropoda > Insecta > Orthoptera > Acrididae > Schistocerca > Schistocerca cancellata. The sequence continues at coordinate 516,670,001 of NC_064626.1, forward strand.
ATTACCCAAAACGATGCCATTGTCATTAAACTATACATTCAGAAATAGTTTCATGAATCATATTAGCTGTTGTTTCCCTGTCAGTTTGGTTCTCCACAATACCAATAAAGCAAGGCCATGTTGCATAATGTTACAAGGCCAAATCACTCACTCATCTATAATGTTGCCCTGAAACTATTGAAAACTCTTCTGCTCCTCTCGAGGAGCCATATGATAGTCTTGTCTTTCCACAGACACTCCTCCATTGTGATTGGAGCTATGGTACAGCTATCTGTGTCATTAAGGCATGCAAGGCTCCCTACTGCTGCAGTTCATGGTTCATAACAGCTTAATATGTTATATTCTTAAAGAACATAAAGTAAGAGAAAAGATACAGATAGAACTGCAGTATCATTGGAGGCTACAGCTTCTTAAATAGCCATTAAAATTTTTTTAAATACAGTGTTGTTATGAGCACATTTTTTTCATTTTTTTTACAGAGACATATTTGACAAAGTTAAAGCAGATATTCGGTTGATGAAAGAAGAAGTTGCTGGAATTGAAAGGTATCATGGCCCTAAGGTTAGATCCCTTGACCAATATGCCTCTAGCTTGGAAGCCATGAGAACAACGAAGGAGGGTTTGGAAGCAGAACTCCATCAGGTAATGATTTCGCGAGGAACTTGTCCTAGTATCTTTGTGTGTGTACTCTCCTGTTTTAAATATTGTTTATTTTTTAATTTTCTTTATCATATATTTGTGACAGACATTATATAGAAAGTCCAGAATAGAATAACATCAACAGGATGAAAAGGATGGATTGCTACTCACCACATAGAGGAAGTGTGAAATCTCAAGACAGGCCCAGTGAAAAGACTGATGATGAACAAATAAGGTTTCCTTTCTGACAAGAAAATCCTTGCGCACACACACACACACACACACACACCGAGCGAGGTGGCGCAGTGGTTAGACACTGCCTTCCCTAATCCGATGAGACCTATGACCACACTGTCTGGTCTCCTTCCCCAAACCAACCAACCACACACACACACACACACCACACACTCTTGGCAACTGTCTCAGGCCACTGTGGTACAACTGTGAACTCAGCTGCCTCTGAATATGGAGTGGATGATGGTGGTGGCATTGGGTGGGGAGGGGAGAAACTGCTGTGCTGCCTGTGAGGGCATGTGCGAATGTGGTGAGGACAGGGTAGGGCTGCTAGGTGCAGGGTTGGGAGGCTGTACTGGGGACACAAGGAGTAGAGAAGGGAAGAAGACTGTAAATGCTTTGGCATGATTGAAGGTATACTGATACTGTACTGCTGGAATCAGAGCAGGGAATGGGATAGGTGGGTAAATGATTGTGGCATTATTGAAAGGAAGGATTTGTTGTTGGGAGAGTTCCCACCTGCACAATTCAGTGACCAATTCACAGCCTGTGCCATCTGGATCCTAACATCAGCTCTTCTGGAATGCACAGTTGGAAACTCTCCCATCAACAAGTCCTTTGTTTCCGTAACCCATGAGTCCCCTGTACCGTTCCCTGCTGTGATTCCAGCACTACACACGCCTTCTATTGCACCAAAGAACGTTCAGTCTTTTCCCGTTCTCTGCTCCCCCTGCCCCAAGTACAACCTCCCAACTCTGCACATAGCATCCCTATTCTGTCCCCACCACATCTCTGCACATCCTCACAGGCAGCACATCATCTTCACCCAACCATATCATGCAGTACTTCCCCCCCCCCCCCCCCCCACACCTCTTCCTTACCCCTACTACCCACCTCAGATTGTTATTCAATTGTGATGTGGTCACAGTCAGTCCACTGTGGCCATATTTCTGTTCGTTGTGCTTGAGTTGATGGGTCAGTTTTTTCTATTTCCGAAGAGGGACTTTTTTGTTCGAAAGCTTAAATGTTTAACAGTATTTTCATTGTGCCTTTCTGCGACTCAGTTTCTCTTCATGGTGCAGCAAGCATATAAAACACTGTCCATCCCATACGCAACTGCACACTGTACTGTTGTTGCTCAGCCTTCAACGGAAAGGCCTTTCCATAATCAACAATGGGAGAGGGAATAGTCCAGCTCACACATAATCAACTGTACTTCCTTCAACAGTGGGGGAAGGAGATATAGTTCAGCTGGGTACCAGGGCACATGGGAAATCAATGAAGTGAACAAGCAGACCACATTCTCAAGTAGGCCTGAAGGAAACATGCTGTGACACAATGTGCTATTCTCCTGCAGGCTGTCATTTCGTTGATGAATCAGAGCTCTATGTGTTTACGGGAAGAGGAGTGACTGCAGTGACAAACAGTAAACTCCATTTGGTGAAGCCAACTACTCAGTTGAGGTATTCCTTTTGTTGGTCACTTCAGTTGGATGAAGTGGTCCTGACCCACCTCCGAAATTAGGGACTTGAAATGTGGTGTCCAACTCGTTCAGAGCAGTGACCATCATATCAAATATGATATACTTTCAGTTCACTTACAATATATGCCTTTTACAGAACACGTGACAAGTGTGGTGTGGTGACTTATTGACTGAAATATGATATAAAATTACAAGAAGAAAGAATAGCTGGCCAGTACTTCTTTTCAAAAGATGAAATTCCCAGTACTATCCATAGCCCATTTAAAAGTAGGAAAAACAAATTGTTACTAGTGTTCGGAATGTTAGTTTCTCCCTCAGTGAGATAAGAAGGATGGATTGGGAAACATTTCAAAGGAGAACTAGTTCACTCGGATCCCATATTGAGAAGAACCAACCTGTTGTAAAGACATCTTTCACCAATGAATATAAGACATGTGTAATTCAATAATCAAATTCAAAGTAAATGTTTGCTTTGTATGATCAGTTATTTTCATTTGATTAATAACATAATAGTTCGGCTTTACAGTAAGTAAGGGCATATTTACTTCCACATAAAATTTCTCTTTTTTAATGCATACATACTTTGATAAGCCATGAAGACTGACCCTAAATATTTTCTGTTCTCAGGAATTGATGTCTCAGTTGTCTGTACAAGACCAGTTGGAAGTTGACCAACTGAATGATGACATTCGTCGCCTCACACAAGAAAACAAGGAAGCATTTAGTACTCGTATGAGACTTGAAGCAGAAAAGAATAAACTGGAAAATTTGTTAACTAATAATCTCAACCGTCGTCATGATGAACTTGTACAAGTATGTGCAATTAATTTATTATGAAATGAATATCAAATTCTGCACTTGCGTATTATAAGGATAAAAGTCTTACCAAATAATATACACAGTCTGACAAAAAAGTGTAGCAGGTTTTAGGGAAGGAAGAAATGAAATGAAGCTTCACAGATTGAGAGGGTATGTGATGTAATTTCAGCAATTACAATGTTGATTCAAATTTACAAAGAACTTGGCAGCATGAACCCACTTATCGGAATGATGCGGCACCCCATCTGGCCCAAATGCATGCATCGATTCCTTTTGGAAGTGTGTCATAAAGTCATTGTATACTCTCCTGAGGCAAGCTGGTCCACAACTGTTTTAACTGGCCCTTGATATCTTGTATACTGGCACTGAGATGAAGTTCACATCTGAACTGGTCCCTCACAAGTTCTATAGGAACAGTACTGTTACACAAGAAGTGACCAGAGGACACTGGATTTCCTCGACATATCTTTGTGCCATCAGAATTCCCTCAATAACTACCAGCTGTGACATATATCATGCCTGATGGCTTCCCGCACCACGATGCAGGAAGTACGCTGACATCTGACAATGTCCTGCAAGTGCTTCACTTTTTTTATAAGGCAATGGATATATTATTTGTGTCAGAATATGTAATGGGACCAAGTTTTCCATGTTAAACTTCTACATCTACATCCATACTCCGCAAACCACTGTGAAGTCCTTGGGAGAATATCATTTGCAGATACTATATTTTCTTTGAGAAAAAATGATTTCAAATAATACGATATGTTTCATTTTTCATTGCCCTTAAAGTATTAGTGTAAAGTCCTATTACTCTTTCGCATGCTCTTTAGTATCCAGTTATAACCATTCTGTGGCTGATTAACCAGGCAACAGTTTCTTTTGATTTATTCTGTTCTTATACAGGCTTTACAAGAGATTTCTGTAGAGGAACGTCAGCAAAAACTTAAAAATTGTAAAGCAGAATTGGAAATAATAGATAAGCGTATTGAAAATGTCAACCGTGAATTTAAAGCTGTCGAAAAGAAGGTGCAAGAAGCATTGAAGAAGGTGAGTGATAGAATTTACGTTAAGGGAGGATCAGTTGTTTGTTTCAAATTGGATACATTACCAGTGCAATATTATTTTATTATTATAATGTTTTTTGTGTCTGATTTACTTGGTTCTGTGGTCTTGCAAATTAATCACTGTATAAGTAATATGCTTTTCAATTTGGTCGTGCAGCAAAAAAATGAACAAGTGGAACAAGACACTTGGAAACAGAAAGAAAAAGAAATCCAAGAAAAGATTGATGAAGATGCCAAGGACTTGGAGAAAATGGCAGCCAAACAAAATATGTTACAACAGAAAATTGCCGAATGCACAAAAAAGATTCAGGAACTTGGAGCATTGCCACCTCCAGAAATGTACCTGAAATATCAAAATATGTCAACCAAAAATGTATGTATAAATAAAATAGTTCTAGTGGTTTGCGATTGTTAATCCAATTGTTAGTGGGGAGAATTTGAGACCGAATACCACATATTGCACAAGATTTGGTTACAGTCATTATGTTTCAGCACCTGTGCAGAATCATAAGTGTGAATCTGCCTTTTTAATCCTGGAATTGTACTGTACATTCAGAATTCACCTGAAAAGTAATTTTGGGTCTAGATTAGATTAAACAGCATAATGTTGGCTTCATAGCCAAGATTGATTTAAAAGTCAAACCCACCACAGTATTAAAAGAGATTGAAAAATGGATAAGGAGATAAAAAAATTCATTCTATTGAGAAAGGTAAACATTTAATTTGGGCTGGAGACTGAAATTTCATAACAGGAAAGGAAAAATATATGGAAAAACTGTTGGACAACATGGACCAGAAAGGAGGGGAGGCAGTTAATAATAAAATGGGAAGTCATATGGTAGATTTTGCACAAAGCACAATATAATTATTGCAAAATACTTGCTTTAACAGGGTGTATACGACCCGGGAGATCCGGGAAAAACCCGGGAATTTTTTCATCCGGGAGAAATCCGGGGAAAACCCGGGATATTTTTAGAATTCCGGGAATTTTTCATTGTTTTAGTTTTCAGTTAAATTTTTGTAGTTTTGACTGGTAAGAACCGATACTCTAACAAAGGATATTACTGTATCCCTCTACTGTAGAATAATACTTAAACAATAAAACATAAAGGAGAGAAAAAAACGAAAATAACTTAAATTGCAAAGGAAATGCACCATATACAACAAAGACACACAGTGCTCATGCAAGCGTCTGCCAACTGAAAATGTGTCAAAGCTTTCGGAAGACTATACAGTGCTTCATAACAAGTTGCCTCCAATGAGGGTGAAGTCGCAACTGTTTACATTCGATTTGTTTTAACAGTTACACTTGGGCTCATGTGCATGCGCAGTTGAGTCACATTTGAGTAGTAGATTCTCCCATTTCTGGCAACAGGAATGTGGCTGTTGGCTGTGCAAGCAGTCGCAGCAAGCAGCTAGGTGTTACCAGGAAAAGGGAGTGCCAAATTCGTATTTTTGAGGAAAAAAAAAACTTGTTTCCCAAAGCACCTTGCATCAGGCGCACGTTTGTCTATCGATTATTCATATGATTTTGAAACGCTTCCCTGTTGGTTTTTGAACACATTTTAAGTTTTTTTCAGAATGAATCATAAGTTGACTTTTGAATGCATGCATAGTGTACGTGATATCTCTGTCAGGAGAATCCTCGTCGCATCTAGAAATAAACTTCCCGCAGACAAAAGGGGAGGGGGCTGTACAAGCTGAGGGAGTAAAGCCGAACGGATGAACGCCAATCGCTGTCTGAATATGTGGTTGATTGGGTTTGTGAATGATCAGCATTGTTATAATTACTAGCGAAATGCATAGATTCAGACTACCAGAACAGAAATTAATGACTGACAGGAATAACAGGTGAGAAAGTTTACGTATTATCTTCTCGGTGTATCCAAGAAAATGTCATTTTGGCAGAAAATTTTTGGCCAGATCGCTCCACTAGTAAGGACCAGTAGTACAGTCCCCGGCTAGCAGCCGCTTCAGTTCTATTCTGGAAGTAACACGGAAAATGTGTTGTTCGAACACGTAATAACGTCTAACCGGAAAATAATCGCGGGGTAACTAAACCTGTGATTCTGGCAGGGTTAATGAAGTTAATCAGCAAACAAATTTTGACAGTGGCAGCAATAGCTACAGAATTGGTGATGACAAGATTGTTTGTTAGAATGAGGAAGGAGAAGAAACGGGGACATCACACAAATTATGGAAGAATAAGACTATTCCAAATTTATATAAAAATTTCGTAATACTACTTTTCGATCTCATGCTTGAGAAGCAGGTGCGTATGAATGAAATGTGAAATTATTTCCTAACATAAAGTTTTTTGCTTGTAGTAGGTTTAATAGGCATTTGATATTGGTACTTATTGGATTATATTCTGTCGTGTTATAAAAATGGCCATTTGTGCCAAAACAGTCTCGTTTATTTGGTGTGTTACAAAATTGCTGCCATATTAGAAAGGCCTATTTTGTTTTATCTAGCAGACAGTGACAAAATAGACGTAATCGGATTGAGAAACCACACCAGTCTTGGGTATTATTTGTATGAACAGCTTTTTCAGTATTAGATAACGACATTTCGATTTTTCATGTAACAAAATGTTTGACGAATTTTGGTGACGTAATAGATTCTTTCGCAAAAAAGAAAGGACACCATGTAAAGCTGTAGCAAGATTAGAGAAAAAAAAATTCTAGGAGCTAAGGATTGAAGAAATGCATAATTTCTCTAGTCTTTATTGGTTTTATGTAGCCTGTATTTAATTTTATGTCACACAAAACAGCAAGTTATTAACTAATAAGCAATAAAGAGTTCAGATTTTCTGAAGAGTTCTTGTTCTCTAGATTACAAATAATCCCATCCGCTATTAATTGCGAGATTTTTTAAAAAGAGGGGCAGGCTGTTAAACTGGCCGACTGGGAGCAGGAGAGGCACCATAGGACATTTCAGTTTCCACTCTCCTGAATATAGTTTGGACGGGTGGTAGAAAAATGCTTTATGAATAGGCGTGGCACTGCGCTTTGGCATACTTGCGACCAAATAAAATGTCTTACATTTCCTCCAGTACATATGTTTTCTGTTTCAGACTTTTCGGAAAGATGTGCGCTACGAGATGAACATATTTTGAAAATTCGATTTTTTTAGTATCGACCCGGTTCGCAAATGTCGTAGACCTGGGCTGAGGCGCAGAGCAGTCTGAGTTATAGTGGGTAGTCTCCACGTGACCCGTGTTTACATTTAGTGATTTTGCTGTTTCCCCTTCGTTTACTCTCACGTCAAATGAAAACAAAACGGGTATCTGTGGCTGGGGAACTATCAAGTGAATTAATACACATTCACATAATTACAAAAGGTTGAAATATGTCATTAGTTTCAGATTTTATTTTATTTCCACCTTTCTGACGGTCAAGCATTAATCGCCTTGCAGAGCAATGAAGTTATTTTTGTCTGTTTGCTAAAGAAATTTGACTTTTGTTAATCTTTTCCACAGTACTGGCTAGTTTCAACTGTTCGCTGCATTTCAAGTGCACGTTTTCATTTTGTAGCACGTATGGCATTATGTCAATAAAGAACCAAACATGATATAATACAATACTGGTACTTCAAGAAAATTTACATCCCAAAAGCCACACTGAAAAGCTTAATATCAGGTCGAGGTCTACTTCATTGGGAATCTGGACATACGAATGTGCCCTGTATGCACTTTAAATTTGGACATTTTAATATGGTTCACGAAATTCTGATGCTCTTGCAGTATCCTCTGGTGTCTTGTTTCTTTTATGACTTAATGTATGATCTTTCAATGTTTTACACGTACGTACATAGGGGCTTCCTACATCATGATAGCTACCCAAGCGTGGTGTCGCCTGTTATCTGCGCTCCCTGGCAACTGCTGAAACGAACCTATTTCTAACAGGTCGCAGGAAAATATTGCTAATAGTGGCTTGAAAAGCGCTACATTCAAAGTAAATATCCTTTTACGTAAGTTGAACTATGTGCAAGAATGTACCATGAATTTATAAAATCACAGAGCGTTTGATTCTTATTTAAAAATTAACTCTTTGATGACAAGCCATTTAGAAGAATTTCGAACCCTGAAGCTCAGACATTTACGTCATTATTAAAAAT